>NC_141926.1:10574772-10877803 GCF_057802395.1 Ceratotherium simum simum
CCTTGCTCCAACAATTGGGTCCTCACATGACTGACTGTGTTGCAGCCAGGAGGAGCTGGTACAAAAGGGCTTTCTCTTCTGTATGTCTTATTTGTCAGGGAGGAAAATTTTTCCAGAAATCCAGAACAGATTTCTTACATCTCTTTGGTCAGAACAAGGTCAAATAGCATACACTAAACCCATCACTGGCTAAATCAATTGGGTTTGCCACCATTCAGTTAGACCAACTAAATCATCCAGAGTGACACGTTGCTACCTGAAAAAAATCAGGATCTGTAGGCTAGGAAGTGGCTTCTTGGGATGT
The DNA here is from genome assembly GCF_057802395.1 of Ceratotherium simum simum. NCBI lineage: Eukaryota > Metazoa > Chordata > Mammalia > Perissodactyla > Rhinocerotidae > Ceratotherium > Ceratotherium simum. The sequence continues at coordinate 10,575,077 of NC_141926.1, forward strand.
TTCCAATGTCTACGTAGATCAATAATTATAGGTTATTTCAACAATGTCCTGCCCCATCAATGCCTAAAGTATAGACCTTTTATCCTGAGGAAATGGTAGAGCAGAGAAAAAGATGAATTCTGGCTTAAATCACACGAGCTCTGTGTCCTTGAGCAAGTGACTACTTTCCTGTGAGTCAGTTTTCTTATCTGTAAAATAAGAATAATAATATTCTCTGTCATGTAGGAGTTGGTGAGAAATACCAGAAATAATATGTGGAAAGCATTTGGCGTAGTGTCCGGCACATAATGCTTAATAAATAGTAGGTAGTGTTACTCTCAGAAAGAGTAGATCAAGCTTAAACCACAGCTTATATCAATAAGTCAGTTTGCACATTTCTGTAGTTATTCCTTCTAAAGACTTAGCATGCATTTGAAGGGCCTCATGGGGTTTTTGTGAGGAGTGAATGAGGTTAAGACAAAGCATTTAAAGTAATTATCACGTGGCTATATACTCACTGGCTATATACTATATGTATATATTCCTTGAGCCCATAGTTGGTGCTCAGTGATCTATTTGGCGTTCCTCTGGGAGTCATGTGAATGTTCTTTTCCTGACAATTATGTGAACTTGATGACAGTGATGCTGAGAATGGGCACATCTCCCCTCTCATCCCTGATGAACCTAGCGTGAGTTCGCCCTTATCTGCCTGTCTGTGGCTCTGTGAGTGTCTTCAGAAAATTGATGAAGGTCTGGGCTTGCAGGTCAGGAACTGTGAGGGCAAGAGTAAACCAAGGAACTGCAGGCAAGGAATTAATGCTGAAATCCTCTAAAGCCCCCTGATGTTTTCTTCACGAGATTTTTTTTTTCTGCTGAGGAATATTGGCCCTGAGCTAACATCTGTTGCCAATCTTCCTCCTCCTTTGCTAGAGGAAGATTAGTCCTGAGCTAACATCTGTGCCAATGTTCCTCTATTTTGTATGTGGGTCACCACCACAACATGGCCACTGATGAGTGGTGTATGTCTGTGCCCAGGATCTGAACCCGTGATCCCAGGCCACTGATGCAGATCATGTCAAACTTAACCACTCACTATGGGGATAGCTCCCGCTTCACGAGATTTTGAACCTTAATTTTGGATTTTTGGACTTTCCTCTTTTTTATGCCTTGGGCTCTGACATCACTAAGCAGGCAAATCTTTTGAAAATGTACAAGGACTCAGACCTTTGCAATTTCGTGCTGCATGTTTCATCTATTAGGAAAGAAGCTGATAGCTGAGTGTGGTTCTGTGCATTTGTCCACTGCTTCCCAGTGTGCAGAATAAACTTCAACATGTGAGCCCATACAAGAAGGATGGGTCTTGTTTCTCCGTTTCTATAAATGAGCAAAACAAAGCCTCACAGAGTTAAAAGATTTTGCCAAAGTTCTCTATTTAGTACTTTATTAGGAGTTGGAATCAGAAATCCGATTTGAGGGTCTCTAATATACTCAGGAGATAGTGGTTTGACTATTATGCACTGGGAACATCTTTCATTTTTGGGGGGGTTTCTACAAACTCATAATTTTTCTCAACTTTATTGTGCATAACCACAGAATTAAAACAAACCCTGCCCACATCACAGCATCATCCAGGCTCCCAATTTACAGATTATAGGACAAAAGATTATTCTCTAGTCTTTCCTTCCAACAGTAAAGGCAATCACTGGTATGGCACAGAGACTTTCCCAGTGTAAGAGACTTCTGAAGCCTTGAAAGTCGAAAACCAAAGGTTAATTCACACCACCTTTGTGAATCAAATGAATATTTATTTTCATAATTAATAAATGGCAGAGAGATTAAACCATGGTTTTTGTTTTGCTTTATTATTTTTACTTCCTCTAAAATCTTCTAAGGCATTGAATCTAGCTTCCCCCAACTCTGAGGTATGGAATGAGATCTTTTGGGGTTTTTTTTGAGGATTAAAAGTAGAGAGGCAGGACCTGGAGGTCAGTGGGGGCAGCGGGGAGACTGAGGAAAGAGATAGGAGAAGGGGCTCCAGAGTCTGAGGTTTACCTCAGGACCCCACTCTTGAAGGGGTGCCATAGTTGGCCTGTAGCCCAGACACTGCAGAGCCAGAGGCCTGGAGGAAGATATTACAAGAGGTGCTGTATGAGGCCCCAAGGTCTGAGCTGGTTGGGGACCGAAGGAGCTGCAGTGGGAGGATGACTCTAGAGCAGGCTCTTGGGAACCTGGAGCCCACTTACGTGAGGCTCCTAAGAGTCCGGTTCAGACACACTCCTTCTGTCATCCAAGGCCTGCCCTCCAGGAACGAGATCACCCTTTCTGGGGGAGTTGATAGATCGCATACAATGCCAATGCCTCCACAAATTGCTTAGTGTCCTACTCAACCAGGGGTGGCCTGCCCTACAGTCATCCTCTTGGTAGTCCATAGTCATCCAACCATGGAAGCCTCTTTGTGGCCCCCGTGGGCTCTTGAAAGCTGATTGCACTGTCCCTGTAAGTGTTTACTGTGCGTACTTGTCTGGCACAGCTGAATATGCACTCTGAGGGGCTGGAGGTGTGTTCTCTTCACTTTGGATCCCCAGTGCCCTGCCTCAGGACCTGGCACACAGCAGGCTCCCAACACTCATTGAAAGGATGCAGGGGAACCGCTGCGGCTCATGATCTCCACCTCTTATTGTATCCCTGATATTTCACCCAATAGGTATTTCACATCGCTACTCCCCGAGTCATTCTGAATTGCCCTCCTCCCCTTCGCCTCTCTAGGTTTTAACTGATAGAACAGGAACCAAACTGGCATTTTTATTCAGCACACTGTGGTAGGAGCTGGATTCCTGTTTTCTCCTCTTTAGTGAAGACACCTGGCCCACAAGTGGTTCACACCTGGCTACCTGGGAACTAGGCAGTGGAAGCATCTCCACTGGAGGGCCCTGCCCAGGTGGGTTTTCTAGGCAGAGTCGGGACCTGCTGGCGAGTTCGGTCCTTCTCTCAGTCCATGAGGCGGTCATGAAAATGGACAAGAAAAGGCTGCAGGCAGAGCCCTGACACAGTAACTAGACCCAACAGAGCACTTGATCCTCCGGGGAAAATGGAATCAGCCAATTAAGAGTGATTTTTCAGAAATACAGACCTGAGCAGTTTCACCCCCATGCTTAAAGGCTGGGAAGTTCCCCTCCTGGAGGACACAGAGCTTGCTGAGAGGAAGAGAGGATGCCCCTTAATTCTAGTGCATATGGCCCCAGGCTGGGGGACATGGTTTGGGGAGGGAACATAGGCAGGATTTCTGCCAGTCCAACTGCATAGCTGCAGCCCTCTGGATAATGCATAAATATCTGGACAGAATTCTGGAGCCTTTGCCAATCTGCCCACCCCTCCTCTCCATCCCTACCCAGTGCAGCCTTTCATAGCATCCTCTACTCTCTTATCACACTGCGCTGAAAATGTCTATATACCCATTTCTCAAAATACTATAGCATTTGTGTCAAAAAGCATCTGTGCCATAGAGCCTGTGTGCCGAGCATTATTCAAACTGCATCACACATATTAGCTCATTTACTTTCACAATAACCCAATGAGGTAGGGATCACTGTAGTCCCCATTGAATATTTGACGGCAAGGGCTACATGATTCACTCTTTTATCCCCAGAACCCAGGACGAGGTTTGGCATAGAGTAAGCTCTCAGGATGTAGAGGTGAATGAATGAGTGAATGAGCTTTGTTTACGGACTGTTTAGAGAAGGGTCTGAGTCAGCACTTTTCTACTTGCTACATATTTGTCGTCAGTGCTCCATCTTACCCCTTTTTTTCCCAATCCTTCCTCCACCACCTCAAAGACAAAGATTTAAGCCAGCTGGAGTAAAGTATCCATTAAAAAACAGAGTCTCTTAATTGGCTAAAATTACATTTTTCTGTTTGCTTTCTGCGGTTTGGTTAAAGAAGGAGATTGGTGTTATTGTCTGTTTGGAAAATGCCTTTTGAGAACAGGGACAGTTAATGACTATTTCCCACTGAGTCCAACAGACGGTGCCAAGTACCCTGTGGGCACAGAGAAAATATTAATTGATGTTGATTTCCTTGCTTATTATTTAAATATGCTAAATGGCCTCTGAAAAGCTTCCAAAGAGTTAATATGTTACTCAAAATATATGACTTATCCAGGGAGTACTTTACTCACTGAGAGTTCAGTGTCTCTGTTTGTGATGCCTATTCATTTTGTAAACTTGATGAATTTACACAGGAAGAAGCGGAAGAAGATTTGGTTATAAAATGGTAGAAAATAGCAATTATTTCAAGTCAAACTCAACCCAAATACGAAGTTGCCTGTGTGTAACAGTCACTCATGAATCCACATGGATTTGAAAATTTAATGACATCTCTTTTTTTTTTTAAAGATTTTATTTATTCATTTTTTCCCCCCAAAGCCCCAGTAGATAGTTGTATGTCGTAGGTTCACATCCTTCTAGTTGCTGTACGTGGGACTCAGCCTCGCGTTGGACGGACAAGTGGTGCCTTGGGGCGTGCCCGGGATCCGAACCCGGGCCGCCAGCATCAGAGCGCACGCACTTAACCGCTAAGCCACGGAGCCGGCCCCTAATGACATCTCTTTTTACCGATGTCGATTGTCATAAAAGAAAATTTGTTGAAATGTTGAAATGTGACAAACTTAATTGTTTTTCCTATTCCTCACGTCTAGAGCACCTCAGCATAAGCCTAAAAAATTGGGCTATTTGGCATTTTTGGTGCTTGAGTTATTGGGAAATAATTTTATTCAAAACCAAATCACAGAAACTTATTCATTTTAAAATAGGAAACATTTTAGGGTTATCACTGTCAAATATTGTTGAGAGACTCCAGAATATATTAGGCAGATGAGTATTTCAAGTGGTATAAATAAGATTTCTGTTGTCATCACTTTTGTAGATTAAAGTCCGGACTATCTCTGGGGATTTCTGACAAGCCATCAACAACCACGAAGGATGATTTTCCTTCACTGATTTTGCTAATAAGTTGTCAGGTGATTAACACTGAGGGCTAGTCAAATTTGGGCTATGTATTGTGTGTGATCATGGAGGAGGGCACAGCAAAGGGATTTCGATGCTGTTCTTAGAGAATGATGACGTTAGACAGTAAAATAAGACAGAATGCAGGTTCACAATCCATCTCTTGAACCTTTGAGACAGACGTGTGTTGGAATTTGGAAGGTTTCAGATTTTGGAAGGTGATTTAATATGCACATCGCACATCGTGTAACAGTCTCAGCAGGGTTTGCAGCATCACTCCATAATCTAAACTGTTAATATGTCTTCAATCAAATATATCAATATTCCCGTTAGTGGGAGAAGGGCTATGCATAGCCACATGTCACTTCAGGACAGATTTGGTCCCAAATGAGTTAGCACAAAAGTTTCAGTTTCCAGAAATTTTTGGATCTTGAAATTGTCATAAGGGATTGTGGATGTGCATAATTAAGGTCCAAGATGTTCGTGTTACCAACAGAAACTGCAAAGGAAAGTCAAATCAGAAAACCACAGCATGTTTGATAAAATGCCACACAATTCTGTCCTAGGAAGGACTTTGTATTTTTAGACGCCACTTGCTGAAATATTTGGACTCTCTATCCAGAATAAACAGTCAACCTCCATTTGCTGTTTTGGAATATGTACTTAATTATATTAAATTTTAATTTTTGTTTGAATAAGTAATATACTGGTAGAAATTTTAAAAATCTATACTCTAGTAGAGCACATCTTTTCATGATTTCCTTCAGACATATGTAGATGTAATTTACTCAATGTAGACACAAGTCTTTTGTCTTTTTTTATTTAAAATTATAATAAGTGTTTTTCTAAGTATTTTACTTTCTTTACGACTGTCATTTTAAAGAGCCTTTTCTGAAGCAAGATTGAATAGCATTCTGCTGCTATTTTGGAAAGAGGATGCAAAATTACAAAGAACACAATAGAAATTAGTTATCCTGCCACGTGGGTAAAACACAACTTAATATTAGGCAAAACAATTGTTAAGATCTTGGTCAGTTACACTTCTGCAATGATGAATACAGTTTTATAAAATAAAATAACAGCATCAAAATGAATACTATTTAGGTAATGCATTTATTTTAACAAATGATTGTGGGGCTTGAAGCAAATTATTTAACCCCACAAGGACTTGATTTCCTCATCTGTAAAATTAGAAATTTTATGAAATTTTGAAACCACTGATGACTTGTTAAGTAATTAAGAAAAATTTTGTTATATAGGTAGAGTTGCTGGTGACAATTAACATTGTTAGTTTGAAGAAATATAGCATAGTTAGGATTTATTGATTATATTATTCTTTGCAAATTTTTTAAAACAATAATTTCCAGTGATTTAATTTCTATTAGCGCTAGGCTAGTGAGTTTGTATTTTGGAGTCTTTGAGTCCATGTTAATTTGTCCATATTCTTTCCAAGTGTTTTTCTTATTGCCAGCAACTGAACTGATAGTGAAAAAAGAAATGCAGCCAAGTGAGGGTTTAAGGAAGTGGAGTAAACTGAGATTAACTGTTCAACAAAGGAGGTGGTGTCATGCTCTCCAAATATTAAAGTCTTTTTTTTTTTTTTGTCAACAAAAATCACATCTTAGACCTTAGGTTGAAATTTTAAAAATTCAATCAAGGAATCCTACAGAGTGACATTTGTAAGTATATATAAATGACCTTTCATTAGCAGTCAATGAGAATTCTGTAAACGAGAATTGAAGAACTAAATTCACGTGAAATTAATAGAATCATGTATTTGATAGATGCCTGAATTTCTAAGATAATTTGGAAAAATCTTGTCTAATTATTTTTTTCCCTTTTTATTTCTTGTTCAGAGCTATAGTTTTGTTGTCCGTTTCTCCTTGTCATTGGGGAAAGACCATCTGCTCCATTCTAGATCTTGCTTTGATTGCCCCTTGTATGAGATGCTTTGCAACTTAATCCACTTGGCCTTGAGATGAAGTACTGCTCTGGAGCCTATTGTCACTATTTTCATCATCACAGAGTTTTCCACAGCAATGATGGCCACTCTCCTAAGGATGGAGAACCTCCACCTTCTTCCTCACATTTTGGCTGCATAGGCAAAATGGAGGAGACTCCAGTATTGAAATGGAAGGACAATGCTTATAATCCCAAGGCCAAGCAGGGCAAGAGCCAGCTTGGAGGTTTTTCTGGAACTTTCTGTCCTTATGGGTGCCCTTAGTTCTCAACAGATATTTATGGAACATTCATTCTTCTGGTGTGGTGCTAGACTCTGGTGTTAAAGAAGGAAAGAAGACATTTGCCCTCATGGAGCTTGGAGTCTACTTTAAAAGAGAAGAGCACGAAACAGATAAATAGATAAAATAAATAAATTTATAGATAAAAATGCATATAAAATAAATAAAGAGATCCAATAGATGATTAGATAAAAAGACAAAAAGTAAGTATAATTATGATGTGTGCTATGAAGAAAGTGTGCAGAGAAACACTGAAGCTGAGATGAGAGCCAAAGTCTAATTGCTCACAGGCTTCGGGGAGCATGAGGGGTGAGTCCTCCTGCTCACTGAACTCTGACCCAGGAAGCACTCCACTTTAGGGATCAGGTTAACTTTCTTTAGTGCTCACCAGGTTGTCTCTGGGACATTTCCTGAGCAGAACTTATTGAGCAAGGTTGCCCAGATATTATTCCTGCCAAAATCCTTCTTTCATTGCTCTAAATTATGGCTTGAGAGTTATTTGTTCTTGTTTCTGAGGAGTGTAAAATGTTGTCTAATTTCAGAAGGATAAAATGAAATTGAAGCTCTAGGTCCTCGGTCATATCTGTCTCTGCTAATTTTTCTCCATTAGAAGATTATTTGGCATAAAGAATTAATTATCTTAGACAACGGGATAGCGAGGTCAAGTTGGGAAGGAATCCTGAAGAGGTAGCTATTGAAGCTTGGTTTTAGTGGTTTGGACATTGCCTGCTTCTGTGTTTGCTCTAATGAAATTTCTTAGAAAAACACTTAAAAAATCAAAAGATTTGTAAGTTAAGATCTTTAACAAATCTGACCATTCTAGTTCTCTAATTATTCCATGAAACAAAGGAAAAAACTTTGGACTGGTATTATGGGGAGATCTGAGTTATTGTTTCCATTCCTCCACTGGCTACCCTTGAAATCTTGTATGAGTCATGTTACTGCCTTGGATAAGAGAATTCTAAGTTCATATATAAATGTAGCTGGTAGACCAGATAACCTCCAAGACACTTTACAACTCTCACATTCTAAGATTCTGATGAACGTTTTGAAAAATTTTAAAAGGAGCATGGGATGATTGGAGCTTAAAAGTGTCTATTGGAGCCATTGGAAAGCCCACTGTTTCTGTTCATAGTTTTTTCCTAGTCTGCAGTTTGAAGTGTCCTGAAAGTATTGCCTATCACACACCCACCTCATTTCTGATGTTTCTCTTCACTTCTGTCATTTGTAATGCATTAGATATTTTATTTTCGTATAAGAGGTCAACAATACTTCTAAATTTGAAACTTCACTTCAACTGGAAAGCCTATGGGATAAGCAATAGAAAATGCCTCAATGCAATAAAAATGATTCAGGAAACTACAAAGTTTTCATTTTACAGAGAATGGCAAACTTCATAACATATAGAATGAATGAAGAGTAATTATGGGAACAATTAGGCAAATTTTATCTTATCTGCAAAATCACGGTTTCTTTGGAAAATTCAAGAGCAGCAGCTTCATCCTTGAAGCTGAACAATATTCCCCAAAAGCTTTTGTTTGCCCTAATATTCCATAATGTTGTGCTTTTACAGTCAGTAAGCCATTAGTAATCAAGAGATGTATAATTTATTAATTACACTCCACATTAATATTTAATCTTTTTGGTTGCTGAGCATATTTCTAAATCTACTTTTTAATTACATTTTAGGGATCTAAATCTTCCAGGCAACCATTAGAAAAGTAATTTTTCTGCACATTGTGGTGCCAATTACTTTAAAGCAGCTCGTTGTGAACTCTTGTGATGGTACTTGGTAAAGTGGCAATCTTGGTGCACAGGTTCACTCATCTGAAAGCTAATTGAATAGTAGTGAGAAAGGGGTGTTAGAAAGAAATTACAAAGACATAGGATAGCCAGAGAGAGAAGAAAAAGAAGCAATATATATCAGAGAGAGTGTCATCCACAGCGACCCCCTTAACCAGGCAACGTCTGTCAATGGTGAACCTTTTCTGAGTTCGAAGCAGATCTTGGACTTTGGGGCTCATATTTACAGTTCAGTGAAATAAGTAGTGCTTTTCTGTTCTGACTCGCTCAAATAGCGGCATTTTAAAGCCATAAACAGAACTCCCTCACTTTTTTTCCCCACTGATATGCCACTGATAATGATTTTGTCTGTTTTCTTGAAACTCTGATGAGTTACCTACCAACGTTGCTTTGGTTGATTTTTTTTTTTTTCTATCAGATTCCCATGCTTTTGAAAACTTTAGTGCCAGATGTTTTGTTCGTTTAGGTTTCTTTTGCCTTTCTGGTGTTTTACATGTTCTTTTTTTTATTCTCTCTCTACTGGGACAATTTTTGAAAGTGAGCTCTAAATTTTTTCACATACTCAAGTTTTGGTGGTGATGATAGTGGTTTCAGCAGGAGGTAGATTGAGGCATTGACTATATTTGGGGAAAAGTATATGCTTATTTATAAAAGAGCAGCATCTCTGAGAACTCTGCCTTTCTAAAACCACCTCCCCCATGGGTTTGCCACTGTTCCTCTATTGGGCTGAGATTTCTGCCATAAATATCACTCTTTAGGTTGGACAAAATATGAGAGCTGTTGTTTTGAAAAGACTGTTGCTTAAATGTCTATGGGTCTCCCGGGAGGAGCAGGTGCTTACCCACACTGTTCTCCTCTTAGCTTATTTTCAAGGCCTAATTATGTAGGTTAGCTCCTGCAGCCTTCTGAACTTGTGTTCTAACAAATTCTCATAACTGTAATCCTTTTTTAAATCTCTTTATCTATTTGCAGGCTTAATTACTTTCTTTATTTAAAAATATGAAATATATCGCATATACAAGAATGCATGATACTTAAATATACTGCAAATAATTTTTAAAATGTTCTCTCTCCCCTACTAGTTTGTAAACCTTAAGAGATCAAGAACCATCTCACATTCATTGCTGGATCCCTGGGGTTTGACACAGTGCCTGGCATGTAGTAGGCCTTCCAAATATATTTGTTAAATAAACCACTGATAGAATGAGGATGTATTTTTATTCACAGAATGAAGAGTCTTTGGAAATTTTCTTTTAAAGGAAATTTTGGAGGGAGGACAGGACTTAGATACCTCTCGAGGAATACATAACGACATTTGAAAGTGAGGATGACATTTTTTTGTTTTCATATGAAGTTTAGAAACTGACTGTTTTTTGTTGTTGTTGTTTATTTGTTTTTGTTCTAGGTCTTGTTTTCTTATCAGGAAATAGAATGACCTGAATTATGATGCAAATTTGTTTTCTTTTTTTTTCCCAGCTCCCTTTTAGGTAAGAAAATTTTGTTGAAACTGGAACTTATAATTCCTTTCTGAGTCTGGCATGCACAATATTCCAAGTACCCTGGGGAGCTTACTCCTTCTATAAAAGTCAATTTTTGTTTTTAACAACCAAAAAGTAATAGTCAAAAATACCCTTGATATAAGGCCAAGTATATTGTGTACACTTGCCAACGTTTGCCTTTTAATGTGTAGGGATAATTCATGGACAACTTGGTTTCCTGAACAGTCTACTGGACAACTGGTCAACAACACTAAAACTAGAACCTAGGAAACATCTCTAGGGGATTAATATTTGAGATGACACATGAGTAATTGTGTTTGAAAGGGGCTTTCCTCCTAACTGGTGTAGTGGTCCATATGAAATAGTCCTTTTAGGCTTTAGAAATTTCCATTATAGAGCATACATTAACAGTTATTTATATAGACCTCCTTTCTGTGGTACTTACTCATTCACAATCAGGCAATTGAGTTGTTGGGGGGAGGGCTGCAGGGAGCCTAGACTGAGTAATAGGTCTTGGATTCAGAGCTATTTGAAGGGGAGAATTAAAATTGGGAAAGAAAGATGAGAGAAAGGAGGTAGCAGAAGTTTAAAAAAGTGGTCACCATCTTTGTGACTCAGGGGGGTCAAAAAAAAAGATGATAGATATAAGGAAAAAAAATTAAGCATTATTTTGATAATTGCTCTGAGCAGGCCATTTCTCACCTCATGCATATATCTTAAGATATGGAGACAACTTTAAAAATCGTTCCTTGGAGAAGGGTACCTTCAGGTGGATAAAGGGTTACATTTCCATCCACTTCTGGTGAGGTCTGGAGGAACATTTTGATCTCACGCCCATGTCTTACGGCAACTAAGTTACAAACCTGAACAGCCCTTGGAATATAATGTGCTATTTCATTAAAAAAAAAGCTGTAGCAATGGTCTGCTTCCATGGAATTGCCCTTTTTTGTTTGGGTGCAATTCTGTGTTTGTGGCAGAACTCTTTGTTATTCATGCTACTTTCTATAACTGGATACACAAAACAATAAATGATCCTGGCTCAGTTTGCGTCCTATTTCCACTGCAATTATTCCCTGCAGAAATGTCTGCTAGTGATTTGCCTTCTCTCTGGAAGAAACTTTTTCTCCCTCTCTCTCCTTTCTTCATTTCTTCTTCCTCTCAGTCTCCAACTGCCTTCTTTTATCAAGTCACAAGGATTCTGATGTTCTCCTCTCTTTGCTTTTTGTTTGATTTATTCTCTCAAGCCCTTATCTTGCTAGGAAAGGACTGGTCATTAACAGACAAGGAATACCAGCGGTCAGATGTTTACTGGTTGAACCACACAGGTGAGAGCGAGGTGTCTTCTCGGAAAGGATTTTCCCTGAGTGGAGACGTGTTTGTGTAGAACCTCATAGGCTCCCTCTGCATTCTCAGTGTCTCTTCCCTTGTTTTCTCAGTGGCTGTTGAAAGTTAAGAATGCAGATGAATTTAACTCATTGAGTTGCAACATAAGTTGGAATGCCATGAATGAGGGGAAGGGTAGTTAACTAGATATTTTAAGGACTAACATTATTAAAGGATTGAGTTCTCTGCATTCATGCAGTGATTCATTCTAAGGATAGGCTTGCTGAAAGAATAACATTTGATTGAACAAAAACAATAATAACAGATATTATATATCCTATTTAGTGCCTAATATATGCCAGACACTTTACGTTATCTCTAATGGTTACAACAGTTCTACTAGTGGGTGTTATGTCAGTTTGGAAATGGAAATCTTGGCTCAGAGAGGTTCAGTAATAATCCCAGGATTACCAGGAGTGAAGGGTCTCAGCTTGGATTCATATCCAAGTTCTTTCTAACCAACTGCTCTTTGCTGTGCATTTTACTACCCCTGGAGGACGTCAGAGGTGGCCATCTTGCCATTTGGAGGACCATGGGTATTCAAGGACATGTTAAGGAATCTCAAAAGCAGAATCAATCCTTTTTCTCTTTCATTTCCCATCATTTGAACCTAATTCTTAACATTGGTCCTTCATAAAGTTAGGTTTTGTACTCTTAAAGCCCGAATCATTCAATCTTTTCATCCTTCTGTTTTTTGTTTATACAAAGAACTTTGAAGCCAAATGTTTCTGAGCAAAGGACAATGGGAATAATGTAATGATGAGAACATGGATTCTGAAGGCAAATGATCTAAGTTTCTAATTCCAACTCTGCTACTGGCAGTGTGACTAGGGCAAATTATTTACCAGTTTTGTGGCTCAGTCTGCTCTTTGTATAATAGGCATTGGAATAGTACTTATTTTACAGGTTATTGAGAGAATAAAGTAAGTTAATATATGTAAACCTCTTGGACAGTGTATAGCATACACATAGTACAGTGTTAGCTATTATTATTTTGTAATTTTTTATTTATATCAATTGACATTTAAAAATATACGATATAATGACAGGATAAAATCATAATTGGTGAATTGAGTACAATAGAAATAAAACCATATTAACTTTTATGACAATTCAAAAAGATATTCAGTTTTTCATGAATCAGATACAGTTGATCAAATTAACATGAAATAAGGAACTTGATCTAAATCGATTTATTGGGCAGTAAATTGTTGTGGAATCTGCTACTTAAGTCCCCAGGTTGGAGCTTTGCAAAGTGGGGTGTGGAATGACCTAAAATGCAGCACAGTGAAAAACTACAGAAACTATCAACTCCAAAGTTTGGAGAAACCAGATCGAATGTAAATTCTGAGGGAGAGCAATTCTGTCCTATTGTTAACTTCTCTTTAGATTGCTTTGAGCTAACGTTTAGTGTTAATGCCTGGCAAATTCCAAACAGGGAAAAACATAGGTACTTATCTTTCATATTATATATGACTAAAATTAAAGTTGATTTGTCCATTAAGAAGTGCAGTAACAGGTTTTCTGACTTTTCATAAGGCATTAAAGGAATGATGCATATCAAGAAAACATTCTATTTCAAAAGAACACTAATCAATGCTGAGAACATTTGCTATAAATTATTCATATTTGTTATAAACTACTCCATCCCTTTAAAAATTAACAGTACACAACCTATAATCTAGGAACAAAAGTAGAGCTGCCTCACCTTGAAGAGTTTGAATATGAGGGGCTGATTACAATAAGAGAGCTAATAGGATTCAGTGTATTATGAGGAATAAATCACTGAGCAGTCTTACATCTGACAAAACGTGATCCTTGCTCCTTGTTGTGTTTTCTTTCACCACACATTAATATTTCATGCAACCATTTCAAAATAAAGTCATAATGTGAGTCATAAATCACAAAACAGTGGTAATAAACCACTTTGGTTTATATTAGCTGTATATGGATGATACTTAAGTATTTCCACCATTAGCATGGACTATTTGAGCTTTCTCTACCACATTTGCTCTATTTCTTCCATTTTAAGTGATGGGAATCTGGAAAACAATGCTAAATCCATTCATTAGTGATAAAATAGTGCTATTTGTTCTCATAATTGATTTCATTTCAACTTGGACCTGTGAAAATGATAGCACAGTTGAAAATGACAATATTATTGACCTTGTTTTATCAAAGAACATGCCTTCCCAATGAATCCTGCTGAGGGGTAAAGGGGCATCATATGGAAATAAAATATTGAAATAAAAAATAGAACAAAGAGCTAAACATTGGAATGATTGAATGTATAAGTATGGTTTATCCTCATTAATGAATGACTTATTCTTTATATAAGTTCCTGAAATGAGGCTATCAGAAAGTATCATCTTGGTTTTATTATTATTATTAATTTTCTTTTAGTTTCATTCTAGAAGAATCTGTTCTATCCTATTGCTTGAGTATTTTTGAAATTATTAGTTGCAATGTCTGAAGAGGCTGGATAATGTTATATCTGGAAATATCTATATATATATAGATGTACAGTAATGCATCACTTAACGATGGGGATACATTCTGAGAAATGTGCTGTTAGGCAATTTTGTCGTTATACGAATATCATAGAGTGTACTTACAAAAACCTAGATGCTATAGCCTACCGCACACCTAGGCTATATGGTACTAATCTTAGGGGACCACCATCGTATATGTAGTCCATCGTTGACTGAAACATCGTTATGCAGTACATGACTGTATATATTCTGGATGTGAATATATATATTCTAGATGTGAATAAAAAGCCCATGAGCTGAAGCATCCGGAACTCATAAAAAGGGAACTCCCACCAATTAGAAAAATTGACCAAGACATAAAACACATAAATATATCAGAGGCTTGTAAATATTTGAAGATGCTGCTGCTGGTGGTTTCTCGTGCTTAACCTCAGTTCATAATCTTCAGGATGACAACACTGTTTATGGATCAACAGTTGGGTTGGTCCATGAGCCTATGGCCCTTGACTCATAAAGCCAGAGTGAGGTTAACATTTAATGCCCTTGATGAATGCTCATGGTTTCTCTCAGATGCCGAGTATGTGAAAGGACCAACCCTGTTTCATCATTAGAAAAAGTAAATTGGTGTAGTTACTAGATTGAGATGTGGTTGGAATGAGGATACAAAGAGGATGTACTCAAGGGCACCTTGAAAAATTGACATTAAAACACTATGGGTAAAAATTTATTGATTTTTTTATTCATAAAACTTTCTTGATTTTTAAGAAGTTTATTGATCAGGGGTGGACCACCCAAATCCCCTTGGGGGTCGCACAGGTTACGTATTGGAGAGAAGTGGGCTGGGATCCCGAAACCCTGGGAAACACATGTATCTGAAGATGCTGCTTAGTCACCACATTGGAACGTGGTCCCTGCTGTCAGGTCATCAGATTTTTATGTATTGGCAACCAAATCAACTTAAAAAGCAAACAAGCCTGTGTGGGCTAAACAAAACACATTTGCCAGTCTGCTTTGCTCTGTCAGTTACCAGTTTGAAGCATCTGTGTTGATATCTAGGCAGGAACTTGAATATAAACGTCCACGTTGTTGTTCATAAAAAGAATGTATACTGTGTTTCAGGTTTCCTAATGAATCCTTTGAAAGTACTCATGTTTTTCCTCAGCTGACATCTCCAGAAGGCCCTAAGTTTTTGTTGAACATATATATTCTGAAAGGAGAATTATGTAGCTGATGATACTGATATTATTTGGATTTTCAGAGAATGAAAACTTAAGAAGCGCATTTACCTGGCGTCTTGTGAAAGCTAAGGTGAGACTAGAAGAAGAGAAGGTAAATTCTAGCTCAGCAGTTCTGGAGCTTGGGAGCAGCAAAGGGTTACTGCTGTGTGGTACACTTTAGCACACGCAGTATGCTTTTATGGAGGACAGAAGATTGCTGAATAGCAGGTCACTGTGGGCAAGAGAAAAGCTGAGCTTTGACCTCAGACAGGAATTCGGTCTTGATTTCAAGAAGGCATTTAAGACAATCATCCAACACTGTGGAGTACCTAAATGGATGGTGGAAACTACAAGAAAACCACAGGTAGTGTTTGGTCAGAAAGAAAGTGATGAGAGGTGTGTGAAGGTGAAGAAACAGAGAAAGAGGAATTCTGAAGCCAGTGGAAGGGCACACAAGTGCTCAAGAATTGCAATATTTATAACTATGAGACCGGTGAGAAGAGGAGGGTGACAATGGAGGAAAGGTTGCGGCGAGAGGAGAACGTGTTGAAAGATTCACGCGGGCAAAGACTTGGGAGGATGTCCATTTCGTGTCAAGGTAACACCTTCGTTCTTGGGAAGCCAGGTTTCAGAGGCTCAGCCGACTTTCGAAAATGGAAATCTCTTTCGCGTGTTACCCATTTTCTATCTACTTAATAGCTGCTACCCATTTCCATCACACGGCTGGAGCCCCTGGCTCCGTTAGTTCCACGAGAGAAACCCAGAAAACACCCCAGACAAGTCCATTGCCCTCCAGGCTGCTCAGCAGTCCGGGTTGTAGATAGATTATTGAAGTTTGGGGTGGGTACCATCTGCACTTTCGGAATGGCTGCCCTTTGTCAATGACCCTGATGCCCCATAGTGAGCAGAGGACAGACTGAATCAAGCTCGGCTGCAAGTGTTTGTGTATCCTAGGCTCTTATTATCGAGTGTTGCCCGTGTCGCTACCCAGTCCTGGCCATGCAGGTAGTGGCTAATGGCTCATTGGCCTGCTGCAGGG
This sequence comes from Ceratotherium simum simum, assembly GCF_057802395.1. Classification (NCBI taxonomy): domain Eukaryota; kingdom Metazoa; phylum Chordata; class Mammalia; order Perissodactyla; family Rhinocerotidae; genus Ceratotherium; species Ceratotherium simum. The sequence continues at coordinate 10,591,729 of NC_141926.1, forward strand.
GTCCACCCATTTCTGGTCCCGCCCTGCCATTTATTTCCTTATTGTTTCCCTCTGAAATACACTGGGACGTAATTCCATGTCATGACAGGTACATGGAGAGTTTCCCACTTCTTTTGAAATAGAACAATAACCAGTCAATTGTTGGGATTGTTTTTCACTGCAAATTTGGGTTATTTTGGTTGCTTCCCATTGGAAGCTTGGTTTATAGCGGATTAATTTCTAGAAATTGTGTCTTTGTCCTTTTTAGAAATATAAGTAATCCCAGAAATAATGAACACTCCCAAAAGTATTTTCCATAATCATCTCCTCAGTAAACAATCGCTCTTTTCTTGAATTTAAGTACTATTGAACTGAAGGATTCATCTCCTAGTGAGTGTCAATTTTTATAAGTCCCATTTAATGGACGATATGATGCAACCTGTTTAGTGTGGGTTTAGCTAATGAAGAATTGGGAATGTTGTCAATAAATTTTCCCCACTGAAATGGAAACACCATGCCTGTTGTATTTAGCTACTGAAAAGCAATAAAAAAAAAATTGCATGTAAATCCTGGAATGTCTGGAGTCTCATATTGCCCTTTCCTTTCTTATTTTAGTATAATGTCCCGGTTTTTCTCCTTTTAGTATGGGTGTGCCCATTATAGCGTTACTGGCATCCTTTGATTTAAAACCTGAATGCAAATCTTTTCCCCTAAATTAATATAGGGAAATGTCAATGTCAAACACAGGACACTTGTCTCTACTTCAAAGATGAAAAGATTAAGTTCACCTTTGACATAATTTATATCTCATAAAACTACAAAATATGTTGCAATTGTTTATTTATTAGATTAGGCCCTGTGACCATTAGCAAAGTTCCTTTGAAATGTAAACAGCGAAGTATTGATTAAATCAGCCATGAGGGCATGTTGACTCTACAAAAACTCCTGAAGCTTCTTATAACTTGGATCAGCACAGTCCAATTTCTTTTATCCTCACCTCCTTTTAAAATTGTTTAAGCAATGTTACCACTTAATTACTAACTCATCTGTAGCAGGAAACAATTATTCTGAATAAGCCCGTGTACTGCTCTGGTTTTCCAGCAGATTATTTAAAAACAATATTTCCTTAAGATAACAATTTTGATAATGATGCAGGAAGGAAATATATTTGCAATTAAATGAACATGCTTTAGCACAACAAGCAATAAAAAGCTTAACACTGAGCCTTTGTGAATTAAATGCCGGAACAACATTGGACGAAAGTCGTGGATCTGCTGACACATTTATTTCTCAGTAAATGAAGACTGTTTAGGTTTAATGCATTTGTGGTTAGCAATAGTTTAAAAGATCAATGTAAATTCGTTCTGAACTAGTAAATAAGGCTTTAATGAAACTTCTAACAGCATGCTTTCACACCTTAGATCTCTTTATCATTCTAAGGTGACGCAGCAGGATTCTTTTCGAGGTTGATGACACACACATAACATTATGAAGTGTTTGACAGATTTTATTTGATGTTTGTTTGATTGATGGCGTTGATATTGGGTTTCAACATCTCCCTATCAGCCTTTTGTTCAGGCTGAGTGCAGAGTGCTTGTGAAGATAGTTTCTTCTAAATGTGCTTATTAATATAACATATATACATATACATATATATATACACACTGTTAATGAAATGCAGTTTAAGACTGGGATCATTAAACATTTCCACTCTCCTAAATGAGGTAATGTATGAGAAAGCACTTTGCAGACTGTAAAGCCGTATACAGATGTTAGTTATCATAATTATTGTTGTTACAGGAAACCCGAGTTTTATATATTATTATTCTGTTTTCCTTTAACACTTAATTCAAAGAGTAAATACAGACAACCAATTTCCTTAAAAACCTGCTGCAGCTTTTTAAACAGTTCTGAGCGTTTCATTAAGGTTTTATTGTAAATCATGCATGATGCTATTAATTTAGCGTAGCCTTAAAAAAGAATCTACTGACCTAATAAACTTGACTTGTTACATTCAAGTTTGCCAACATGAAACTTTAGTAAGAGGATGCTGGAGAATTTCCACCTGAGCCTGGGCACCGCTACATGAAGCACATCAAAAAGGTATTCTGAGGCCGGCCCGGTGGTGTAAGTGGTTAAGTTCACGCGGGTCGCTTCGGCAGCCCGGGGTCTGCAGGTTCGGATCCCAGGCGTGGACATACACACTGCTCATCAAGCCACATGTAGCAGCATCCCACATATAAAATAGAGGAAGATGGGCAGACATGTTAGCTCAGGGTTAACCTTCCTTGGCAAAAAGAGGAGGATTGGCAACAGATGTTAGCTCAGAGCCAGTCTTCCTCACTAGGAAAAAAAAAAGGTTATGCTGTGAGATATAAACCTGTTACCTTTCCAGTCGTCTCTGTTAATTTGCCTTTTCTATCCTTCATAGATAATGAACTTCGCAAGTCATTTTTTGTCAGGAGGAGGCAAAGAAAGGAATTTTTTCTTTCTCTCTCTCTGTCTCCCTTTTTTGGTTTGGTCTAGGAGAGACTTAGGGACTGAAAGATATTTACAAGCCTATTAATGAAAGTCCTTTATTGCAAATTTTATGAACAGTTAAGCAACTTATCCGTGGAGGGAGATGATCGAACTCTTCTGCACAACCCACATCAATGATAAATTTAAAAGTCCAGTGTACTCTTACCATATAAACTTCACAATATGATGACACTTTTTTTCTTTTCAGTTTAAATACATAATGAGCACTACAGAAATTGCTAATTTCTTTATTGGGTATTTAACCAAATGAAGCCAAAATTAAGCAAATATTTTAAATAAATAAAGGAACTTGTTACCCTGTCCCAGGGCTTGGGATATCTCAAATGTTCCTGTTTGATGTGTAGTTAAGAAGGAAACACAAATGTTAAAAGGTAAATGAGCAGGAAGTACTTCTTCTCATTGTTAAATGATACCCTAAAAGTGTTCAACATAAAACTTGTTAGTAGATCCTGTAGCATTGTGTTTCCATTGAGGGTAGGAAAATAAACGTAGTTAGATATGTTTGAAAAGTAGGAAAGCACAAATAACACAGATAAAATAATACTACAGAAAAATAGAGGAGGAATTAGCTAAACTACACCATCCAGGAACTCCAAGACAAAGTTTATTACAACCAGGTTATCTCCTCCCTGGTCTACACGTTCCTTGTCCATCCTGATTTCGCAGGCCAGCAAGTTCTGGTTACTTGCCTCTTAAAGCACCCCAGGTGTATCTCTACTAGAGTATGGCTGAAAATGATACTCTGGGAGTAACCGAGCTGGCACTTGTCTCATTCCAGACTGGCTATCTCTGTTTACACAGCTTATGGCAAATTTGCTTTATGAGTGCCCATGCCGTTTTATGATACCTCATGTATATTAGATGCTCGATGAAAGGTTTAGAATGGCAAAATGAATGAAGGAAAAAAAATCACTCTGCTAACTCAGTTCTGTGTCCATTTGACAAAAGTCAAAGTGGAAGTTGTCAAGACAAGACATCAATAAAAATCAAAATCCATCAAGTACTGTTGCTTGGCACGTTATTCCTGTGAATGTTCTCTTTCGAATGGTAAAGGAATACCCACATTTAGTCCCTTCAGTTGGTTGACAATCCCTTAAGTGTCAATGAAATGTGTCTGTAATAAAAAATAGTGATATTAAGCACCAGAGCCTCTGCATCTTAGAGTAGAATCTAAGATTTAATTCTACTGAATCTAAAATTTTAGAATTCTACTCAGTGGTGCTTGCTTTTCTGGATTTACAAATAACGATATAAAAAACACTGAACCTATTTATAGTTTTTTTTGTTACTCAAGGAATAGTGTTAGTGAATTCATTGAATATCATTGAATTCAATGGTACATTTTGCTTGTTTGCCACATAATAAAGTATATATACTGGATCTCCATTTTTTTGTCCTCAAAATAATGTTTGAGCTCAAGTATCCCTCTGGCTTTAAAATCATTTAATTATTAGAAATATAATCATATAAATATGATTTTCCTATTAAAATCTTCAGGATATGGAAAGTTTTCTGAAAGAAAGGTGAGAGATTCTAATTAGGATACAAATAATTTGGCCCCTAAATCAGTGATGATCAGTCCTGATATTGTGACACATTGAAGAATACTGAGTTTTCTGAAGGAATGATGTGAACTTTCAACTTTTAAAATATGTTTCAGTACTCTTCAAATAAAAAACAAATATGTCAACAATAGGGTACTGAAACTCTAAAAAATGTTGGGAATACCGGCAGGACATATAAATAAAGTGGAAGACGGAGGGAAAGTAATGCTTAAAAAGGGAGAAAAAGTAATTTCATTAAAGTGAACACAACTATTTTATTTTTGTTAGACATCAAAATAATCTTTTAATACTTAAAATTGAGAAGTGAATTTATGTTCCAACTTAAAACATTGATTGTATAAAAGCAATTAAAGTTAAAGCTAATAAGATTATCATTTTGATTTTAATGGCTCATTTGGGGGGGCTTGGGAATAGCGATTCTATTTTGCAAAACATTTTTGTTTCATAAGATATAGAAAAAGGAAGGTAAGTTAAGATGTAGGCAAACACCTGTTGTGGAATCTCTATCTCTATTTTTGATCAATGGTAAGCATTCCTACACTATACTGGTTTTCAAAATATTCTTGAAAGATCCACGTGAATAACTGACTTACAGTGTACCAATTATAATAATGATTTAAGGAGTTTACTTGTGTTTAAAGTTATAGTTGAAGCTACATTATTACATTTCTCACAGGAGTATGGATTTTTAGATGTTGGCTTTTGAACTATATATAATATTATAAACAGTTTCCAAAATAATCATTTTTATAATTCTAAAATACAGACCTTAAGCCATTAAATTTCACCCTGATAATGTCAACCAATCTAAGTGAAAGAAAAAAGTGATAAACTTTATTAATACGTGTGAATGTGCAGAAATGCTGGCAAAAATATCAAGTTAAGGGGCCGGCCCGGTGGCGCAAGTGGTTGGGTGCGCGCGCTCTGCTGTGGCGGCCTGGGGTTCGCCGTTTGGGATCCCAGGTGTGCACCAACACACCGCTTGGCAAGCCATGCTGTGGCGGCGTCCCATATAAAGTGGAGGCAGATGGGCACAGATGCTAGCCCAGGGCCAGTCTTCCTCAGCAAAAAAAAAACAAAAAAAAATGAAGTTAATAAAGCCAGGAAACAATTGGATTTTCCTTGTGCTGTTCTACAAATACTGGCCACATTTTCCCATGGAATCACCAAAACTAAATAGGATGAAGAAAGAGAAACAATTGTCCAGTTTGGTTCTAATAAGCTTTGAACAAGGACAAATAAAATAAATCTCAAATATCAGTTACTGTAGCTGATTGAGACATGGAAAGGTAAAGGAAAGCAATTGTGTCCAATTTGGGTTTTAATAAGTAAGCAGATCTTTGAAGATACTTATGTACTTTGATAACTACAGTCAATTAATAATGACATGTTATTAAACTCAGATGGCTTATCTGCCTGCCTCAAAGTTTACATCTGTTTACAATAAAAACTTAAAACATCTTCCCGAATTAAGAAAAAAGTCATTTAGAAAAAAAGTGAATTAACCTTTGTGGTGTATATTCTGATGGTGTGTGATCTTTTCCCTTTTCCAGGTAAAGCCTGAACAATTGCTTTGCTCACGTCGTCCTCTGTTACTGGACAGTGGAAAAGAAAAGATGAAACTTGTTGAGGGAAGCTACTTTTTACTGCATTGCATACATTTCATTTATTGAAACGTATGCTGAATGCCAGGAAAGCCACAATATCTCCTTAAGTAACTTCTTAAAGCCTGGGAGCTCTAAGGATTTTTAAGGGTACCTTATTAACTTGCTGTTGCCTGCTGAGAAAACATTGTTTATGTAGAATTGGCTTATTACTAATGAGAGAATATATTAAGGCGTAACACAAGCAAGACATCATATGGACTCTCTTTTTCTAAATATTTTCTTTCAGATCTCTCTCATTCCAGTTGATGAGAGTAAAGGGTCAGACATAATCACTCAATCCTTTACTTACTGGAAAAGGCAAACAGATTTTATTAAGATTAGAAAATTTCCCCCACCCCATTTGTCTCTTCTTCACCAGTGTCTCAGCAATAGCCCCTTGGAACCATGAGATGCTAAATAGTTCCAGTGTTTCCCTCTTCCTGTAATAATCATGCATATGCCCAGCTTGTGTGTCTCCCCCGCCTCATGAATTTGCAGAGTGGCCCCAGCTAGGCTCCCTCTTGTCTTGGGGACAATTGCCAAGGCTGATCCAAGGAGAAACAAATTGTGGAAGAGAAGGTTCACTTTATTTAGCAGAGCTCTCAGCCCTTTAGTGTCTGTAGCTTTTGGAAAAAGGCCCTGTCCCCCTCCATCCTTGTTCCCTCTTCCCATTTCTATACCACACACCCCTGTCGATTGGCTGCTGGAGATTCTGACGGCAGCACATCATTTAGGACTGAAATGCACCTTGGCCTCCACACAGCTGCAGGGCCTAGCTCTGCCAAAATGGCCCTGGGTGGTAGTGGGTATGAAGGGAAACTGATCTCCAGTCTCTCTTCTCCATCTTCTAGGATCCAAGTGAATTCTGGTGGGCAAGAGGAAGAGAAGAGAAGAGGAATCAAGACATCATTATGTTATTGCAGGGAGCAGCAGGTTATGGACCCCTGCCTCTGATGTGTCAAATGTACTGGGAGAGCCCTCGACCCTCTCGACTCCTGCCTGCACACCCAGGGCAGCTCTTCAGGATTCCTGTGTGTGGTGGTCATTGGCCTAGAGTCATTTCTTCAGGAGGGAGGCTCTCCCTGGAAAAGCTGGTGCACATTTCTGCTGGGATCGATGCTGTGGAGACTGCATAAATTGGTAAGTAGTGAAACAGCTAGTTTTGTCTCGGCTGACAATAATTATGGATTAGGGTGCTCAGAGCAAGAATGAACAAACAGTCTGGAGAAAAATCAGCAGTGAAACTCTACATTTTTTTTTTTTTTTTTGGTAACATCTAAATCAGCAAAGAAAAAATGCTGTAGAACAAAGGCTCAGGGGTCTAGGAGAATATGGAGAGGGTTCTAGACGGTTTAATGTACAGATATTCCCCCAAGTCCTTTATTCCACACCTGAACTTCTTCTAGGAGGCCACATTGAGTATTCTCTGTCCCTGCTTTCTCACCGTACCCGCACTGTTTCTTGTTTCTCTTGATGTTTTCAGCCCCTTCCTGCTTTTTCCCCTGCTCCTCAATGGTCCCAACTCTGCATTCCAGAAGCCCCTTGTTATGGCATGTTAAGAGTGGCCAGAATCCAGTTTCCTTCAGAATATTAATCACATGTCAATCTTTGTTATCCCTAAAGATCCATGATCAGCAATCATCCATGAATTTTGATTTCTCCTGTGGGCTAAGTAAAATCACAAAAGTTAAAAGACATTGGAGTTATGGAAGCCCAAACAGCATCTCTTAGAGAGATTTCACATGACTGCCTTCTCTCAAATGGGCTGTTCCCCCATTCCCTTCTGTGATTCCGTCTCATTACCCTCCCAGATTTTCTTTATGCACCAATCACTAGTAAAAATGGAAACAGAAAATGAGCAAGAGCACAAAAAAATACTATCCCACGAGCCTTGAGCAATGCCAGACACATCACAAGCCTTGACTCAATGATTGAGTAATAATTTTTTATTTCCCATTGTCATTGTTTGCTGCATCTAGCATTAGTAGCTTAACCAACAAATACTATTTTCTTTATAAGAGAAAAAGTATTTGAGACAGTTTTTCCGATGCTGAGAGCATTTCACCTCAATATTTTGCTATATTTCGGATTGATTTCAGTAGATTTTTGATAGAACACCATGAAATCCTTGTATGAGTCATTAAGGGTTTGAAATCAGAATCAGACATGGCTGGGAAAATGATCCCTTTGATAATTCATGGTTTTTGGTTCTTTGGCACTTTTTTTTTTTTTTTTTGGCCTTATCCAGCCAAACCACTCTCCAGGCTATACTTCTCTTACCCCAGGGGGGTAAGTCTGTTCGCACAAAAGCCCTCTGTCCCATGGTCCTTTCAATGCCCATCAACTCTACTTTCAACAAGGGGAGTGTTGTTGAGCTGTGGCATGAGTTAACTCAGAAGCGGCGCCATCCCATTGCCAAATAGCACAATGATGGATCATTTAAGAGTGCTCAGGGTTGGATGAGTTTAGCAGCATTTGTCAGGTTGGTGTGGGCACATGGAACAGAAGTCAAAATTGTAGGTTTGATGACTTTTGGGGCCAGTGAGTTCTGTTTTCTTCCGTAGATTTGCCAATTGTGGGCATAAGAGCATTTGATGTGAATATGGTTGAAGTTGAATCAGCACAAATAAATCGTTCTTACTTAAAAACCTAAAACCAAAACCAAAAAAGGAGGAGTCTTTGGTGAACTTGCAGGGAAAAATTCAATCCCTTCCTCTCTTTGCCTCTTTTTCTCTCTCTTCCTTTCTCTCTCTCTCTTCCTCCCTCTCTCTCTCTATATAAGCATTATTTTATGAACTAAATGACAATTGGATATACCGTTCCACCCTGTGTAGTGACTCTAAGAAGACACTATTTAGGAAGCACCTACTGTGCGACAGCTAATTGACGTTGTAAAGGAAGGCCAGCATCTCCGTCCCCGTGTCCCTCCTTCTAGGCTGGCCCTCTGTAGGTGTCTCCAGGACCATGGCACTGACACCCCTGTTTACATTGCCGAACTCCACGGTTAATAAGATGCTGTTTTCCATCTAATGAATTTGCCCTGCAGGCACAGGAAAAGGGTTGGTTCCACCATTTTCAGAAGCCAGGCAACCGATAAATTTAACAGGATTTTGTTGACGTTAATTGGGTTCGTGTCGGTGTGAGACATTCTCACTCCTGGCTCATTTGTCTTCTGGATCATTTGAATCGCCCAGGTTCTGGGCCAGTCGGTCATTCAACCATATGATTCCAGGCTTAACAATATCTCCGAGTCACTGGCGACTCAATCACACTTTAGTTTATTGCTCAATAAAATAGTAATAACAATCTGTTCAGACATTTAACCAGGCTGCATTTCTCCAGGGGCGAAATAAAGCTTTCTAGTTTAAAGAAGTGTATGCTTTCACTTCTTGTTTTTCCAAAGAAATAAGTCAAAATGCTTTTGGTATTAACAAAAGACTCTTTCCAGAGGTGTAGCTGCTACCACCTGGAGCAAATTCTCAGAACTGGTTTTAAGATTGAAGACAAAGTGGAGAACACACGGGAGCTATTATTGTTTCCGTGATGGAGATACACACATACATAAATACAAGTTGTTTTATCTTGTAAAATAAATTACTTCATAATTCTTATGTTATTATAAAACTATGCATTCCAAATTTGCCCACTGATAACAGTCTTGCTCTATTGCCAAGTGGCAAGAATATGTGAATGATAAGTTTTTGTTTTGTTTTGACTGTAGGTGCAAAGTTATGCAATGTGCCTCTGTCCTTAAGAAGTTTTTAGGTTGACTGTGTGTCAATTAAGGTATATATGAAGTAGAGAGCTAATTTACAAATGAGGCTTTAAATCTGCAAATTGGTTACAGACCAATTGCTATCTGGGGTGATGGGCCATTTTTTAAAACTTTCAAATCTATTCAGAACTAATATTTAGTAATTTACTAAAAATTAATTGTTAGAAAGCATATATGCATTTGGCAATGTCATATTGCTATAAATGTCTCTGAGTACTTGACCCTCAATCTCTGTACTTATCTTGGCACAGACTAGTTACAAAGAATTCCTGGACCACACTGGTCACAGATCCTACTTTTATTAGCTCCATCCTGGACTACTCAGATGCAGAGAAGGCTCTACTCTAGGCTTAAAGTAAATGAGATATCATTAAACACACACACACATATTGGGGTAAATAGCAATCAGTTTTAAATTAATAAGATTATAAAATTATTAACTTAATAAAGGTCTTTTTAAAGACAATTTCTTTTAATAGCTGACTATTCTGGAATACAGGTAAAGTGCTTTTAAATCGACTTTTTTGTTTATCCATCCCTAATCTAACACCTTTTTGAATCCTGTCAATGGTCAACATGCAGATCGTTGGAACACTTGTAAGTGGGCTCTTTTCTGTAAATTTGCTTCAACACTTAATACAAAAAAAATTTATCAAATTCCTTCCAAAGCCCTGAAAAAAAACCCATATGTTCCTTAATGCTATTTTATTACGGAACATTATTTTTTAGGTTACATATAATCATATATGGTTTTTATGACCAAGATGTATCTTTGTGCAATGGCTGGCAGAGCTCAGGGGAGACACTGGTCTGTCCCAACACGGGGAGAGACAGGTGGTAAATTTCTGATTCTGTTTTTACTAAGGGACCAAACCAATGAGAATTTCAAAAGTGTGTTACCTAAATGTTTAGACGTAGAGTCAAGTTGTACTTTGATATGTTTTTAATACTTATTTGTGTATTTAGACATCCATAGGTATAGAGATGTTCCAATTAGCAGTTTGGCCCTGAGTCTGTATATCGATAAGGATATAGGTTTGCCATTGTGAACAATGTCTCCCGAACGAGATAGAAGTATAAAATTTTGAGCTGGTATGGCAATTGGCTCAGTGAAGTCAACGGAGCCCAGACTCCTTCCGTGTTGTTTCCCCATTTTCCTAGCACGTTGGTCACGTCTGTGTGGTCCCAGGTAGTTCACAGCCTAGCTGCATTTTAGCCAACAAGAAAGGGAGCATGAGGGAGCAAGGGAGAACATGCTCCTCCCTTTCAGGGCATGACCTGCAAGTTGTGTATGTTCCTTCCTCTCACATTCCATTGGATAGTTTACGCCAAGATAAGCACAAAAATTGGGAGTCAAATACTTAGAAAGTTTTATAGTAATTCGACATTGCCATGAGATCCAGAAGCATGATCTGGTTTCTCATCAATAATTTTTAGTGTATTTTACGAAAAGCATCAGTTCTTGACAGATTTGAATTTTTTATAAAAAGGCCCTTCACCCCAGATAGCAATGATCTAGTAACCAATTTGCAGATGTAAAGGCCCATTTGCAAATTAGCCACCTAGCTGTAAAGAAGGAAATGTGGTCTAGAGATGATCCACAGATTCTGGGCCACCACATGCCCATCTAAATATGTTATTACTTTGGGGAGAGGAGATGGAGATCTGGGGCTACTAGCAATGCATGCGTGGGCACCTTTCCAAGTCCCCTGTCTTGGTTGACTTTGGTTCCCAAATAAGGTTTCAATTATTCACCTTTTCCTCATTTGCTGAGATATGAGGCAGCAACATACAATATGGATTTACCATGAGATCTTTCATACCATCTTTTTCTTCCTCTCAGTGTTGGCTTACTGAATGTGGATAGCGTCCAGCTATTTAATCTAAGTGTTGAAGGAAGATTTACTCAAGATTTAAAGTATGAGGCTTTGTGACAAAACACAACAGAAAGCTGAAATTCCTTAAACCAAATGCTACAAGGCAGAGTCAAGAAAACTTGTCTGTATGATCTGTGCAGAACACGCAGAGATTGAACAAATAGAGAATACAGAGAACCTACGGGTCAAATGCAAGTGTGTATAGCTCTGTTTTATTGCAATAATCACCCAATGGTTAAAAAACGGGTAGAGCTGCCTTTCTGGAAAGAATTGTAGGTCTGCCCTGAACAACGATCTCATAATCACATCTTGCAATTTCTGCTTACTCTTCACCAGTAGAAATACTCTAAGGATCAGGGGCAAGGCTTTCCTGTGCTTTCTCCAGCCCCCATGGCTGTGTTAGGAGCTTGAGGTCTCTTCTCATTCCCAGCCCACCCGTCTGACATGGCCCATCCGAAACCTTGTACAGCACTATGCAACTCATTACTATTTCTCCGCTAGTTTCTTCCCTTCCCTCTCTCCTTTGTTTAAGAAAGTCTGGGCCATGGGTGTTGGGAGGCTAGGTCTTCAACCAGAAACACTGTACTCACTTGCTCTATTGAATTGGTTGCCTGTGGCTGAATAATGGATTGCATTTTCCCAGCTCGTTGGGGTAGAGGTGAGTGTGATGTCACGAGGGAATCCGAACCAGGCTTTCTGTCTAGGTCTTATTTAAAGTTTGTCTGAGGGACATGACTAGGTGGAGAGAAAAGATCAAGGGGCAACAGGCAGTGAGAAACATCTCTTGCTGTTTTCAGGTAGAATGATGATATAATAAAACCCTCAGGGGGGAGGGGGCGTTCCGGAAGTGATCCGATAGAATTCATTGCATGGCTTCCATAGGTGAGACACACATTGGGCTAGGGCAATAAAGTCTTTTTCTGTTTTTGTTTTGTTTTGTTTTGAATTCTAAACTCTGACATCTGAATGTCTTTCAGGGAGAGATCTGTCTTTATTTAGAAAGAACTCTAATATGCTATTTTGAGAGATGGGATTCAAAAGGATTGGCTGCAAGTGAGAATCCCAAAGAGTCATGGAAGAAAGAAATTGAATTTGAGGGTTAGAGAGATACAGAGAAGGGAAGGGAGAGGGAAGACCAGCAGCTTGGTGCGAGCCTGGGGCTCAAGCCCTGAACACTGATTGAGGAAGTTAAGAAGAGGTGTGTCTCAACGTTGTAAATCTACTAAAACCATTCAGTTGTACACTTCAAACAGGTGGATTTTATGGTGTGTAAATTATAGCTCAATAAAGCTTTAAAAAAAGAAAGCCTAGGTGTGTCTAATATTCAATTTTGAGTTGCTTGCAATTACATTGCTGCAGTGTAACTTCCAAATGGCTCTCAGAATTTAGCAAAGCCTTCTAAACAAGAACAGACCTTGAGAGGGTTTGTTGGTTTCTTTGTTTGGTTTTTCTGGAAATCTAGGAAAGGAGTGGCCTTCCCCATTTGGGGTCATGTGGGGTGAAGGGAGACAGTGTGCACTGGGAGCAGAGATGATCCATGGATTCCTAGTTCAGTGGAACATGGGGCTCAGTGCCAGAAGCATCCAGGAGAATATAAGGCCCTACAATTTGCAGAAATCTTGGGAATGACATTGGACTCTTCCAATGAAGTGGACTGGAGGTTTATCTGGAAATGATGGAGCCTCTGGTGACCTTGAATTTCTCTTAAGTACAATAGAATTTTTCTATGATGTGCCTTGGTGTTTACTTTTATGGAATGCTCACTATTCTGGCTAAAGTTATATTGTGCTAATTCAGCTTTTTGAAAAGTGTATTCCTGGGATTAATAATTCCACGAGATTTGCAGTGAGAAAAAAGACCAGATGGTTAAGTAAGTATTAGGAAACACTGCAAACTCTATCCCCCTCTCATAGAGTCACAAGACACAATAGCCTATTAAAGGCTCTGAGAAGGTCCACAATAGGATCTATGTTTCTGTCTAGTGCAGTGTTTCCTATACTTAGTTGACGGCTGCCTCTTTTTGAATAGCACACGTTAACAGGGAAAGCCATGAGAAATGTCGTTCTAGTTGAAGGCTATTTTGTATTTGAGCAAAAATCTTCCACCTGGAGCCAAGACGGAACTCTGCACCAGTCTATGCTTGGTATTCTCTCCTCTGCTCCTTCATTCTCTCATGCCAAGTCTTCTCCTACAGTGTTTGAAGGCATTTTTGGTTTAGGTTCAGTGAGCTCTGTGCAATTGGCCCTGTCAAGGCTGAGAAGCCACATTGCTTTGTATTTGTCAAAAGCAGCAAAGTCTTGAACAACAATCATTCAGCAACCACAAAAAGCATCTGGGGAATTGGTGCTGTCGGATTTGGATATTAGTCTTTGGTGGCCTGACTGTAGTAATTAATACCTAATGATAGTGCAAATGCTAATGAAATTAACAATGCACTCGCTATTAATATTGTTTGGGCATATCATTACTGATCTACGACCCTCAGTGGAAAGTCTTTGCTAAAGTCAGCCTCTCTTCGTGATACTAGGTAACACAGTGAGTGAAGATTTCTGCTTGGGTTCCCCGCTTTGCATTTAGTATCTCAAATTGCATGTAACTGCTGTAATTCTGTTTTATAACTTCTGAATAATTATGACAAATATGGCAAGTGTTCCCAATAGACTACATAAATGCCAAATATTGGATAGGAGGAAATAATAAAATAAAAATAGTGATTTAGAACTCAAATATAGCAAATACTGCTGGGTAGGAACTAGTGGATACTCGACGCAATGTTAATACACTAGTCGTTGTAATAGACAATTCACTTATAAGAGTCCATGTTAAGGAAGTGCGGGTCTTCCTAATGGTAGTGTCATAAATATCTGTCCATTTATTTCATTGCTACCTTTAACTAGGACCCAATAGAATTTCCATAACACATTAGGATAATATTGTCTTACATTGTGAACTTTTCTGATTCAAAAGAGGGTCAAGGGCTGATTCCTGCTGCCCATGGAGGCAACACAGAGCATCTTTTAATGACTGGTGATGTGAAGGGGAATTCTTCAGTCTCTTCTCATCATTTTCCCACTTTTCACCCGTGTTTTCATTCCCCTAATTTCTCCTCTGGAATATTGTCCCCTTACTTCCTGTTTTCTGTTTCTCTCCACTTTTTCCTTGTCTTGTGACTCAATCTGTGGACCTCTTGGTGTGGAGGTATACACGACTTTCGTAGAATTTTGGTTGTCTGTGTCTTCTATTTAAGTGTTAGTAAAATCACTTGTCAAATAAGAGTTTCTGTGAAAAATCTTAGATAACGTGGCAAATCCAATAGTTAAGAGTGTCGTCCTTACTGCGAAAGAGAAGGGAAACAGCAGAGTGGGCTCATTAGGTTAGCACCATAAAGCAGCTATCACAAAATGGGTTATGTAATGGAACCATTTAATAAAAATAGGTACAAAATACTAGTGTAATTAGATGAAAGGTCATAGATATTGTCAATTTAGATGGAGGTGATGTGAGAAATAGGACTTAAAACTTCCAGGAAACTATCTCCTGGAGATTACTTGAACCACAAATAGTGGTTTGCATTTCCATCTTAATAGCCAAAGGCACAATATGCCATCTGCGGCGCGGTCAAGGTGAGAACACTGCAGGGCATCCCTAACTGGAAATGTTGAGGGATATGTCTCGTGCATTATCTGGTGCTAGAAAAATAGAGCTGCCTGAACTCTGGCTCCATGAAAAGGACTAACCTACTCCTTGACTACTGTTAGTGAGTTTCTTTACAGTATAATTGTGGTCAATTTCTCCAAAGAAATAATGACCAACCTTTCTAGTACAAAAGAAAAAAATAAAGAATAATAACTTCAATTAGGATTTTTCAAATTCACCTCTAAGATGTATGAGTTTTGTCTCATGACACTTTCCTAGTATGTCTTCACATGCGACATTCACCCCCCTTTGTTTTCTTCTCTATCTCTACTAAACCGGTCCACATCTAAGGTGCCTTTAAAGGTTGCTTCTTTTTGAAGTGACCCCTGACCTCCACAGGCACCACCATAGGCTCACATTCTTGCTATTAGGGATGTGCCTTGTCTCTCCTGACAGACTGCAGGCAGCTGTGAGATAGGCTCCCCTCTTACTCATTTTTGTAGCATCTTCTTCCTCCTCACCTCTTTTGTGCTTGGCGGAGTTCTTGGTTCCTGGTGTGTACGCAACAGATATGTATGTATGAAATAAGAAATGAAAGGAGAATGGAGTTGGCTTATGGGAGAGCTGGCAAGAAGGGTGTGCATAACGATTGTTCCCTGTGGTGGCAAAAAGACAACATGACTTAAAGAACAGATGAGCACCTCTGTCTTCAGGGATCCAGCATCTGGCCCAGGCAAGGGGACCTCATGATGTGAGAACATCGCTCGAGTGACTAACACCATTCAGGTCCCAGGGAAACACTTCTCCACCTCTTGTCTTCTTGTGTGCTCAAAACAAATGATAACCGAGCCCAAATGCCTTAAGGAGTGTGGACCTATTATTGGCAAATAAAAATATGACATTCAGTTAAATTTGAATTTCAGATAAACTACGAATAATTTTTTTTTAATATAAATATGTCCCAAATACACTGTAATTTGTCTATCAACCCTTTGTGGGTCTTGCTACTGTTGTTGCTCTAGATGGACTCAGGTTTGAAGAAGTAAGAGGAAGAATGAATTAATGAACTTTTCCTCCTTCTCTGAGATATCATGGTGACAGTGTATTCCTGCACAACGAAGTATCACTTTCCAATAATTCCAAACATCCACATTCTTGTTTCTCTTTGTATTCCAGTGTTTAGTTTTGGGAGTACTCATAAATCAGGAATTACCATGGTATTCTCAACAGTTGCTCATAGTAGCTGAGAAATATTTTGTAACATTAAACAATTGTTATTAATACTGAATTTGTAGACATGTAGGTTTGATGTAACATGTATAAAGCAAAATACTTATTTTCCACATTTTCTTAGATATTTACACACTACATATTGCTTTCAGAAATCATGAAAATAGCAATATAAGTGATAGCAATCTATAGGATGAAATTAAACTGTTTTGTAATATTTTCTATTTGAACATGATATGTAAATAAATTCATGCATTTCTTCCAAATTTAAGTACTGCTTTAAAACTGTTACTGATAATTCTACTCACTACTGCCAAAACAGAGCAAAGGTTTTCTTTGAAATTGCAATTATGAAAAAAACTATGTTGTCTCAGTTGGCTTACAGTTAATACATGCTAATTATGTGACTATTTTGATTATAATGACATTTGAAATGAAAGTAAAAAAGAAATAAATTTATGGAATAATTATACAATATTTCATCAATTAGGTATGTTTAAATTTTATTTCTCTGTCAAAAATGCTGACCCATCAGCAGGATACTAATCATATTATTGCCTAATAATATTATCATATTTTGCTGACATTTATGCCTAATAATATCATTACATTTTCCTGACGATTTAGTCATATAAAAACCATAGCTTCACATATTTCCTTATTTTGTGATTATGAAGGTATGGTTCTTAAGGTGGAAGGGTGACATACTTTATTTAACAGTTTGTTAATTTAATTTATAACATGTAGATATTTAGACACAAGCAAGAGAACCCTCCAGCCTTGCCCTGGGCCCACATATTTTGGAAGACCAACTCATGTGGAGTTGCTGGCAGTATTCTGCCTTCTCCCTCAGCACTTGGTAAGTGCTGAATTCACTCATCAGGATCCCCTGGAAATAAGTAAGACTTTCCTGTCATTTGCCCTCAGTGAGGTGTGAAGATACCTATATTAGTTTGCTAGAGCTGCCATAAAAAACACCATAAACTGAGTCGCTGGAATCACAGAAACTTAATGTCTTACAGTTCAGGAGGCTAGAAGTTTGAGATCAAGATAGTGGCAGATTGGTTCCTTCTGAGGGCTGTGAGGGAGAATCTGCCTCATGCTTCTCTCCCAGCTTTTGTGGTTTGATGGCAGTCTTTGGCGTTCCTTGGCTTGTAGAAGCATCACCTTCATCTCTGCCTTCATTTTCACACGGCATTCTCCCTGTGTGTGTGTCTGTCTCCACATTTCCTCTTTTTATAGAAACACCAGTCTTATGAGACTGAGGACCATCCTAATGACCCTATCTCAACTAATTACATCTGCAATGATCTTATTCCAAATAAGGTCACATACTGAGGTACTGGGGGTGAGAAGTTCACCACATAAATTTTGAAGCAAACACAACTCAACCCATAACAACACCCTGTCTTCCCCACTGGTTGAAGTAGGTCTTTACATGGGGCCTTTGGACTTGAGGTGGGAGTTGGGTATCGGGTTGAGGTTAGGGTGAAGGTCAGACATGGGAGGAGGCACTTCAATTCACACATACTTTGTAATTGAAAAAAACTAAAGTGTTTATTTTATTTTCATTGTTTGGTGGAAAGGAGTGATGGGGTGGGGGTGGGGGTCTGTCAATCTGTCTCTGCATCCAAATATCCCTGTCATCCAATGGCAGCACTGCCCCGCCATGTTAAAAGTTGGGCATACTCTCTACTTGCCACCCTTGGGGAGAATCATAATGTTCTTCTCAGAGGAAGAGTTAGAGGAGAGGAACATTTAAGTGTTTTTTATCAGGTTATCTTAATTTAAAACTTAATTGCATTTGGCTTTGGTCATGTTAATATGAAACATGAAAATAGTACCTTCATTGCATAAGCCATTGTTTCCCAGATTGGATAGATGAGATAAAAATTTCCAGATTTAGAAAGGTATCACAGTCAATGCTATTAATTATTCTTTACTAAATATCAAAACCAAGTGAGGGATTTTAAAAAAGGAAACCCAAAGTTAAAACTTTCAGTTACTTGGCTTTTTGAAAATCTGACTGTGAATGGAAAACGCCCAAAATACAAGAGCCAACTTGGCCCTTGGTGGACCTTAAATAAATATTTCTGGAATGGAGAAACACAAGCTAAAAATCATAACTGCCTATGTTTGCAATACTTCAATCTGCATATTTCAAGATATTTTTCTACCCTGTAAGGTAAATATCACAGTTATGCTGTGGTCATCTTGCTGCCCTGACCGGGACCGAGACCTTCATGCAGGAAAATGGTTGCCTTTGAGGTTGACTCATTGAGTCAGTTTGAGATTTGTTTCATGACTTTCATCATTACCTGTGGATGGGCATAACCCTTGACTACTTAGTCAGGACCTTCCTGAGTTATGTTTTTGGTAGGTGGTGTTGGGGAGGTGAGTACTAAATATCACTGTCTTTGGCAAAACTCTTTCCTGTGTATCTGGAAAACATACACCTTTTGGACAGCCAGTTGTCTCCTCCCACAAGAAGATGGGCAAGCTCCTGGAGGATGGAGTCTTTTCCGTATGGTCACTTATTGCCAGCACTTAGAACAGTGTCCAGCAAGAGGTCAGAGCTCAAAAGACTGATAGCCAAAGCAATCCACTTGCCACATTGTCATGGCAGGGTGGAATATCTGAACAGAAAGCAACATAATTATTCATGTTGTGTGAGAGTAACATCTTCCAGACTGTGCTGCAGCAGAGGGGCAGAGTGTCTTACCACCTCCCTCCCTCAACATCACACCTGACTTCCAGCTCTCTGGGACCCCACCCTGGATTTCTGCTCGCTGAAAAATCTCAGTCGTGTGCCAGGAATGAGATTTTGTTTTTCCACCTCTCGACGGTGTGGCGTCATCAAAAGACACAAGCACTGGAATCAGATCTGAATCCAATTTCTTTTGTCACTTTTTAGTTTTGTGTTGTTGAGCCTGATGGTGTATATCCATTTCTTACTCTGCATGATGGGAAGGGTGATGCCAACCAGAATGGCTATGATGATTAATGAGATCATGCATTTAGGACAATTCCTGGCCGGTCATATATGCTCTTGGGGACATGATTCCCTGTGGGTCTCTCATTTCTCTGCATATCTTATAAGAAGAATACTAACTGTTCTTTTGTCTGGACAATCTTTTGGAGGGTGTTTGTATAGCTCCCATCCTTGGATGATAGAGATAGTGTCTCCTAATGGGGCAAAGGGTTATGCAGGTTTTTTTGTAGCCCTTTATGAAGATCTGGGTTTCCTAAGCTTGAGGTTCCTCAGCTGTGACGCACACTCACTCTGCAGCATCCACCTGGGCCCCTCCTCGTCACCACCGTGTGACTTGAGGGAAAAGAGAGCTGGAGAGAATATGAAGCTCATGCTGCTTGCTGTGCTGCAAGCCATAAAGTCCTTTGTCTCTGACCCAGGAGTCTCACGTCTTCTGCTAACATCCATGAAATTGTAGCAGACTCACTTGCTAGCTTGCAAATAGGATCAAATCTTACACCTTTCACAGGTCTTGACAATGCTCAATATATAACCACATTTGTCTTGTTTTGTTTTGTATTGTTTCCCTC
The DNA here is from genome assembly GCF_057802395.1 of Ceratotherium simum simum. Classification (NCBI taxonomy): domain Eukaryota; kingdom Metazoa; phylum Chordata; class Mammalia; order Perissodactyla; family Rhinocerotidae; genus Ceratotherium; species Ceratotherium simum. The sequence goes on from NC_141926.1 coordinate 10,611,539, forward strand.
ACTAGATGGCAACCTTTCAGAAGGCAGGGACCATGTTATTCATTGTAATGTCTCCAATCCTATTGCAGAGCAGACTCACAGTACATTCTTGATTTAACTGAACTGAACTGGGCCAGCTAGTCTTCAGCTCAGTTTTTGCTTCTTCAGTTAACTCAAACTCAGCAACACTTGAGGGTCAGCCAGTAGAAAAGGAGGATATAGGAAGTAGGCTGATGAGAAGGAAAAGAAAAACCTCAGACATCTAAATTCTTTTGCCATGTTTCACCTATGTACCCCTCTATAACCGTTTCTTTGCATAAAAAAATCCCTAACCAAAGTCCTCTTCAAAAATGTGTGAAAAAATGACCAGCCATCACTACATATGATATAGAGTAATTGTATTCCAAAGTGTGTGGGCATAGCGCATCCCTGGCAAAAAGATCCCAGTAAAGGTCTAAGGAGATCCTCCTCCATGCATGGCAGGGAGAATTCCATCCTTCTTCCCATGAGCAGGGAAGTGGGGATACCAGAGGCAGAATACAGGAGAGATTCTTCAGTGTAGAAGGAGGGTTGGTCAAAGAGCTGGACCCTTCAGTCTTGGGGAAGGGAGTTTCTGCCAGTCTGGATGCTGCTCATGGATCTACAGCAACTGCCCAAAGCAGGGAGGAGATTGAGGCCAGCTGGGTGTCTTTAAACAGAACCACAGGCTGTGTAGACCAAACAGTGGCTGTGGTCATCCTTCTTGCCCCAGTTCTAGATCTGCACGCCTTTGATGCTGTTGTCTTAGCTGCTAGACCCTCAACCCCAGAAATATCTCTCCCCACCTTACCCCTGGAATGAACTCCTGTGCACCCCCTCAGAGCCCAAGACCCTGTGCAACAACCTGGCTGAGTCTGTGGAGCTGTACCCCTGGGCAGGAGGCAGAATGTGCTGTTTTCTTGAGTAATGTACCTGTCATTTACCAAATATTGCTTAGTGTGCTAGGAATTTGCATTTACTATGCTTTCTTATTTTCTATATTCTTGATGCTTTGGCATCTGAGGTCACACTTGCTGGGATGGGTCTCACTGCCCCTCCCAGGGCTAGCTAATTCCTAGAGATGGCAATCAACTGTGCAGGGAGCATGCCTTTCATATGCAAAGCAACTTTGCATATCAAAGCCCAAACCCCTACAACTACCTCTGTTTTTTAGCTATCACAGGGCTCCTACATATGGCCAATGTTACCCTTCCCTAATCATCCCAGGGCCAGGTATCAGAAAATTTGGGACAGCCTCTGTAATCCAGAGTCCACTGAAATTATTCAAACTAGCCAATCTGAAACCTGCTTAGCTTCCTTACCCTGCCTGGCCCATTCCTTCCCATGAAAATCACAATAAAGGCTCTGGCTCATGCTTTTGCCTCATGCCTTCTGCCCCTGACCGACCTTGCTGCTTCTTCATGTGGCCCTATGTGGCATGGTGTGCCCTCTCCTCTTGGGAACTATGAGTAACTATCTTTTTTTGTTGTTTTGGTGAGGAAGATTGGCCCTGAGCTAACATCTGTGCTAGTCTTCCTCTATTTTTTTATGTGGGATGCTGCCACAGCGTGGCTTGATGAGCAATGTGTAGGTCCGCAGTGGGGACCCAAACCCTCAAACCCTGGGCCACCAAAGCAGAGCACACAAACTTAACCACTAGGCCACTGGGCCAGCCCCAACAAACTGTCTTTTCGATGGCAGTCATCTCCTGATCATCCTCCTCATGATACCTGAATAATAACAAGACCTACACTTTGAAACAGCATTGCCCTCTGCATTGAATAGAAGATAAGCTTGTGTTAGGGCACAAGGGAGCTCTTTTTTGTTCTTTGTTAAAGAAAATATACTTAAGACTTGGGTAAGCATTCTTTGTTCTGATTTCCAGTGGAAAGTTGTAGAAAAAGAGCAGGACAGAGTTTCAAGAAGTTTTGCCCATCCAGAGAAAATAGCTGAAAGAATGGTGAACCTTCCATATCCTGGAATTCTACACACTGGCAAAGACTGAGTCAGAGCTATAGGGATTGAGGTGGAGGGATTTTCCTAAACTCTTACTGAGAGAGAAGAGCAAAATGCAGAGAAATGTCTGTAATAGGATCCTATTTTTGTAGAAATCAAACAGTGATGGAAATGATCTATCTATATGCATGGATGTCTGTGTGTCTGTATACCATTATATGAGCATGAGGAAGAACATAGAAGGATACAAGCTATATTATTAATGTGAGTTAATGTGGGCAGAGGGACTGATGTGGGAGCTGTGAGAAGAGGGGGATGAGAGAAGCCAAGGAAAAAATTGAGGGGGGAAAGATTGCACTTAAAATCTCATGTCTACATAATTACACTTAAGTATTTATATTAAATTACGCATGTGTGTGCATATGTATAAATACATTTTTTAAAGTTCTATAATTTCATGACGGCTTTTTAGCAGAATTATATTCCATGACTCAATACATTTAAATATTATTTTTCTGTGATTTAAATTCTGTGGTTTAAATTTAAAGGTAGGTGAAGAATTCCACGTGTTGAGCTCAGATGAGCAGATTCGCTGGGTTTTGATGTCCTACTCCCAGGCAGATGTGGGCTACACTTGAATCCCACCTCCCTCCCTGCTCACATCTCTGATTTGTGGGACGAGCAGGATAGGAAGAAGTAACTGTCTCTGCGGAAGGGAGCCTGTCCCTCCAGACAGAATGAAGCGATTCTGTCCAGTTACAGCCCACCACAGACTCACCAGCTCATTGCCCTGCGGTCACTTGGGCCAGACAAAAGCAAGTTCTTTTCTCACAGAGCAGGGCTTCCTGCCCCGCGATCCTAGCCCCTTCTTCTGGGTGTTACTAAGCCATGCGTCTATATATGGCACAAGGCAGTTCGATGGAAATCATTTCCAGTAAAAGAGGATGTTTCCTCAGCAGTTTTCAAGCTGGCGCTGACTCAAGCATCCTGGGGGAGCCCATTTAACTGGTCATTAGGGAGAACGCAAAAAGGCATTGAGGAATTCTGTAACAAGATGCGCATCCTGTGTGGAAGACCTCCTGGGAATCTCTGACCATCGGCTCCTGTGCCTGCTGCCCAGGTTTTACTGATGCTGCTGATAAGTCTTTTGTTGCCGCTAATCTATTATTTGTGCACGGTGTTAAAGATGCTAGTTCCAGCTTTGTAAAGAACAGTTCCAACAGTGAGACACGGCACTCAAACAGTCATTAAATGTTTAGAGCTAATTCACATCTCATCACCACACCCTCAGAAGCAGAGAAGTGAATTGAGACCTCGAAAGGGGAGATGGAAGTTTATGCTGAGTTTTTTTTAGGCAAAATATTTACACTATCCTAAAGGCAACAAATATACTTATTTACACATTTAAATTTTTGAAAATCAGAATGTAAACAAACTGAGAATTTCTTCACATGGACCATACAGTACAAAAAATAGTTTACTTGAGGGATATTTTGGGTCTGTCTGCTATGGAAAAAAGTGATCCTTACAAGAGTAAGTAAAAGTGTCACAAATCTCCAAGGATAGTACTTGTAGTCTGACAAATGTAGCTGCTAAGAATGGTGTGAAGACTGATTATCTAAATTCCATTGGGACCTTTGGGATCTGGAGTCATTCGACACCTATCAGGGCTTCAGTGGCAGGTCCAGAAGAATAGGGGTTAAATTTTTAAAGCGAAGCATGGAGTCAGAGAATCTTGAGAGATGGAACTCTATTCCATTAATGTTCATTCCTGTTCCCAAACATTCATTTTTTTTCCAACACTATTGAGGTAGATATTCAGGGAAGCATTTCCAATGATTTGAATAGCAAAAATGAGAAAATATATTTAAAAAATGGAAGATATGCTAAAAATGCATTTTTTTAAAGGATCAGAACAAAACCACAGTTACTTAACCGAGGAACAATATGACCAACCACAGCTGCATAGTTCTCAGCAAATTTATGAATGCGTCTTGTCAAGGAATGTGTCCTCGGCATAGACCAAAGAGTCAGAACCTTTTATTTATTTATTTGTGAAGTCTAGAAATTTCTTCCTAGGAAATATGAATTTGTAAAGTTTGGTAACGTGGGCTTATTTTTTTTAAAGAGCCATTTGAAATATTTCTCCTTAAAAACAGAACTATTTTTAGGTGCAACCAATTGCCGTTGGCAAAGTGTTGTTGTGTTCATTTGGGGGCCGGTTATTCTTTGCCCACTTGAGTCCTCGGACTCTGTTTGGGTCTTAAAGGGATAGACCTTTTTCCTTAGGATAACTCTCGATGCCTCTCCCATAGGAGGTCAAGGTCATGGCTTTTCATACTTAGTGATTTTTGCACATGGTCCTGTAGCCCCTAGAGATGAGGGGACCGGTGAGAAGATTTGCATAGAGAAAGGAGAGGCTGGTGAATCCACCCTATTTGAAGGGAATCCAACTCTAGAGACTAAGTCCTCAAGCTAAGAGTGTGGACTCAATGGGGACCTCCCTTGGAATTCCTGTGAATCACTCTCCATAGCCTCAGGATGGCCATTAGGTAGGCCCTGTGGGTTGAGGGGGGCTGGCTGCTTCTATGGCAGTGATGGTCCTGGGTGTGGCATTCTATGGAACCATTCAAGGAGAAATACAAAGCAATTATTTGGTAACACTAATATGATATGATATGATATGCATAATATAATTTAATGCTAATATACTCACTTTTAAATAACAGTCATGCACTGCATAATGATGTTTCTGTAGGTGATGGACCGCATATATGACAGTGATCCCATAAGATTATAATGGAGCTGAAAAATTCCTATCGCCTGGTGACATCATAGCCATTGTAATGTCGTAACGAAATGCTTTACTCATGTGTTTGTGGAGATGCTGGTATAAACAAACCTACCGAGCTGCCAGTTGTATAGCACATAAAATTATGTACAGTACATAATATTTGATAATGATAATAAACAATTATCTTACTAGTTTATGTATTTAGTGCACTATACTTTTTGTCATTATTTTACAGTATACTCTTTCTGTTTATTAAAAAAAAGCTTACCATAAAATAGTACGCAGTGTTATGCTGGCAGCAGCCTCATACATCCTGTGTTTACCAGTCTCTTGATTGCGTCATTTTCTCTTGCGCTTGATTTAATCTCACATTGTTTTGTTCATCACGGCCCCTAAGTGTACAAAATCCACTGCTAATGTTGCCAGTAAGAGGCCACACTGAGTGATTGACATGGAATTGAAATTAAAAGTGATTAAGTGGGCCAGCCCGGTGGCGTAGTGGTTAAGTTCACATGCTCTGCTTCGGCGGCCTGGGGTTCATGAGTTCAGATCCCAGGTGCGGACCTACACACTGCTCATCAAGTCATGCTTTGGCGGGGTCCCACATATAAAATAGAGGAAGACTGGCACGGACGTTAGCTCAAGGCTAATCTTCCTCAGCAAAAATAGGAGGATTGGCAACAGATGTTAGCTCAGGGCCAATCTTCCTCATAAAAAAAAAAGCGATTAAGCACTACAAAGGAGGAAAGTTAGCCATTGGGATTGCTTGCCAGAGAGGCATGTCCCATTCCTATGGGGATTCTTCAAGATCACATAGCTATAATCTTGAATAAGAACAAAAGGATGGAAGCTGTTAAAGGATCTACTTCATTGAAGTCAACAAGACCAACAAAAATTCGAGAAGGGCCGATATCAGACATGGAGAAACTTCTAATAATCCAGATTGAAGATCAGACACAGAGGCGTATTGCGCTCAGCACTGTGATGATCATGGCTAAAGCAAAAAGTTTGTTTGCGATGTTGAAAGAGAAGGCTGGACCTGACTACAATGCTGAGTTTACTGCTGGCTCTGGGTGCTTTAAATGATTAAAGAATCCTTATTCATTACATAACGTAAAAGTGAGTGGTGAGTCTGCGAGTGCTGATGCGCAGGCAGCTGAAAAATCTTTGGAAACTCTAGATGAGCTGGTTGTAGAGGAAAATTACTTACCAGAGCAAGTATTCAATATGGATGAAACCTCCGTATTCTGGAAATGGATGTCTGAAAGAACTTCCTTCCCTAAGGAGGCCAAGTCAATGCCAGGTTTCAAGGCTTTTAAGGACAGGATAACAATCTTGCTTGGGAGCAGTGTTGCAGGCTACAAATTGAAACCCTTTGTGATCTGGCACAGTGAGAACCCCAGGGCCTTCAAGCATTTCAATTAGCACGCACTGCCGGTGTACTACAGGAGCAATAGGTAGTCATAGGTGACCCAGCTCCTCTTCCAAGATGCCCTCCTGAATTACTGTGCCAGCAAAATGGAGAAGTGCTGTTTGGAGAATAACATACCTTTCAAGACTTTGTTTATTGTTGATAATGCTCCTTGACACCCTTACCACATTTTCAGTGTACCTTTTCTATGTTTAGATATGTTTAGATACACAAATACTTACCACTGTGTTACAATTCCCTACAATATCCATTCAGTCACATGCTGTACAGGTTTGCAGCCTAGGAGCAATGGGCTATACCATACAGCCTAGGTGTGTAGTAGGCTATAGCATCTAGGTTTGTGTAAGTACATTCTATGATGTTTGCACAACCACGAAATCACCTAATGACACGTTTCTCAGAACGTATCCCCATCATTAAGCGACGCATGACTGTATTACTGCTCTATGACTCTGTTACTACTAGCACACCTTATAAACCACTGGACTTTATAATACACAGCTCAGAATACACTCAAGTCTTTAGACTTTTTTGAGTAAAATGCTCAAAAATCTAAGATCATTCTTGTTTTCCATTAAAGCACCACGGTTTGTAGCTAACGGTGCTCCACGTGACTTAGCAAGAGGGGATATTGAGGATGAGTGCATACAGGTCTTTTGAGGAAGCAATGGAGCATCTAAAAGAAGACAGCAATTCTCAGTCCTATGAAAGCCAACTTGTAAGAGAGATGTTGACACGTTGGGGCTGGGAGTTTCATGGAAAGTATAGGATTTGGAACCATCTAGGCTTCCAGATGTGTCCTCCTTAAGTCGTTTAATTCTCTCAGCCTCAGTTACTGACCTCACAGGGCTCCTGTAAAGATTAGCAGTACTATATAAAAAGCTATCTGGTGCAAGGAAATAATGCAGGAAATGGTGATTAGCATCATTAAGAGTAAAATCTAAATAAAAGGAGATAGTATGACTCATTGTTTTGGGACTACACTTTTTAAAGTATCTGGATCCACTCAGACCACTTGAATTCTTGCTGTAACATGAGCAACAGAGCCAGAACGCCGGAGGGCTGATTTGTTCCCAAACCCAAATCTTTCTGCAAAATCTATCTACTCCAAAGATGGGTATTTCTTACGACATTTGTATAAAACTGGAATTAGCCATGGAGGGAAAACTGGATCTTAAATCATGCCGTGGAAATCAGCTGAATGCATATGTCTCATAAATGCAGCCAGAGGTCCTGTGATAGGCACAGCATACACATCAGTAATGACTATTATTTAAATAAAAGGGACAATGAAAAATGCCAAATAACCATGTTAGATTAATTAACTGGAAAAATAAATCTGGTCACATATGGTGCTGATGGAAGTCTCTGCAATGTACAGAGAACATATTCTCTATACAGAAATTATAGGCCTAATTGTACAAACACAAGGTTAGTTTTCTTTTTCTTTCTTCCTTCCTTCCCTTCTTTCTTCCTTCTTACCCTTCTTCCTTCCCTCCTTCCTTCCTTCTTTCATTCCCTCCTTCCTTGCTGCCCTCCCTGCCCTCCCTCCCTCTTTCTTTCTTCCTTCCTTCCTTTTTTTCTTTTTAACAAGGCTTTCTTATATAAGACTATAACTCAGTTCAGCAGTTGTTTGTAGCTCTGTGAAGATATTAACTCTCTATCAATGAACAACTTATTTATAAACTTTTTAAAATGTGGATTATTGACTTCTTCCCATAAATTCCACTTTAAGATGTTTTAAAATGAATGTTTCTGAGCTAATGCGTTGAAGTGGCTCCAATACGATCTTCTGTGTAGAGTTAGTATGTTTCTCTGTCTAGTAGAGTCAGTTAAAGGTATAGCTGTCATCACTTAAACACAGTTAGTGCTGTCTAGCAAAGCGCTTGGCTGAGCACCATGTGAGTGTCACATGTGTAGGCTGAAACTTGAAAGCGGAAGGACAGCAGATGAACATAGGCGTCCACTTCTCAGATCCCATGGAGAAACATGCTGAAGCCAGATGTGTTTCCACTTGTGAGTTGTGTTCTAGAAGAGGGACCTTGCTCCTTGCTGTTCTCGTTTTCTATAGAGTTCTCAAAAAAGACAGTCACAAGCATAGGAAGGAAAGCAGACTGAGTTTAAGTGCCAGTTGCTCAGAGGAGTTGAAAACTGTGCTGGGAACACAGGCTGTCCAGGGCTATTAGCACCTGGAGGCTGGGTGAGAGGTTGAGACTATGCCTAGCCCTTCTTACTGCGTAAGAGGAGCCGCCAGTCCAGCTGGCACAATGCCAGATAACCTAGAGGGACACCACAGTCCTCCATTAGACCCTCCTGCCTATCTCTTCTTGGTACTCAACCATGCAATGTGCAAGGGACTGTCTGAGTGACTATGTAACAACATGTGAATGAGGTCCCTGCTTCTGCAGAAGACAATGGAACAATGGTAAATTGCAAGCGCAGATTTTAAATTCTCAACTGGGAATGCAGCTAGGTTCACATGGGTTATCTTAAGCCCGATGGTAGGAAATAGAGATGATAGAAGAGCCAGTTCAGAAGTCACTACATGAGAACTGATTCACTCCCCTTACTATTTTTCTATTTTGCAAGTTCTATGTTTTTCTAAAGACAAGGTTTTATTCTTCCTGCTTAGTCCTTTAAAATCACAAAAGATGTGCATTAGCTAGAAGTTACTAACTCAGTAACTTGAGGGTTAATTGCTCAAAGGATACAGTATAAATGGAGAGAAGCTTAAAAACCTATGTTCTCTCTCCACATCTACACATACGATGGGAAATACATTTATTTTGCTGTACCAAAGGGCAATAGGTCCTCCAAATATTTTCTAAAATTTGACTTCCTTTTTGACCCATAGGTTATGTAGAGTATGTTATTAATTTCCAAATATTTAGAGATTTTTCTAGATATCTTAGTGTGATTAGTTTCTTACTTAATTCCATTGTCATCAGAGAATATACTCTATTCTCAGAAGTTTACTGACGTATTTTATGGCTCAGCATATGGTGTCTCTTGGTGAATATTTCATGTGCCCTTGAAAAGATAAGTATTCTGAAGTTTTGTATTATTATGGACAGATAAGTCAAATTGTTTGACAATATTATTTAAAACTTCCCAATGCTGATTTAATTTTTTTTGTCCAGTTCTATCTTTTATTGAGAGTGAGATATTGAATCTTCACCTAGGATTGTGGATTTATTTATTTCTCTCTTTAATTCTGTCGGCTTTAGCTGATGAGTCACAGCCTGCAGTTTGGAAAACACTGATCTGGGAGACTAGAGACAGAGAAATGACCTCAGCCTTAGTGGCCTCAGGGACGGCATACGACTTGGTCATGGCCAGGAAGGCTGAGTAAATCGGGGGAAGTCAAAGAGAGAGGAAAGATCAAGTAAATCCAAGAACATAACATGCAAAGTGGCTGAGTCAAATGTAGATGGAACTCTCCGGGGGTAACGTATGGAACAGCGGGCAGAGGCCTCCCCAGCTAGGAATGGGACTGTTAGCCAGTCTGGAGGCAACGGGCAGATAAAGAAGCTCCGTGTTCCAGCCTCTCCCTCACGTGCACCCCTACGAGTGCTGAGAGTGTTGGGAGCTACAGAATGTTTTAGTTGGATGGAAGACAGGGTGTGATCAAGAAAGTTTTCTAGTCAATTGACTATTGATATCTCCTCAGAAAGGCTCTGAACCCCCATCTCTAATAATATGCTGTGATTTTTCTTCCCATTCATACCCAGTTTTGTATTATTTTTCTTAAAAAACAGTCTTCCAAAACAGGCCCCATGAAGCCTGGATTCACCCCATGCCTCTTCCACCACCTACCAGCTGTGCAACCTCTGCCAAGTTATTAAGTCCTCTGGCCTAAGTTTCCTCATCAGTACAATGAGGCTAATAGTACCTATTTCACAGGGTTTTAGAAGGATATAATTAAGTGAGTTAATATGTATAAAGCCACTTACAGGTGCTCAGTAACACTAAGTTAAACGTTTGTTAAATAAAAATAAACAAAAGAAACATGGCTACAGGCTTTGGGGTAGCCCAGACTAGGATTCTAGCTTTGGCTGCTGTGTCTTGAGTCTCAGTTTTCTCATCTGGAAAATGGGGACATTGTGATTTTCAAGCTCTTAGAATTCCACGTACCTTGTATATTCTGCTGTTTGACTCACTCCCAGGCTATTCTCCTAGCTCCTGCGTTAGCGACTCTTCATCTGCCCCGAGTGGAAAGTTTTAGCGCAAATAAATATGTTGTGAAATCATCACATTCTGCATTTCAAAGCAAAAATCGGAATTTTTATAAAAGTGTCTATATGTGTCTTAACTTTATTAACATGAATTGTGGAGGATTGGCTACATTTTGTTCTTCTTTCTTAGTGTATGTCAACTTGGTTTGGAGGTAATTTTAAAAAGTATCTGGCTTGATTGTAAACAGAGTATTTACATACGTCCCTATGTGGCTATATACAACATACAAATACATAATATTTCACATATAATCAAGCCAAATATATGCACACATAATACTATTCTCTCTATGCACACAAATGTGTATATTTTATGGAATTTTGACTAATTCGGACATCTCAGTGTTGGGACTGGCTTTGGTGTCATATTTTATTTTCCACGAGGATGGCATCCAATTTTAAAATAATTTCCAAAGTTGAGAGAGAATTCTGGTTAATAAAAAAGCTAATTCTTCTAATGATCACTTATTTAAGGTTCTGCTTCCGTGTTGCAATGTCATCTTTACGATGTTCCATTTCCTGAGAATCTCCCCCTGTGCCTCGTGTGCCCATGCTTACATGAGCGATATTTCAGTTGAAGTAATAGAGCAATAGAGCAAGCCACTTGAATGTCAAATATGTCCCACATGTCTGCCTAGCACCACCTAGACACTTCCGCCCTTCAACTGCTAATGGTTCATTAACACGTCAGGCAAGGGTGCCAATAAATAGGCTTAACGGTTGTTTACATTTTATTTTAAAGGCAAAGAGCATAAAGGATTCAACAGCTAAGTTTTCAGCTTTATCATTGCTGACAAATTTGTTTAGTCACAAAGTCTAGAATCTCTTTATAGAGCCAAAAACAATAACACTATTGAACATCACTAGCATATTCCCTATAGAAAATATATATAGTATAGAATAATAAAATTATTACCTGAATTTTATAAGTGCAGAGTTAAGATGATAGGATATTAGCCTATGAATTAGCACACATGAGTCTGATTACATGGGCCTCGGTGCTCTGATCTGAAAAATCACCTCCTTAAACAGTGGTGTGGTATCAGTGACGACTTTTACAGTTTGCACCAGCCAGAGGAAGGTTACAGGTAAAAGGCAGGAATAGTCATGGCATTGAAAATATAGAAATTGAAGATTCCTGGAAGTGATTCAAGTCCACCTCTTACAAGCTAAGCAAAGATGACTTCAATAACTCACATGTGTAGCGCTTTTTGGAGTTGTCAACCTGTTTGCCTTATTTGATTCTTGAGCAGTCACACTGGAAGGGAGCCTTTGTTATCCCATCTTACAGGTCACGCATCTGAGGTTCCAAAACAGATCAGTTTCGGCGCTAAAACCCACGTGTAGGTCTTTAGGCTCCAAATTTGGTGCTGTTTGCTCTAAGCTGCTGCGAGTGTCATGGGATGCTAAAGAAGCGGTTTCCATCTCTGCTGTGTTGTTTCTATCTCTCCTCATCTCTCCTTGGGGAATCGTAGATATTTGCTGTCTTTCAAGGCTTTGAGAACCTGAATAACAAACGCAGTGCAATTGCCAAATGATAAGTGTCTTCTTTACCTACAAGATATTATGTTACAATCTTGATGTAATGAAATGCTCATGGACTGTATCCTATATATCTAATAGAGAACGGATAGCAGTTATAAACAGGAGTTTATCCGCTTGGACTTGTACCAGGAGCTCTCTAGTGGTGTGCTTATCAAGGTGCTCTGACAGAGTGCAATTCCCCCGCATACCCTAGGACTTTGCCAGCCATAGTCCCAGCAGCCTGTGGAGCAAACCAGAGGAGCTCACGGAGAGAAGGGCCGGATGAGACCGCCAAATGATGCCTAGGGGGAAAGAAAGATCAAAGAACACAGCATTCAGAGACTGAAACATTTCAAGGACATTTTAAAAAGCATTAGTGGGTGAGAGAACCAGCTGTGTGCATAAGTTATTTTGTATGCATTTTTGTGTATTTGTGTTAACTATTGAACAGGAACTGAGATCTGTAAATAAGAACTCCAACATCCAGTCTTACTTACACATCTGCTATTGACCTTGCTGATATGTAAACTGAAATGCAGGAGAGAAGCTAACTTTTATGGAGCATCTACTATGTAACAGGCACTTTATATATTTGATTTTGTTTAATCTTTATGACAACCCACTGAGATATTTACTTTTATAGACATTTCACAGATGAGGAAACTGAGTTCAGAGAGGTTAAGGAACGTGTCAGTGGTGCACAGTTTTACATGGCAAAGCTATTACACGGTAAAGCTGACACACGAAAGCCAGTGCATCATAGTTATTGCATGTCACTCCCCACAGTGGGTTTATATGCTGCCTGTCTCTGAAAGGGAGAATGCATTTCCCCTAACAGGGGTTCACCCTTTATCAATGGTTTCAGAAAAATGGCAATTCAGGGAAAGATATAAGTTTGCGTATGGACTAAAACATGATCATAACTTAAAATAGAATTGCCAAACACGTAAAGCAGTGATTTCTGTGGACATCAGTTCAAATTATTTTTCAGACAGGGGTTCTGTACCCCTAAATGGTTCCACAGATCCCCTCCAACATGAAATCAGGAGGGACTTATTGTACCTCAGAGTAAATTGCTTTTCACTCATCCCTATTTCTTTCCTTTTTTTTTTTTTTTTTGGTGAGGAAGATTGGCCCTGAGCTAACAGCTGTGTCCATCTTCCTCTATTTTGTACGTGCAATGCCACCACAGCATGGCTTGTTGAACATGTGTAGATCGCACCCAGGATCCGAACCTGAGAACCTCGGGCTGCTGAAGTGGAGTGTGCAAACTTAATTGCTACACCACCAAGCCCGCCCCTCACTCATCCTATTTATTTATTTATTTTTTGTGAGGAAGATTAGCCCTGAGCTAATACCTGTTGCTGATCCTCCTCTTTTTTGCTGAGGAAGATTGGTCTTGAGCTAACATCTGTGCCCATCTTCCTCTACTTTACGTGGGACGCGGCCTCAGCATGGCTTGATAAGCGGTGCGTAGGTCCGCGCCTGGGATCCGAACCTGCGAACCCCAGGCTACCAGAAGCAAAGCTTGGGAACTCAACCACTCATCCTTATATTTTAAGATAACATTTTATGAGAAAGTGCACCGTTATTTAGTATAAAATATTAAAGGCAGTTCATTTTGCCTTGGGTGAGATTTTAGGTGTTTCTGATAAAGAATCAATGGTTTTCATACACAGATTCTCATTTTAAGTGGTCATCAACAATTTTTCTTACTTTGAAAGTTTGCTAATGGGAAGTGTTGATCAAATAGTAGCAAGTTGGTAAGATGTTTGGAGAGAAGAGGGATTTGTGGGAAAATTAAGTGGGTATATATTATTGATTTTTTTCACTTTGACAAAATTCTTAACCAAGAAAAAATCCCTGGTTGATAAGTGCTCTTTTTTTTATATATACTTTAAGGTTGGACTTTTAAAAAGGAGGTTAGGAGATAAGAGCTTTGAAGGAATATATGTGAAGTATGTAGCCCACCTACTGTGGTTTGCACCCCTAATATTCTCAAAATTTTTCTTACATATCTTCCCCAAAATTATTGAAGTAGATGAGTCTTTCCAACTTAAGATGTCATAACTATAAAATAAAGTCAATATTTAGTTTATTCTAATTTTATCTAATATTAAGACTAACTTAGTTAAAAAAAATTAGCAACCAGTGATTCTTCTGCCACAGCTTTTGCTCAATGATATTTAAGAAATTAAGATTTCAGAAACGGCCAAACATATGAAACTTGCAGTTAAGCAATTTCTTAATTTCTTTTAATGAGTGAAAGTGATGAAAATTCGACCATTCGAAGGTTCATAGTGACAAATGGTGTTAACTGGGCAGTTTCCTGCTCTTACTTCATTCAGGTTCATCTTTTATCAAATCCTGATTGTTGGTATTAACCAGGTTACATATTATCGGTGCCTGAGACTTTCCTTGCCACATCGAGATCTCCAGTGGGAAAAAGTATGTCTATAAAGAGCCATTCACTTGTTCTACATACACTATTACTTCATTTATCTGAAGCAGCAAATAAAAAAAGAATTCATGGGATGATTCCAATTGTATGACATTCTGGAAAAGGCAAAACTGTGGAGACAATAAAAATATCAGTGGTTGCAACGGGTGGTGGGTGGGGGAAGATGAATAGGCAGAGCAAAGAGGATTTTTAGGACAGTGAAATTACTGTGTATGATCTTATAATGATGGGTATATGTCATTATACATTTGTCCAAACCCACAGAATGTTCAATACCAGCAGTGAACCCTAGAGTAAACTCTTGACTTTGGATGATTATGATGTCTCAGTGTAGGTTCATCCTTGGTAACAAATGTACCATTCTAGTGAGTGATGTTGATAGTGGGGGAGGCTGTGCACGTGTGCAGGCAAGGGGCGAATGGGAAATCTCTGCATCTCCTTCTCAATTTTGTTGTAAACCTAAAACTGCTCTAAAAAGATAACCTTAAAAAAAAGTTAGTGAAGTAGACGTAAAGTATTATTCACTTTGCCCAAACTGAGGGCTACCGTATAAAAATGGGCAATTTCTCCCTGGCTATCATCACATTTGTTAGTGCTTTTCAGAGCTGTGATGACTCGTTTAAATGTTTGGAGGCATCTTCCATGTATGCTAGGGGAATTATGTTCTCTATTTTCAAAGACATACACTAAATTACCATTTTGGCTGCAAGGAAACTGACTTATTCCTTTAAAAATTTTAAAAATATGAATAACCATCAAGCAATAAGAAAGTCATCACCCTTGAATTAGAAAATTAAGACAGTGTGTTGGGTTCCAAGTTATTCACACAAAGAATGGAAAAGGCAATGACTTGCGGTATATTTCTGATCAACTTTTCTATGTTTGCTGGAGGAAATAAAGCATTCTTCAGGTGTGTAGACAGAGGTCCTTGTAACAGATGGCATACATTCATTCATTCTTTCCACACATTGTTACTACCTGCCTAGTGTTCGGCAGGCACTGTTGTAGGTTTTGGGGATAGGCAGGTAAACCAGATGGACGAGGGCCCTGCCTCATTGAGTGACATTCTCATAGCAGGACATAGATGTGCTGAAGTAGACAAGCAAAGAAGAAGGATATTGTTAGATGAGGACTATGCAGAGATTTACGGAGATGGGACAACAGTTGAGGGTCTCTTAACTCTGTGTGTTTAGGAAAGGCCTCCGAGGAGAGGAAGTTGAAGCTGAACTCTGAGTAGAATGGCCAGATGTAGCAAATATAAACACACGACTCCCAGTTAAATTTGAATTTCAGATCAACAACGAATAATATTTTAGTATGAGTATGTCCCATGCAATATTTTATCCCACATTTTATCTGGCAACCTGACCCCAAAGGAACCCAGAGGGGTCACTCCTTGAAGGTTGAGAGGAAGAACTTTTATCCTGCAGGCAGAGGAGATAAGCTAGTGCAAAGGCCCCACAGGGCAAGACTAGGAGAGGAACTTCTTTTATGGAGAGACAGTAAGGCTAGTGGTGAGGAGCAGGGGCACTGGAGACAGGCTGCCTAGACCTAAATTCTGTCCCTACTCTTACTTGCCGCATGACCCCTGGGTCAAGTCACAGAACCTCTTTGTCCCAGTTTACGCATTTGAAAAATAGGAATAATAATATCACATATCTCATAGGGCCAATAGGATTAATATAGTTAATGTATGTAAACAGCATGTACCACCTAAGTACTTGCCATTATTATAATTTTTGGGATTGGCATAGACAACTCACCATGAAATGTTTTTCTTCCACATCATGGGTATGTTCAGCATAAATCCATCCACACATATCAAACATCCTCTTTGCTTCCACAAGAAATCTCTGACAATATTAAACCCATCCATTCCTTTCACAAAACAAAACGTGAACCTCACAAACACCAGTGACTGCCAGCAGCCATACCCAGGGTGCCACACTGAGCATCTATTTTAAGAGAAATATCTGAAATCATTTTTAACTCACTGCCAGAGCTCCTGGCCTATCTTCCAAGTTCTAGAATGGATCATGTCACTTAACAAGGGAAACTGCTAACATTTTTTTCTCTGCAATTGGTCCTAATATTTGTTAGCCATTTCCAGTGCAGAGGTTTCACATTTTTTTTTTTTTTACTACTGTATGAAGCAACTCTTTCTTGATATACAAATAAAAATGTTACATGAGATGGTACTTATTACAAGGACTTTTCAAATGATATTGGCCCAAATGTCCTGGAATCTCTCTTGTGGGCCTAAGTCAATGCTCCCTTCTGGACTTCGGTGTGCCAAGGCCAGGCCCCACTCACTGCTGTGACGTGATGCCATGCTCAGACAGCTGCAAAGGTGGGAAGTGGATGTTGAGATATACCATGCCCTGCAGAAGTCATGGTGGGTGTTGGCTTCCACTCATCTGTGTCAAGCAAACCAACTTGTAACGACAACTGCATAAAGGTGTGGGAGGGCAGGGTGATGGAGAGCACAGGCTCTGATTTCTCACGAGCTGTGTTGAATCATCCACCTTCCTCCATCGCTATGTACTCCGTTCCCTTAACTGTAACGTAGGGATAACTTTCTTACAGAGTTCTTATGAAGATCACATGAGTATGTACATGTAAAACAGCCCTTAGAACTGTGCCAGAAACATAGTAAATCCTACACATAAATGTATTTTATATATATATGACATATAAACCTATATATAATATCACTCAGTATAAAATACTATTATTATTATTATTATTATTTTGTTGGTGTTGCATTGACCTTGCATCCCAAATTTCCCAGATGCTGCCAGAAATAATAGGGAATCTTGCATGGGAATACACTGTTAGACTATGCTTACGGCCAGTGGCTAAATTAATTTTAAGAGCATATCTAAGCACTAACTTCATTATTATTATTGTTTTACATAGAAGAGCTAATGACCAAGGTTAATTTTTAACCAATAAGTCTGTATTTAATTTTCAAATAATTGTAGGACCCTTCAGAACAACTCCCATTGCTCTACACAGATTTGAAATCTATTTACTTGCTTCTGGACTCAGGGCCCCATCTCAAATTCATGGATATTTTGGCACCAAGACTGATAGATATGTTGAATGAGCTAATGGGGCATTATTATCATGAGTCAAAAGCAAGGGTTAACTTTAAAATGCTAGGACTGATTTTAGAATACATTACAAAATTGTCTCTAAAGCAACTCTAAAAGAGGAATTTTAAAGAATATTTTGAGCAATGGCTACAGTTTTGGAATACATGTTTCTATGACCACTTTGAAGGAGAACAATCATTACTGTCCTTGAGTGCCACATTTGATATGTTTTAGTCTTGCTACTCCAAGTGTGTGCCAATGGACCAGCTACATCCTAACATATAGGGATGCATGCCCTGGGATCTTAGAAATGCAGAATCTCAGGCTCCACACCTGACCTACTGCATCAGAATTTTAACAAGATCCTTGGGTGATTTGCATGCACATTGAGGTTTGAAAGGCACTGTTTTACAATCTCTCTATGTTAGGTAAGCCCCTACTCTTACCTGTAAACATTTGAGGTCCTTACACTCATTATAAAGTGATGGCATTCTCAACTGTGCATGTTAAGGACAATGGGATTCTTTGGCACCCTTATCACTGACCCAGGTAGATGGAATTTTAACTTGCTCCTCTGATATTTGTCTTGTATAACTTGTAACATCAAATAGAGCTGACCACAGGGGTTACCACTTTACCACCATGGGAAGCCACTATCCGAATGTCCTAGTTAAAGCAAATAGTTGGTATTGATAGCAGCCTTTGGGGTTTAGTGATGGCTGCTTGGGGTCATAAATGTCCTGCCGGCTTGTGCCAAACCTCAAATAAATGAGAACATTGTTGCTCAGTATCATCACGTCTTTGGACAGTTTTTAGTTTAATCTATCATACTAAACAATTCTACCCAAAAAAGGCCTCATCTCATCTACCCCAAAATCGTTTTGGTGAAAGTATTTCTCCACGGAAGGAGGGTGGAGAATGTGTCATTGTTGGTGTTAACCAATCGAGGTACAAACTATTCTTTTCTCAGTGGCACTGCCACAAAGTATTTGGAGATCTGCCTCTGCCCACAAACTACTTAATGGGAAAAAAGTCATTTGCTGCCAACCCACTGTCTGATTCTGAGTTTTTATGACTGCGCCTCTGTGCTTGGTAATCTGGGTCTAAATGTGGACCCCACTTCCCTCCTCTGTTTGCTTGCCCCTCTCCATCAAAGTACACATGAGTTAGACCTTCAACTCTTGAAACCAATGTGTCCATTTTGATGGAATAATATACGGTACCCCTCTGCACTCTGTGGAGGTTTCTGTTTAGTTCTTAGAAGATGCCTGAGCTGGTCCCTGAGAATTGGAATGGCTCTTTGCCACCCTGGGAGTGAATTTTTGCCTTTCTTGCTGACATTTTAAGTAGACCACTGGGTGTGGGCTGCTATTCCGTTTCCCAAAATGCTCGGTGCAATTACACTAAAATATTACAAAGCTTGTTTGTGGAAAGGGTGAGGGTTTTGGCTCTGGAGCCTAAATCTCTCGAGAGGACAGCGTGAGACAGAGCGGTGAACAAAAGCTCCGGCCTTTTGGAGGGATTGTGGGTAAGTCCTTGGAGGTCTGGTCAGCCTGGTCAATTCCTGTCAGTGCCTGGAGAGCTCCACGAGTTTCCAGGACTCAGTCCTCCTCATTAGGAGGTCCATGCCATGAGGACAGTTTCCCAGAAAGAGATGGCAGGAGAGGTTGACTTTTATTGCACAGTAATTCTTTAGCAAAATTCTAGTTCACAATGACTCTTTCTCCTTCTGTCACCGTGATCTTAAGTGGTAGCTAAATCTTACAATGGCTTATTTTTAATTTCTTTCCCTCCAAATCTGCGTCTATGGCTGAAAGAAGGATATGAGTAGGAGATGTCCTTGCGAGCATAGCTAACATAGATGATAAGCCCCAACTGACATTCTTCAGAGTTTACCACCCAGAGCCTGGGCCTAGGTGTTAGGATTGTTGAATACGATAATCTGTTCTATTCTAACAACTTGTTTCCATAATAGTTGAGTCCATTCTAGTGGCATCTTCTGACCAAGAAAGGGAAAATCAAAGAGACAGTGTGAAAGTGATGACAGCTATAATTATTGAAGAACATGTCTTGGAAGGGGTTGCTAAGAACTGTATCTGTTGGCTTTCAAATTGCTTCCATCCCAAGATATTGTCACTCCAGGATAGCTGGTTTTGAGGCAAGATTGATTCCACTGTGGAAGGGAGAGAGAACTTGAATACATGGTGTAATTTCACCCGGGGTGCAGCCCTGACCGAGGGAATGGAGCATTCTGGAAAAGAACCAAAGTTACTACCATTAAAGGGAGGTTGGGGCTTCTAGGTAATGAGAAAGGATCTGCTGATGTGGATGGAGATGTCAAGGGAAGAAAATGATTTGGTTCCAAATTAAAAGGGCAACTGGCTGAAATGCAAATTCAAACTACATTGACATATCATTTCTCACCTATGGGACTGGTAAACATCGTAAATTTTGACAACATAGTCTGATGGTGAAGCTGTTGGAGCAAGTGCCACTTCGTACATTGCTGGTTAGAATGCAACACAACACGACACCCATAGAAGGAAATTTGGCAATATCTAGAAAAAGAACTTGTGGATTTACCCTTTGAGACTGCAATACCAGTTCAAGAATATAATCCCAAAGATGCTGGCGAGACATGAAATGATATTTGCGCTAGGTTCTTTATTGAAGCATGGTTTCTAATTGCAAAAGTCCAGAAACTACCCAGATATCCCTTAGTGGGTTGATTGATTGAATAAACTGCAGTACATTCATACCAAGAAGCAATTAAAGAAATAAATACAATAAAAGGAAATGAGAAAGATATATAGTCAGCCCTCCATATCTGCTGGTTCTGTGTCTGCGGACTCAAGCAAACTTGGATTGAAAGGCCTACAATGGTTGCATCTGTACTGAACGTGTATAGACTTTTTTTTCTTTTCATTATTCCCTAAACAATATAGTATCGTAACTATTTACATAGCATTTACATTGTGTTAGGTATTGTAAGTAATCCAGAGATGATTTTAAGTCTACAGGAAGATGTGGGTAGGTTATATGCAAATACTGCACCATTTAATATAAGGGACTTGAGCATCCGTGGATTTTGGTATCCATGGGGGTCTGGGAACCAACCCAAGGGACGACTGTACTGCTTCTGGATATAGTGTTAAGAAGAAGAAGAGTGCAGTTACTATGTTATATAATAAAGGAGGAGAAATACCAACAGATCTTCACATGTGCTTATATTTTTTAAAAGAACCAATAGAATGATATGGAAAAAAATAGTAAGGACGAGGATGGACACTGGACCTTTCTGAATAGGTCTTGTTATATCTTGATCTGACTTTGGAACTAAGTGAATGTTTTCTGTAACTAAATATTACACAGTATAAATAAAATTAAATTTAAAAATCTCAGAGACATGATAAAACAAATGACTCTAACTGTATGTCAAGTGGATGAAAAAAATCATACATAAAAAAATTATCTCATATGACAGCATAGAAATTTAACTGTACTCACATTCCATGTGGGATATACCCTAAGGAGTGAGCATTTAAAAATTTTTAAACTGCATTCTGCAGTTTTATTTTTAGTAATAATATCTGTATTGTTATTTCAAAATAATTCTATTGTATATATAGATATATTGCAGGGTAAGGAAATAGTTTTGGTAATGACATTAGGAGACCAGATTTTCAGGATAGAAATACAAAATAAAATCAATAAATCAAGTAAAAATTCTGTACTTTTTCATTTGAATTCAAAATATCATATGAACCAATGCTCTATTTTTCTTTTTAGAAAATACATATTTCCTAGTCCCTTCAGATTGGAAACATCCCAATGTCTCTCAACAGGTGAATGGATACACAATGTGGTACATCCATATGTTGAAATACTTCTCTGTAACAAAAGGAGTGAACTGCCAATCCACACAATGACATTGGTGAATTTCAAAAACATTACACTGAATGAAAGAAGTCATACAAAAGACCACATTCTGTATAACTCCATTCATGTGATGTTCTAGAAGAGGCAAAATTCTGGTAGAAAATGGATGAGTGGTTGCCTGGGGTGGGAGATAGGAAGGGTTGAATGCAAAGAGGCACAAAGGAAGTTTCTGAGACAGTGGAAATGTTCTATATTTTAATAAGGGTGTGGGTTTCATACGGGTATACATTTGTCAGAAGTCATCAAATTTTACATTTAAAATGTGTGTAATGGTATGTAGATTATACCTTAATGCATTTGATTTAAACAAAGAGAAGACAAGAAAACCTGAGGGACCAGGGTTTGGGCTAGGAGCTGTGTGTGCCAATCCTGAGCTCTTGCTACACATCCGAGAAGGGAACTTGTTCAGTACACAAGTGGGCAAGAGAGCGGGGATTGGGGCCAAGAGTAACACGCACGCCCTGTCTGCCATCAAAGGTCAGGTCTGGAGAGTTCTCCAATTGCCTAAGAATGAGCAATCAGGAAAAAAAGCCCCACAAAGCAACAAAAGTGCAAAAATATGCATAAAGAAGAGAAACGGAGCGTCACATTAAAAACACATCTCTGGAAAATATTTCCTGCTGGAATTAAAAGAAGATGTGAGACAGCATCTGTTTACTGCACAGGTGATAGGGAGACAGGCCTCCCTAAACGGGATCAGGGCACCTTGTGGGGAGAAACTTGCTGCCATGCCATTTGGCAGGATGAGATAGACACACATCAGAGCTTGTCTGGGTAGGGCTGTAAAGAGCTTTGCTGACAAATTAAGGAGTGTGGATTTTTATCTTGCAGGCACTGGATTTTTTTTTTTTTTAAAGCTGCAGAAAGTAATGTGATCAGGCTGATTTAGCTTTGTTTGTTTTTAATCGAGGATGATTATTCTGGCTGTGCTGGGACAGATGGTTTTGCTAAGGGAAAGATGGAGGCAAGCAGGACTGTTGGGGGTTGTCTGGGTGAAAGACCATTTGGTTCCAAACTGAGCCAGTGGCAGTGGGAATGGAAAAGATGGAATGTACTTGAGGGAAATTTCTGAGATGGTAGTGAAATCAACTATTGGCCAATGCGTACATGTGTGGGAAGAGATAGAATGTCAGATGAAGGGAGGTAGGAGGAACGAGGAAGGGGGTAGGTGAAGAAATGATAGGAATCAAGGTTTCTGGCATTGGGACTCTGGGTAAATGGTGACTCCATCAAGAGAGACTAGTAATAAAGAGGAGACACAGGTTTGAAAGGAAAAATAATGTGTCCTGCTATAGAAACTTGAGTCTGATTTGCTTGTGGGATACCCAGGAGTTATAAACTAGTTGTATTATATTAGGCTTTTACTAGCGATTCTGTTTAGGGAGATATTATTAGATTCATGTAAATCCAAGTCTCTATTACAATAAGCTGTTTCATAACAGACTTCTGTAGGTTTGCCAGAGAGTTTGTTTTACTTTTCGGCATTTCAAGGATCATCTTGGTGTAAAGCGACTCCAGAGAGGGACTTAGCTTTTGCATTTTTAAATCTGCAGGTTTAAAATCTCAAATTCAACCTCATAATTTAATCACTCCTAAAAAGTTTTGGTGCTTACTATATGCAAGACACGGTGCTAAGTGCTATAAGAAATGCATAGAAGTATAAAGACTATGTCTATCTGTAGAAATTAGTCATAGGCACCCAAGAAATACTCTGCTTGGAGAAAGCAATATAGGACATGCGTCAAGTGTCGAGACTGATAAGCAGTCTAGGAGCTGAGTTTATACTTTGCACTGGTTCAGAAAATGCTGTATGAAAGATGCCTCAGAGCTAAATGCTATCTACATACAGGAGGAGATGCTGCAAAGAGGATTTAGAACAATGAGAACCACTCTGTGGAGCTCAAGTTGTTTGTTGAAGAGTTCATCACCTAGATCTAGAACTGAATGTGCCTTCCTTTCTCTGCCTTTCTGCTGAATTCATTTCACTGCCTTGCAAATAATTTGTGCTTAGCCTGGTGGAAGGTTTGCAGATGTGGTAATGAAGTGACTATTGAGGGAATATCCTTTCGGCTTTATGATATAGGACTCCTCTCTTAGTTGGGAGGTGCTTATTTGGGAAATCCACTCCTTCAGGATGTGATCAGAGAACCGATTCAGCTCTAATCATATTTAATGGCAGTGGCTGGAATTTAATGGGGATGATAATTTCATGTAATTGGGGGGCCTTCAGATGAGTTAATGCTCCTGAGTGGCATAGCATTTGGGTCCGTGTCTGAGTCAAACATGTACTTCCTGACTGCATTTCCTCTTCTGCTGCTCTGTGGAAGACGAGAGATTCTGGAGAATACATGGGGCCTTTGGCAGCTCTGTGCCCCGCATCACTGTGTGGGTCTCTTCCTAAGAGCGTATCCAATACTGGTGCTGTTTCTTAGAGAAGGCACCGCTCTGATTCAGTCTCAGGCAAAGTTTTAGTCTAAATTTCTTTTTCTCTTTTAAAATTAAAAACCATACCAATTTAAGTGAGTAATTTTTGAAATGGGCCTAGCACAGAGCTTGGCACGTTAAGTGTGGAATGAACCGATTTTAATCGGAGCTCCCACCTCCAGATTAGAACTTTGTTGGACCACAATGCTACTTTGGTAAAGATCATGATATAAATGTCATGATGATAATGTGATATAAAAAATCAAATGTGTACAGCAAATTACACATGCATGTGAGTATTTGCTTTGGGAAATGCTGTCACATACCAAAAGGAATTTTCCCTATGGATAGACGAAGAAGAGGAGAGATGCTGACATCAGACATCATTGGGCCCTGACGAGGTACCACTCACAACACTAAGTGCTTGGCATATATTACCATCTCATTTGTTGGGCAAGACAGGCCTTAGGTAGGGTTTGGTGAAATCTTTGGAATAATGTTATTATCTAACAAGTTGCTTATTCTCCTTTCCCTGTGGAACCAGCTCCTTCTAGGGGCTTAAACACAGCCAAACTGTCATTTCAGAATTCACTGGAAGGCTCTAACTGACCCTCTGAGTCAACAGGCAAGCTCAGTAATCACGCCTGTCGACAGGGCAATACTTTACGTGGATGAAACACCCCCGGCCGGGTGACTAAAGCTACTGTACAGAGGACTGAGGATGGCAGTTGGCTGGTGTTAATGCACTTTCACAGGTTAAAGACCCGGAGGGAACACTGAACACTGAATGATGCTAATGTCCCTACAAATAATGCCTGGAATTGCTGCTTGTCATCATGTGGTTTTTGGAGTTTCCTACTCCATGGCCTCATAAAACCAGAGATGAGCAAGACTGACTAGACAATCTAGGCTTTTCTGGGGCTTGGTGAGAGCCACAGTACTTTTTTCTGTGTATCACACAGAAAACACACTGTGTTTCAGAGTGTTTTTGCAAAACTTCCGTGGGAATCATCTAGTTTTTGATAAATGTGGGCACCTGCTATCCCTGAGTGCCGTAGACTGAATGTTTGTGTGTCCCCCAAATTCATACGTTGAAAGCTAATCCCCAAGGTGATGACATTTTGAGATGGGGCCTTTGGGAAGGTGATTAGGTCATGAGGGTGGAGCTGTCATGAATGGCATGAGTTCCCTTGTTAAAAAGACCCCAGAGAGCCCCCTCACCCCATCTACCATGTGAGGACACAGCGAGAAGACCACTGTGAACCAGGAAGAGGGCCCTCACCAGACACCAAATCTGCTTGATCTTGAACTTTTCAGCCCCCAGAACTGTGAGAAGTAAATGTTTGCTGTTTAAGTCACCCAGTCTATAGAGTTTTTGTTATAGCAGCCCAAACAGACCAAGATACTGAGTCTCTGATTATGATGATGATGGTGATGGTGATGGTGATGGTGGTGGTGATGGTGGTGGCAGTGGCGGTGGTGGTGGTGGTGATTTATTGCATCATCTTCAAGGTGGTGACAACATTTGGTTTAACCACTATATCCACTCTTAAACTTGAAGTCTATTCAGGGAGGCAAAGCAAACCCACCAATATTATCAGCACCGATAGTCATAGAAACTGGTGACACAGGTGGAGGACTTTTACCTATGAACAGGCATGACTTATGAGGTGCTTGAAAGTACCTCCCCTGTCCCACATCTCCCACCCCGTGTAGTTCACATGGCTCACATGTAACTATAGTAGAGTTTCTAACATTAAACTAATCTGATGTCTGACAACACTTTAGGTCAAAATGTTCTCTTCATATTGACAAGCTAATGTATTATAGGTTCCCCAAGAATGGATCACAGGACAGGCACATTTTAATGATAAGGCAAGGTTCAGGAACAAGTGTTTGTAGTAAGGGTCAGTATAAATGGATAGTGTGTATAAGAATGTTCTGGAGCCAGGAAATAGGAGAAAGAGGGAAAAATAGCAGGGATGCAAGATGTAACATGTGGATGACATCTAACACTGCCTTAGTGATTTCTGCTCACTAGGAGCTGCACTGAGCATTTCACATGGATTTTGCCACTTAGTCCTCACAATAGTCTAATGGGATGAAAACTATTCTTAACCCCATTTTACAGGTGAAGAAATTGAGGCACAGAGAAACTAAGTAATTTACTCAAGGTCGTACTGCTATTGAACGCTAGAATCAAGGCTCGTATTTATAACCAATGCACTACCCTGACTTCCCAATGTGAAAATGTGGAATATCTGAGAGAAAGAAACTCAAGAGGAGAAGTGTAAGACACAGGAGGGTGAACATGGGAAAAGGTAACCTTTATCGAGATGAAGGCTGTCAAGAAGAGAATTAGAGAAAACATCAGTTAAAGAGAAGATGTAGTGCTGGACAGATCACGTAGCAGGAACGAGGTCCACAGAGCAAGGGATGGGGTTCATGCTTGAACAGACCTGAGAGAAGAAGGGGTCGGGATGGAGAAAGACACAGATGGGTGTATGTAGCATGGATGGAAAGAAATGGACAGGAAAACCTTAATTCAGATGGCATGAAAGAGTCATGATTACATCCAAAAGTGAGGAAATAGTGAGTTACAGTGCCCCTCGTGAGGGATTGGGTATGACAAGACTTACTGCTCCTGAAGCCCTGGGGCCTGGGGAACAATTCTGAGATGCACCTTGGACCAGTGTGTGACCTCACAAGTTCATCTCACCTCTGGTGCTCACCTGTGCAGGTGGAGATGGAACACTTGACTCTGAGACCCCTTCCTCTCATAACTTTCTATTCCTGCTTTCAATTTCTTTTATCTTTACATTTTTCTGTCACTTATTTTGTAGTTTCCTTCTAAATCCTGTTGACCTCATGAAAACAGAACTAAATATAATGTTATGATAAAGTCTTTGTAGAGTTTTTAAATTTCTAACATTTCAAAATGGAACACAATGCATTAGATAATAAGCATTTTTGAAATGTGATATTAAGAGACACTGAAAGGAAAATAGTATTTTCTTCCCCTGGATATCCGCAGGGCCACAGTTTAACACTGTCCACAAAATCTGCTAGTTATTGAGGTCTCCAATGGGGCTGCTGTAAACCGGAACCACCATGGAAGCCTTATCTTGTTCCTTGGTCTTTGACTATAGAATAGGATTTGAGCTCCCTCATCACTGGCATCCAGAATGGGAAAGTAGTGGATATGGCTTAGTTAAGAGAGCCGTGTGTGCATTTTTTAATCACTAAACATCTAAGACCAACGCACTTCCCCATGAATTAATGCCTCGTTGGAAATATGGTGACGGCTTGTACAACTTAGGGCCATGCATTCTCCGTTGGCTACCAACCTCGAAGAAAAGCAAAAGTCTTTGCTGTTATAAACAGCAAACAAGTGCATGGCAGTATGCAGGAAGGAGGGTATAATTTGGGATCTATATCATATTTTTAATAAGGGATAAAAGTGAGGATATTTTTTAAACCCTTTTTAGTATTGTGTTCATTATAATTCCCTGTAGAGGAAGGCAGCTTGATAAGCTTTTCTGTAACTGCCACAATAAACCGTGCAGATTCTAGACACCGTCATTCCACAACCATCTAGGCTGTGCATTGCCGAGGAGTCCTGAGCCCCAGGGCACCTACATTTCTGGCCTCCAGGTAGCCAATGGGATGGCGGGTTCATGGTGGATTCCGAAATGGTTTCTCTTGGAAAGCGCCTCCGGTGGGTGCTCATTCATGGACTGGTTGGGAATTGGGACTGCCGTTGGGGAGCTCCAGAGGTTCCCAGGCTGACCTCAAGCCTGTCAGCCCTCATCAAAGGGATCAGAAAGGATCTAAACTTTCAGGGTAAATGCAGAATGGTTTGGGTCTTTGGATGGTTATTCAAACCGGAAGCAATCTCCTAATCTTAGAACTCCTGTTACTGCCTCAAACTGAAACCAACCTCTCCTTGCGATGCCAGGCAGTAGGCAAAGGGAAGAATACCCTTCAGACGACACTCTCTGTTTCCTAATAGTAACTATATACTATAATGTCAAACTTAGACTAGACAAACATAAAAACGGTGACATCAGCAGTAGCACATCTCTCTTCAACACATCCACAAATACTCCAGCCCTTTGAAAACTCTGCATTTTGGTCACTGATTGTGACAAAGAAATAAATGAGGTTCTACAAAAGACACAAAGACACATATATAATCCAGCAATTCAGCAATATCTATGAGAAGACACATAAGTAGTCACCTCAAGTCATAGAACATCAAGGAATTTCATAAAAGGAAATAGCAAAACTCTATATATCTACATGTGTTCATTGCAATACTAATAATAATTAGTATAAGATTGGACAAGATGAAAATATCAAACAATAAGAAAGTGGGAGATGGTTAAATGATTCCCAGTTGACCTCCTTGAAATGGGAATGAGTGGATTTAGGAGGACTCACTCTCCTCACGGCTTGTACTATTCTTGTCCTAAATCAGTGTCTGCTGTTTGTAGGACTATTGTGTTTTTATTTATTTATTTATTTATTTATTTATTTATTTATTTACGAGGAAGATCAGCCCTGAGCTAACATCCATGTTAATCTTCCTCTTTTTGCTGAGGAAGACCGGATCTGAGCTAACATCTATTGCCAATCCTCCTCCTTTTCTCCCCCAAAGCCCCAGTAGATAGTTGTACGTCATAGTTGCACATCCTTCTAGTTGCTGTATGTGGGACGCGGCCTCAGCATGGCCGGAGAAGTGGTGCGTCGGTGAGTGCCCGGGATCCAAACCCGGGCCACAGTAGCAGAGTGTGCGCACTTAACTGCTAAGACAGGGGGCTGGCCCCCTATTGTGTTTTTAAAAGTTCTGAGAAGTCTTAGTCAAACATGGAGCAAGCACTATATAATTATAACCAAGTGTAATACGTTTAGTAAGACGGGGGTGAGGTTCATGTAGAACAAACACAAAGGAGGTTGGGGGAGGTGTCGGGCAAAAATCAATTAAACAACAAAAAAAGAAATTTAAAAAGTGAAGGGACAGAGGGTTATAAATTGTCCAATGTGATACCGAGAGCTGGTCCCTCATGTTTGGTATCAGAAATTACAGGAGAGAAGGCACACAGTCCTCATACTAGACCAAGTGGGAGGAGACTCTGTGTCATGCTTCTGACCCAAAGGTCCTAGCTGAGCCTGACTCTGCTCATCAGACCCTGGGGATCTGATGGTGGTGGGGGCAGCCAGAGACTATCCAAGAAGGGCTTAGTCCTTTACATCTCCTATCCATTTACCCTCTTAGAGGATCTACAAACACATGGATTTGAGAACTACGCTATCTTCAGAGGCCTTCCGTGTGTACTTTGAATTTACTGACTTCAGGTAGATTCCAAAGGAAACTGGGAATTAGTCCTTGACTGGACCAAGGGTTCTTATACAGGAATTATGGGGACTGTGCTGTGACGTGAAAATGCTTGTGAGATAAAGATAAACAAACAAGTTAGAATGTAACAATGCATGTGGACTGTGTGTTCAGTGATCAGAGCCATATAAAAAGGTGCACAAATTACCAGGAGTGGAAAGCAATTCTAGAGTGGTAGGACGAGGAGTGTCTCCTTTCCTTTCTTTTCAAAATTTTGTTTAATGGAATTATATCATTTTTCGTAAATGTGAAAGAGAAGGCAAGCTTCCCTTTCTCAATGAGCTTTTAGTCTAGGCCAGTGTTTCACAATTTTTTTTTATTGTACCTTGAAAGAGACTTTTTAGACGTTTTTAAAATTTTTTATTTATTTTTTAATTTAATTTAATTTTTTTGTGTGTGTGTGAGGAAGATTGGCTCTGAGCTAACATCTGTTGCCAATCCTCCTCTTTTTGCTGAGGAAGATTAGCCCTGAGCTAACATCTGTGCCCATCTTCCTCTATTTTGTATGTGGGATACTGCCACAGCATGGCTGATGTGTGGTGCCTAGATCCGCGCCCCGGATTTGAACTTGCGAACCCTGGGCTGCCGAAGCGGAGTGCACGAACTTAACTGCTATACCACTGGGCCGGCCCCTAGATATTTTTTTAAAAACTAATCTCACCCCTTAGTCTGTTCAGCTGTTATAACAAAGCACCACAGCCTGAGTAGTTTATAAACAGCAGATTTTTTTTTTCATTTTCATTTTTATTTTCTTTCTTTCTTTCTTCTTTCTTTCCTTCTTTCT
The DNA here is from genome assembly GCF_057802395.1 of Ceratotherium simum simum. Taxonomy (NCBI): domain Eukaryota; kingdom Metazoa; phylum Chordata; class Mammalia; order Perissodactyla; family Rhinocerotidae; genus Ceratotherium; species Ceratotherium simum. The sequence continues at coordinate 10,641,581 of NC_141926.1, forward strand.
TTCTTTCTTTCTTTCTTTCTTTCTTTCTTTCTTTCTTTCCTTCCTTCCTTCCTTCCTTCCTTCCTTCCTTCCTTCTTCCTTCCTTCCTTCCTTCCTTCCTTCCTTCCCTCTCTCTGTCTCTCTCTCTCTCTCCCTCCCTCTCTCCTTCCTTCCTTCCTTCCTTCCTTCCTTCCTTCCCTCTCTCTCTCTTTCTTTCTTTCCTTTCTTTTATTGATGTTTTAATAGTTTTTAACATTGTGAAATTTTGGGTTGTACATTTTTGTTTGTCCATCACCATATACATGTCTCCCTTCACCCCTTGTGCCCACCCCCCACCCCCATTGCCCCTGGTAACCACAATACAGTTTTCTCTGTCCATGTGTTGGTTTATATTCCACATATGAGTGATATCATACAGTGTTTGTCTTTCTCTTTCTGGCTTACTTCACTTAACATAATACCCTCCAGGCCCATCCATGTTGTTGCAAATGGGATGATCTTGTCTTTCTTTATGACTGAGTAATATTCCATTGTATATATATATATACCACATTTTCTTGATCCAATCATCAGTCAAGGGACACTTAGGTTGCTTCCACTTCTTGGCTATAGTGAATAACGCTGCAATGAACATAGGGGTGCATAAGCCTCTTTAGATTGTTGATTTCAGGTTCGTTGGATAGATTCTCAGTAGTGGGATGGCTGGATCATAGGGCATCTCCATTTTTAATTATATGAGGAATCTCCATACCGTTTTCCATAGAGGCTGCACCAGTTTGCATTCCCACCAGCTGTGTATGAGGGTTCCTGTTTCTCCGCATCCTCTCCAACACTTGTTGTTTTTTATCTTGGTGGTTATAGCCATTCTAAGGGGCATGAGGTGATATCTTAGTGTTGTTTTGATTTGCATTTCCCTGATGATTAATGATGTTGAACATCTTTTCATGTGCCTATTGGCCATCTGTATATCTTCTTTGGAGAAGTGTCTGTTCATTTCCTCTGCCCGTTTTTTGATTGAGTTGTTTGTTTTTTTGTTGTTCAGTTGTGTGAGCTCTTTATATATTATGGAGATCAACCCCTTGTCAGACGTATGTTTTGCAAATATTCTCTCCCAGCTGGTGGGTTGTATAAACAGCAGACTTTTATTGCTCACAGTTCTGGAGGTCAGAAGTCTAAGATCAGTGCCAGCATGGTTGGGTGAGGGACATATTCTTGGTTCACAGATGGCTGTCTTCTAATTTTGTCCTCACATGGTGGAAGGGGTTAGGGAGGTCTCTGGGGTCTCTTTTATAAGGGCACTAATGCCCTTCATATGGGCTCCACCCTCATGACCTCATCACTTCCCAAAGGCCCCACCTCCTAATACCATCACCTTTGGGGGTTAGGATTTCAACATATGAATTTTGAGGGGACACAAACATTCAGATCATGGCACCCCTCCATGGAACTTTAATACCACAGATATACTATATATGAGTTTATGTACTGTATGCATATCTGTGCTTTAGACATAAATAAAGAAATATGTTTTTGCTCCTTCCACCCAAAAACCATTTTTCAACCCCTTGATGAGTCCAGAAAGCAGGGTCCAGATGGGCATCTGAGATGGGGGCACACCTGACAGAAGTGACACACAGTAATAAACATCATGGAATGGAGAAACAGGGCCACAGGTGTTCCGTGGAGGAGGGTAAGGAGCAAACTTACAGGGTCAAGTTTGAACTTTCAGTCTCTAGTTCAAACTTCAATTCTAGAACCCACTGAGAAATATCAATGGCTCTGATACACATCTTATGCCAGCCAGAAGAAATCCCTTCACTAAAAACAAAGAGAAGTTCATTTCAATTAAACATTAAATACACTGGCAGAAAACAACCAGCCAAGGTGCTTATGCATCCTCCATGCCACACCCTAAGTCTGTGAATGTTATGACTGTACAGCAGGCCATGGATGTCGCTTCATCTTTGATATCTAATGAGGGATGCTCCACCCAACAATAATTATTGACCTTTCATGTCTCGCCGCAGTATATCCAGACTAATTATACTGCACATTTGTGGACTCTTTCATGCTTTCATTTTTAGCCAGTTTGAAAATGAGGCCCCAAGGGTGTGAGCTGATCCACAAAAGAGGAGAAAATATTAATCTTTCTGACTCTTCAAACATTTACTTCTTTTTCTTATGCGGAGGATTTTTGGCTTTGCCTTTTTCTTGATGTTCTCTTTTCTGCTTGAGGACTGACGAGGTGTAGGGGGAGTACTGAGCAAGATTTTGCAAGTCTTGTCTTGTGAGTGTTGACAGAATTTAACGAATTTATTAGATGGAACCAACTCCTGTCAGGAAGCAAATCTAATTGGATGGCATTAGAATGGAGTAGACACAATTCTGAATAATGAATTCACTGTATATTTTTTTTAAGCAGTAAGAACCCCAAGATATTTCTGCAACACAGTTTTTGCTTTAGTCTTCCTTATGCTTTCTAGGGTTTTCAGAGAATTTAGGAGGCTATCTTCTGCTGCTAAATCATTTGCCAAACGTAATTCTGCTCTTGCCAATCTAATGCGTCAAATTGAATCCCCTCAACTTTACAAGGGAGAACCTATATTGAAAACTGGAGCATAGTTTCTAATGCTTTAAATAAATTGATCACCGAATTTCTTGTCTGATTCTATTTCTAGCATCAATTTTTTTTCAAGGTTGTATTTGCTGATTTTATCCAAGTTGTGGGATATGGAGGAAAGGAAATTATCCATGTCCAAGTCAATGAGGAACATCTAAAACAGGGAAAGAACAGCATGAACAAAATTCTGTCTCCTTGGAGCCCAGCCAGGATTAAATATGCAAGTCCCTCTATAAAATAGACTTGATCTTTTTTTTTTTTGCACTGGAATGGGGTGTCTAAACTTAAGCTATAACGACCTTCATGACATAATTCATAGCACAGCTTTGAAAACTCCTGTCCTCTCTAGTCAAGTAGAGACTATATTAATTAAATCCATGCGTGGAACAAAGGTGACATTCAGGCAGATATTATATTATCACTTATATTAGAGATTAAGTGTTCATAATCTCTTTCAAAAGTTCTTTTGTTTGTTTGTTTTGCATTTTCAACAACCAAGATAGCAATTTAGTGCAATTAGAGGTGGCTTAATGGCAGACGGACTGGGAGGTGTATGAATCGGTAGCTGACATCAATTTTGGCGATGTCCACCAGGAGATAACTAGGTGGCATCTTGGTGACTGTCAGGTAGCAGGACTAGCCAGGTCCCAGGTTAGGGTAAGTAAAGACCCCTGAGACTTTTAAGCGCGGTTGTAGGGAAAACTGTACTCAGAAGGGGTTTGATAGATGTTTTAAATGCACTAAGTATATGGCACTATTCTTGAAGTCATAATATACTAAGAAAAGAACCTAGGCAATCTTCCGGTAAGATGAAATGTTTCACCAAATCACATTAGAAGTTCCTGAAAAACTCTTCGCAATTAAAAAAATCTTTTGTTCAATAGTAAGAACAAGGCTGAATTCATCATTTGCTGTCTTAAGCCTGGCAGCTCCATAGTGATCAGGTTTTGTCCTGGGGAAAATGTACCCATTTAGAGACCTTATAATTTCACATCAGAAGTGCTGTGATAAAGTCACACCCACATTTCATATTTCCACCGGCTGTGAGCTCTTTTAATTCAGAGACGATGCTTATTCACCTTCGGGACTTCTTTGGGACTTCAGAATTGGACAAACTACCAGGTCCGGTGCATGCTGTGGAATGGACTGCTTGAATTTCAGTATAAGACCTTACATTTATTTTGTCATTTAACCTGTTGTGAACTTTTGTCATCTTGATTATTCTACCCAGCTGTTCCTCCCAACTTTTTTTACCTAATAATATGATTAGCATGTCTTTTGTATTTTTGTCAAGTTGATAGTCAATATTTAAATGATGAGTGACTGTTACATATTTATAAAATTCTGATAAATGCAACACACTTGATAGGCCTTTTTGATAGGCTACAAAATACAAATAACGAAACAGAAATTACTAGAAAGCAACCATTCATACATCTGTTCACCAAACAGATATTTGTTGAGGACTTAGTATATGCCAGGAACTGTGATCAAAAAGAGATGTGACCCTCCCCTCTTGGAATCTGGTGAAGGAGATAAGTGTGAATCAAAGAACAGACCACAAGAGTAAATGTAGAATTAGAACTGTGGCGGGTGCTGTCACAGGGCAGGGCCTGGTATAATAGCGGACACGGACTAAGTCAGGAGGTTGGATAAGACTCTCCCAAGGAAGTGATGATTAAACTGGTTCTAATGGAAGGGAAGTCTTCATAAGAGGGTTTGTTGGGGCCACAGTTGAAGGCAAGATAGCACAGAAGGAGAGAGTTCCAAATGGAGAGAGAGAAAGAGAAGCCTTATGCAAGAGGAGGGTGGAGAGGGAGGTGAGGCCAGGCTCTCCAGGCCTTTTTAGGGCACCGTAAGGATTTGGGTCTTTACCCTAAGGACAAAGAGAAGCCAATGTCTTAAAAAGAGTCCTTGTGAAGAGATCAGATTTGCATAAACAAAGATCATGCTGTCTACTGGGAGAACTGATTGGAAGGAGGCCAAGGTGGATGTTGGGCGGCGTCAGGAAGCTTGGTGAGGAGCAGGGCAAGAGGTGATGGCAGCCTGAGCTGGCGCAGAGGGAAGTTGACCAACATGAGAGGTGTTTATGAATTGTTTACTGGAATAAAATTCAGCTAAGTGATGAAAAATGGCTTCTCCTCTTTCACATTTTGACTTAGATTGACACATTCTAGAATTTATAATTTAGGGACGAAAAATGTAGACAGTGCAATGCTGTGAAAGGAGCTGACCTGGAATTACCAAGGTTCCTGGTCCAGTTGAGCTGCTTTTTACCTGTGTGATCTTGGGCGAGTCACTTCATCTCTCTGGGCCTTAGTTTCCTTATTCAGCAGAAGGAGGACTGTTCCTCTCCAAGGGCCCTTTCAAACATAAGAGCCTCAGATGGATTCTGTGGTCTCCCTTTGCCCCTTCTCAAATTACTCAGACTTTCTGATTTCCTTCTAAACACTCTATCCCACACCAGGGGCTAAGTATAAGGGCAGTTTTCAATTTTTAAACTTTAAGCCTTTAAAATGTAACAACTTTGCCTGTAGTAAAATTAAAAAGAGGGCATGAGTGGCCATTTGGGTCTTACCCGAAGTGCCATGTAAACTTCAACTTCACTAGACACAGGGTAGAGTTTCACTGGACAGAAATTGGAAACAAAGACAGCTTGTATACTTACATGCACCAAAAGACATATACAAGAATGGTCATAGGGGCACTATTTGTAAATGTCAAAAACTAGATCAATAGTGAAACGTATAAATAAATTGTGGCAGTTCCATACAATGGAATACTATACAAAACTGAAAATGAATGAGCTACTGCTACAGGCAACATCATTGATGAAGGTCACAAATAATGCTGAGCAAAAGAAGTCCACAGGAAAGGGTGAGTTCTGGATGTTTCCATTTGTATGAAGTCTACAGACAGGGATTGCTCATGTGTGGTGATTGATCCAGATAATAGTTACAACCGGGAGAAAGCAGTGGTATCTGGGGTGGCCCCGGGGGCACTCCTAGGGTGCTGGGAATATACTATCTCCTGATCCAGGTGGCAGTTAATGTGAGTATGTTCACTCTGAGAAAGTTCATCGAGCTATAAACTTACGATTTTTGCACTGTTGTGTATGTGCCTTTATTTCAATAAAAACATTTTCTTATAGCAGTGGAGGATTCAGTTCTCAGCAATGCCTAGTCAAAACAGGAGTTCTCTCAATCAGGAATATACTCAACAATGCAGCACACAGTTATAAACGCACCGTAGAGGTGTGTCAGGCATTTCATTAATAAAAGCATCATGTTATTTCTTTGCATTTTGTGCTATTTCCAGCATGTGTCAGCTTTTCTACATTCATAATATAGGGGATGTCTTAATTCACTTAAGTAAGTATTCACTTTCATATCAACACAACCCCTCAAAAAAGGAAAAATACAAAATATATTTAGAATGCAGATATAGAGAAGGCTGATACGAGGAAAGGATCAAAGGTACTGTTAAGCAACGGTGCAGACTGTTCCGACACAGAGCTGGAGACCTGTTTACCTAATGCACAGGCACCTACAGAAAGCCTGGCGTTGCAATCAAAGCAAATGGCTGAGGCGATGCTGCCAGGCCCACAGCCAGCCTCTCAGCGGAGTCATGTTCAGTCTCCTTGGAGGGAGGGATGGAGGCTGCAGAGCACCTTCTGCGTGTTGGGGTTATCACTTTCTTTCCCCCAGGTTCTCATTTCATTTCCCATGGTTATGCAAACACGCCAAGCAAAACCCTGCCACAAGCGCACACTCAAGAATTGTTGCTACCCTACTCGTCGTTTTGCAGTTTCCAAACTGCAATCCTGACAGGCTTTAGTAAACAGATACGGGATGTCTCAAAAGTATTTGTGGGAACTCTGCAAGAGGGAACACGTGCACGCTAAGTGCAACCTGGTGGTTCTCAGCCACGGCTGCCTGTTGGAATCGCCTCCCGAGGCGATTCCAACCAACACGGATGCCTCAGTCCCACCCCCAGGGAGTCTGAGTGCATTGGTTTGGAGTGTGGCCTGGGCATCAGGATTTTTAAAATCTCCCCAAGTGATTCTCACATGCAGCCAGGGCTGAGAACCACGGCTCTAGCCAGTCTTCTTCCTGCTTCCCCCAGTGCTGTGCTGAAGCCCACTCTCGTCCAGGCTGACCCCACCCTGGAGGATGTTGTCACATGTCTCCTCCCAGCTGGGTTCAGTGACATTGACTTGGTAGCCTGAGATTGGCCACGGTGGGAGTATTTACACCATGGAGATCTGCAAACCCTACAAATCAGGGCTTTTTCTCCCCCAGAGAACGGGTTCTTAAACATTTACAAGCACCTCACTGACTGCTCTTTGTTCTAACCTGATTTTGGGTGTATTAAGGGAGTAAAAATGAAATTCATTTCTTCTCGGCAAAGGTCAGGGTGTCCACATAAAGATGCCAGGTGAAATCGAGGCTGTATCTCAGCAAGCAAGGGCAATTCATAAAGTGTAGTTTCAAGATACAATTAGAAATTGGGGGAAAGGGTTTGCCTACCATAGAGATCTCAAAATAAGTCTTCTTTTAATATGTTGAAAAGTCTTCTCTCATTTCTTCTCTTTGCTCGTGTCTTTCCTTTTAGTTTTTCTACTTTTGTCTGAAAGATGTCAAAGAGGTGAAAGGAAAAGTCTTTATGGAGTATGCTTTTTGTTTTCCTTATGCAGGGGTCAAAGGGCATTCAGAGGTCATGCTGTCCAGGAGGTTGTACGTGTGATCTGTATGTCTGTATGGTCTATGTTCTACACATTCTCCCATCCTGCTCCTCAAAGGGGGAACCCGGAGGTCGATGTTGCACTGAACCGCAGAGGCAGGAGAGACAGAGGGGGGCCCCAGAGCTGTTCTAGGCCCATAGTCTAGAGAGCCTTCCCTTCCCACACTGTCCCCAACTCAGCCAGAGCAGGACAGGTGGGGTTGGCGACAGACAGAGTTTTCTTCTTCTCTGCACAGTCTGCACCTTTGTGTAAGGGTGGCTTTGTCCCTTCCATCTTACCAGTCCCCTAGAGGGAGGGCCCTGTTCCTGAGCCAGGCCCTGAGCACTCCAGGGGAGGAAGAAGCCCTGAAGAAGGACACTATGGCCCAGAGATTCCCATAGCTTTGGTAGCTGCTGCAGACACTGCTTCCAACTACTCAAAACCCAGACGCGGTGGTAACAGATAGGAGATGTCCATAGGACTAGTTTACCCTTGGGACAGGCTCTCTGGTCTTCTGTCAGTGGGGAGCCACTCTGTCTAATTCACGCCTTAAGTTCACGGTTGATTGTCTGCCTGTGTCGTATACTCAATGTCTTAGAAGCATGTCCTTAAGCCGAAGACCGAATCTGGCATAATAGGGTGACCAGCCATGCCGACTTGCCCAGGACTGAGAGTGTTCTAGAATATGAGACTTTGAGTGCTAAAACCAGGATAGTCCTGGGCAAACCTGGATGAGTTGGTCAGCTCAGAGTTAAATTTCCAGTCATCAGAGAGTTATTTAGAGTAGAAAGCAAGACCCCTCAAACATACCAATCACCTCCACACCACCTTGGTTATCATTGCTACACTCTCCATCTGAGTTATCTTGCAGCCAAGACCTTTTGGAAAACTTGAAATTCCACCTAGTGAGTTGTTTTCTTAGCCAAAGGACATTAGAACTCGAAATGACATCCACATGATGGAATATAATTGCTTTGAAAAAACAAAATGTTTGGGAATAAGGCAAAATAAAAATAAACAACCAAATAAGAACAGCAACAAAGCATGATTTTAGTCAAAAAGCCTGGGAATGACGACACGGAGCTTCTAAGTTCTCACATCGCCTAACTTGAAACCTGTGAGTAATAGTAATGGATGACTGTGATGTGTCTGTGTTCATTAAAGTGAAGGAGACTGGATAAGTCACACACGATGAGTACTTTATTTATGAATGATTAAAATATTTTACAGCCATCTATCACTGTAAGCTCGAATACTCAAGTGTAGTTAAAAATCAATTCACAGTGAAAGTGGAAAGAGAGAGGGCTGGGGGAGGAAAATGCTTTCTCTCCTGCCTCCAGGTTTGGCTTCTGGGTTAGATGTTCTGTGGGAGAGCCTGGTTTGGTTCTTTGCTCGAGCAGCCTGGTTTAGCAGGATTCAAAGGCAAGCTGTGCAATAACAAACCCTGACAGGCTTTAATAAAGAGATATACAATGTCTCGGATGTATCGGAGGGAACTCTGATGCTTGTGGTTTTGTATATGGTTATGGTAAATAACTAGCCGGCTCATTGTTGTGGTCTGGCCTTTGCTGGGAGCACTGGACCACTGGAGACCCATTTAACCTACATCACCCACACCTACAAGAGAGCCTTGCACTGCAATCAAAATAAGCAGGGTGGGGGCAGAGCTGCCAGCCTTTGCAGCCCACTTCTGAGCTGAGCTACCCTTACTTGTCCCCACAGGATAAAGCATTTCTTTTTCTTCTTTGTTGTGAAGTTGACAAGCCCGTGGCTGCAGAGAACTTTCTGTGTGTCGGTTGGGGTTGTCACTCCGTATCTCCCCTTTCCCCATGGCTGATTCTTCGAGAGCATCTCGGTAAATGAGACCAAGTGGGAGGAGAAGATGACTGCGAGTCCTAAGCAGGGCTGGCCGCCCTCGCGGGGGATAGCAGCCTTCACATGCTGACAGGAGGCACTCAACCCGAACCAGAGCTCCAGGCGCGAGCAAGGCTGTCCCTGTCTCAAATGAGAGCTTGAGCGCCTGGCTCCAGCCCTAAATATATATATATTCCTTTTTCCTTCTTTCAACTGGTTAGTATCTTATCCTTCTAACTGCTACTGTGTATAGAAGAACTGGCATGTTGGACATCAGCATCCATAGAGGGACATTTCGAAGCTGTAAGGAATGATCGTTTTGGAGCAAATGCGAAAGAAAATTCATGGTCTTGGTCCAGTTTTAGCGTAGAGGAAGGGTTGCTACTTTGAGCAGCTTGGGACTAGGACTCGTCTGATGCCTGCCTGCCATGGGTATCTAAAGGCCTGTGACTCAATCCAGAGAAGATCGGGTTTCTCTTTGATCACACTAAATCCTCTATCAAATTAATGTGAAGATGATATGATTGTATTCTCCCCAACCCTCAGAAATGAGCAATTCTTAGATTTAAAAAGGCAAGAGAGACGTTTTCCTTCAAGCCCTTGGCTGCATCTTTATTGTCCCTCATAAAGCAAAGGTAAGATGTTTTGATGTTAGGAAAGAATGTGATGAAGGTTGCTTCCCAGCCCCCCACTGCTCCAACATCCATTGGGAGAGATGCCTTTCCCCAAGTCACAGTAGACTGACGGCATTTTCCGCGCTGACCGAATGCTGCTTCTCAAGAGCCATTGTGTGGTGCCGTATTCTGCTATTGGATACTAGACGGGAGAGTCAGAGGCCCAAGGAAGGTTCTATAGAAACACCAGATTTTCTCTTCCCCTAGTGCATCTAACATTCACCAGACGCCCGTTCTCAGAGCCTTTTTATTCTCCCACACTTTCACACATCACAGAGCGCTACGAGATGAATGGGTTATGATGTCACCAAGCCAGTGCTGCTGGAAGAGCTATTTAGTTCTCTGCTACCTCTACCCAAGGACAAGAAAGAAGGAGATGTCTCTGAAGACCAGGACCCTCTACCCTACGCTTTCTCGCTTTGTTATTTTCCCCATTCCAGCAGTGTCACTTTAAAAGAAACTTAAAAAAAAATATTTTCTAGACTATATATAGTCCAAGGCACACAGTTGTTTTTATTGGTCATCAAGTCTCAGAGGAACAACACAGACCCCCCGAGGGAGTCATAGGAAATTTCGTCTCAACTCAGATTCAGAGCACTTAAAACGTCATTGTACCTCTCAGCTTCCCACAAACAGCCCCTTCTAATTTGTCTCCGGGCCTGATCACTACTTGGCTCTTTGGTCTGTGAGGCACAAAGGCCCTTTGCTTGATGTTTTGTGACCTCTGGACAAATCTGCTATCCCGTCAGCCTCCTGGCTCAGCAACCCAGCGGATGCTCCCAGGCAGTGCTCTCAAAAGCCCCATTTTCTCTCTCATGTCTCCCACACACTGAGTCCCAGCCCTTGAATTCAGAATCTCTGTTCTGGGACTCTAAGTCTGAGATGCGAGTTCACTGAACAAATTGTGCCCTTAGACCTAGACACATTGTTCTTTACTGCTTTCACATTGCCTTTCTCTGTCCACCTTCAGCTCTTTAGAACACAAGACCCCTCCCCTTAATAGAAGCATCAGTGCAATTGCCCCCAAAAGAAGGACTTGTTGCCTCTCTCCACCCATATTACAGATACCCCCTTATGGATCTAAACTCTAAGGTTCATAATATTTTTTTTTCTCTCCAGATTGAAAGTCTTAGCCCTGGAGATCTCCCATTATCTTTCCTTGAAACACTACTTGTATTAGTTCGCTTCCATAACAAAGTACCACAGACTGAGAGGCTTAAACAACAGAAATTTATTTTCTCACAGTCCTGGAGGCCAGAAGCCCAAGATCAAGGTGTTGCCAGGTAGGTTTCATTCTGAGGCCCCTCTCCTTGGCTTGTAGATGGCCATCTTCTCCCTGTGTCTCCACATGGTCTTTCCTCTGTACAGCCTCCCAGGAGATTCCCGGTTAGAAAGCCAGTGATCAATTCATAGGTTTGGGCGAGGCATTGAACCTGGATCGGTGCCAGCAACATGGAAACGGGGGCATCTTAGGAGAAAGAATACTCCAAGAAGAAGAGCTGATGGTAATTTATGGAACTGACTCAAACACATTGGGAACAGTATTTTACGTGGTCCCTCTAGTGACTAGTACAGGCATAGCCTGTGGGACCTTCTGGTATACGCAGGGCAGCAGAGTTAATCTAAAGCATAAAGAGACCCTGTGGAAGGATGGGGCTCCTCTGGGAAGTTTCTCTCTTTGGTGGGAGGGAAGGTTAGTAAGCACAAGTTCTTAGAGTAGCATTTAGGAATACGTTGCTTTGAGCTAAATAACAAAGTCTACATTGCAAAAAATCCATTATTTGCTTTATTTAATCTATGGAGAGATTTTTCACTTGATGACTGATTGTTTATCAGTGTGCTGGTCTGTTTTGACAAAAAGGCAGAAAGTCCTAACATGTTGCAATATGAATGCATCCAAAGAAATAATGGAACTGCGTCTGTTCTCTGCAGCATTTTCTAATAGAGATACATTAAAATTAGCTTAAATAGCCAACCAAACAGGTTCACTAAATTTGACAACCTACTATTTATGATGGAATATTACACATCCATTAAAAAGATGTCATAGAAAGTTATGTAATCATATGAAAATTTGTTCCCTGTATAAAGACAGCCAGTTCAAAAGTATATGTTGTATAAATCAATTTTACAAATAAATGCATTCATAGTAAATGCTAGAAAAGTGTATACAAATATTGTGATTAATCTCTCAGCAGATCATTTTAATTCTCTTCCTAATCTTACAAAGAACCGTAATGGAATAAACTTAAAAAATAAAGAAAACAACATTTTCAAGGTCTTAAATGTTTTTTGATAGTAGCTATTGTCGATGACAAATAAATCAGATGTGACCATTTAGTGAAGCCCATGAATTCTCAACGGGGCTGATACCACCCCAAAGGGGAGAAAATTAGTTCTTAGAGAACAAAGAAATCCAAGCTACTACAATGGTTTGTGACCCTCCAAAGTACCACTGTACATAACCATGTACATATATATCTGTCATAACAAATTTCTAGGAGGAGGAGAGGCAATCAGAAAAAAAAAAAATCTAAAAAATTCTCCTTTGTGGGGATAATAATGGAAAAAACGATTCAGAACATTGACCAGGCATGGCCAAATATTTTTAGGAATATGGTTGGTAAATTGATGTACAGCTTGCTGTGTTTTTTCCCCCTTAAGTAGACTAAAGTAATCTACTTGGAATTACTACTAAAGTAATTTACTTGGAAGACCAAGTAAATAATTTTTTATAAAAGGCTCCCTTGGGGGGCCGGCTGGGTGGCAGTGTGGTTGAGTTAGCGTGCTCTGCTTCGGTGGCCCAGGGTTCGTCCTGACACAGCAGTGGCATAGACCTACGCACCGCTTATCCGCCTGCTGTGGCAGGCATCTCATATATAAGCAGAGGAAGATGGGCACAGATGTTAGCTCAGGGCTAATCTTCCTCACCAAAAAATTAAGGCTCCCTTGGGCCAAGTGTCCCAAGCCGAACATATGATAGCATGTCGTCCTCTGGTTCCCCATATGGTCTTCTAGTACCTGGGGCACCAAGGTGGGTTCAGGCTGTGGTCTTACTTGTAGCTGACACACAGGACCAGGGCTGCAAGCCCGTAGCTCTGTCCTTTTCAGAAAGCTCTTACAAATATGAAGCAGTCAGTTCATGTCATCAACCCTCCCAGGACACACAGAAGTGTATTAAAAAGAACGTTGTGTGCCCTGTTGGAAACATGAAGTTGGAGAGTCTCCCTGATAGGTATCTCTGAGCAGAATGCTGTCCTGGGGCCCTGCCAATGGCGCCTGGCTGTCTCATTTCCAAGGCGTCAATTGAGTGATAATTGCAGGATCCTATTTTGAACAACGCTACAGCAGAGCCTGATAAAGTTTGTAACTATTTAGATCGAAATCTGAGAACTCTAAACAATTTATTTACAAAGAAAGACACAGATAGGTTTTAACCACCTCATAAATCTGCTCTCCTTGACCGCAAAGACTGCAGATACATGGTTCTTGGGGGAATCAATTAGGCCTGGACAGGGATTATTCCCTTCAGATGGGCCTTCCCTGGTGTATGGCTTTCATAATTACCAGACTGGGCCAAGAAGTTACTAGTGCTAAACTGCACAAGGAAAAACCCTGTGGCTGCACTTTGAGGGTAGGAGTGGGAGTTCCTTGGGAATGCTCAAGATGAGCCAGTTAAACATCCAGAGCAGATAAACCGGGTGAGTACCAGAAAATCCTTAGACCAGGAATGCTCAACCTCGGCAGCATTGACATTTGGGGCTGAATCCTTGTCGTGGGGGAAGTCCTGTGCATTGTAGGATGTTTAGCAGCATCCCTGGTACCCTCTACCCACTAGATGCCCGTAGCATCCTCCTCCTCCCAGTAATGACAACCAAGGATGTTTCAAGACGTTGTCAGTTGTCCCCTGGGAGGGGGTCAAAATCCACCCCCCTCCTTTGAGAACCACTGCCTTAGGCAATGACATTCCTTGGGTCTTTCAATGTAGTTTCTCAGGGGTTAATTTTTTTTCTAAGAGCAGATTGATATTCGGATATCATTGCCTTCTCTCCTCTCAGCCCTTTCTGAGTGCCCCGCTATACGATTACATATTGGCTAATTCTTCCATCTTTAACCTGAAGCTTTGAAAGGAAACAGCTTTTATCTTCTCTGTTACACGGAGGGGGGTGGCATGGGTTTGAATATCTATTGCTTGGCATGCAAATTTTAATCCTTTAATCGCCTTCCCACCGTTTCAGGAGAGATGCTGAGAATCCACCAGTTCTTCCAGTCTTGACCTTAGGGCTGTAAATGGACTGGAGGAAACCTGGAAAGGTCATTTCCTGCCCCCTAGCCACAATATCCAGGTTTTAGCGCAAGATAATTTCAGAGTTTTCTCAGTCTTTTAGATCAGAGGAAGTAGGAGAATGCTCCCATCTACACTTCCGTCCAGCCCACCTGGGTCTGCGATGTGAATGATCTTTTCTCACTTATTTACAATTTACGTATTGTTCTCCATGCTCAAATTTCTTCTTTGTCCTGAAAAAAAAAAAATAAGAGTTTGTGGGAAGACTTTATTTGGTGCCAATTTTCTTTATTTTTTAGGCAGGATGAAATAAAAACCTCAGTGTTTTGGCAAATTATATAGTAGAAGAAAGCAAAAGGATACTTTTATTTTGAGTAGCAGTCAAAGAGAACTCAGACATTCGCTTTTCCTCCGCGAGTTCTTAATTGTCTAATGACAAAGGAAAATGTAGTCTCTATGTGTGTGCTGTTGGGTCTATGATTTGTGAATGCTCCGTTTCCAAAGCAACTTCTTATCTGGCGGAGATGGCTTTGCGTGTTGACTCCGCTCGCTGTTGACACAGTGCCATAAATTATGTGACTCCAGTTTTTTCTCGTGGTCTAATCGTTTCTCTGGGAAAAACAGTGTGCTGGGTCTTGCCCTTTGCAGAATGTGTAAAAGCACTCACCACGCTCCAGCATGGTGGGAGGAGAGTAAGCCTCTTCATTCATCTCAGACGGAGAGGAGCGTTTGATTTCACACAAAGTTATAGTCCCAACGTTCAATCTCTAAACAAAATAGTCCTAGACGTGTCAGAAAGTAAAGTCCTAATAGCAAATATAGGCTGAAATCTAAAACTGCAATCATTGCAAGTAGAACCCTGCTGAGAGAAAAACGGACCATGACAACATTCCTCCACCTTCGGAATTACAAGATATGAGAGGTGGTCAGGACCTAAAGAATCACTATCCACTTTCATTGTTTATCAGATCAAGAAACTGATACTGAAAGAAGAGAAGGGAATTGTTCCACTTGAAGCAGCTGGTTAATGATAGGGTTGGGTCAAGAACTTAACCACAACTCTGACTTCCAAGCTCTTTTCACTGCAATTCATTGCCTGTCCCAGCAAGAAGATTGCATGCTCCTGCCTCAGGGCCTTTGCACAGGCTGCTTTCTATGTCTGCCATGATCTTCACCTAGATATTGTCCTTGCTCATTCACCCACTTTATTTAGGTCTCTGTTCAGAAGTCCTCTCCTCAGAGATCACCCTGTCTACAGTAGCAGCCCCTGCCTGTCCTCTGTCTCTCTGCTTATCTTGTTTGTCATCACAGCATTGACCATTACCTGGCATTATATTTATTTGCCGAATGGGGCACCAAAAGCATCTGCCAACGTTAGATCATGGATATTTGGGTCAGGAAAGAAAGGCCCTGCTGTATTCCTGCAAAGCTGCAGCTAGAAACAACTTAGAAATGGTTAACAATGAAAAAATGAGAATCTCACAAGTGATCAAATAAACATAAATAAAATGAAAAGATACCATGGTCTCCACGACCTATGTCAAGGTCATCACTGAGCTACATTCGCCAAATCAATTCTTTGTGGCCTCCAAACTTTCTCCTTTGTGTTCCTGGGACACCACACACCCCAGTGTATTAGTCAGAGAAACCAACCAATAGAATGTATATATATATAAGGAGAGAGAGAGGGTTATTTTAAGGAATTGGCCCATGTGATTATCAAGTCTGGCAAGTCCAAAATCTACAGGGTGGGCTGGCAGGCTGGAGACCCAGAGAAGAGCCGATGTCGCAGTTCAAGTCCAAAAGTCCGAAGAAAGAGCAGAGTTCTTTCTTGCTCAGGGGAGATCAGTCTTTTTGTTCTACTCAGGCTTTCAACTAATTAGATGAGGCCCACCACATTAGGGAGGGCAATCTGCTTTACTCAAAATCTACCTATTTCAATGTTAATCTCATCTGAAAACACCCTCACAGAAACATCTGGAATCACTTTTGACCAAATATCGTGGTACCATAGCCCAACCAAGTGGACACATAAAATTAATCATCATGCCTGTTTTCTTCCTATCATACCAAATGCTCCATCTCGGTCTCCTTAACTGAGTCCTCCTCCACCAAAATTACTGACATGTAATTTTGGGGTGTCAGATACATCAAATGAAAATACAAGACATCCAGTTAAATTTTAATTTCAGATAAACACCACATTTTTTTAAGCATAAGTATCAACCAAATATTGCATGGAAAATACTTATACTAAGATATTATTCATTGTTGACTGCATTTCAAATTTAGTGGATTGTCACACCAACTTACTTGCTCAACTCTACTCCTGTATTTCTTTCCTGAACCATGTGACAACCTCTCAACAGGTCTCCTGCCTCCCTTCCTGCTCCTCAAGCCTATTTTCTTCTTAGCAAGTAGCATCATTTTTATAAAAGTAATCTCCCTTAGTCTAGACCATGTGCCAGATAAAATAGGTGAACATCCACTAGACCATGTTACTCTGCTTAACAAAATTCTCCAAAAGTGGCTAATTGTTAAAATCTAAATTCTCCACAAGTCTCTGTGCACTCCACTGCTGCCCTTGGGCCCCAGGGGTATTCTTTATCTCAGGCCTCTGTATCTCAAACTCACCAACTTTTGCTGGCTTTAGGCTTTCTCTTGCTTAAGAAGATCTGCCTTCAGATAAGACTGCCCCTCCCCACCCCCAGCCTCAGCTCCGATGCTGTCAGCCCTCCTCAACCACCTCAGGACACCAGCCTTGATCTTCTTCAAGGCCCCTGCAGCACCAGTGGCTCCCCTGCTGGAATATAAGCTTCTTAAGAGCAGGGATTCTGCACAGGTCACTCTTCTGCCCTTTCCCACACCTTCATCTCTTTAAATGTGTCGGTAAACTCTTGTTTTTCAACTATATATTATCAGAAAAAAATTCAATAATATTATCAGAAATTAAATGCAGTAGGCACTTTGAAAAACTGTTGGTAAGAATTTTAATTGTGAAGGACTTGTCAAAAGCAGTTTGCCAGTGTATTTTAAGAATCTAAAAATGTTCAATTCTTTGCCTCCCTGATTGGAAATTTAGAAATCTGTTCTCAGGACATGATCTACAATGTGAGCAAGGATTTATCTATGAGGGTGTTCTTTGTAGAGGAGATATATTTTAAAAAACTAAAAGTCTAGCAATAGGGAAATGAATAAAGATCACAAGGTACATCTATATGGTGGAACACCCACCTTTTACAAATGACATTTTCTTTATAGGATTGATGGCAGTGCCTTATATATCTTTCTTCTGGCACATAAAAATATTAACACATGAAAAGATGTGCAAAAATGATTTCAACAAGACTGAAAACTGGGACTGTGTATGATGCGGGAGCCAAGGAGGAATGTCCACTTTACACCTGTAAAGAACATCACATTATGGAGGTGAGAGCTTCTTCCATGGTCATCGCTGACACCTCCTTCAGGGTCTCGGGACTTTCATGAGACACAAATGGAGAAGGCAGATTATCCTAATTGGGAACTGCTTTTTGAGGTGTGCTGGACAGCTGTGTCCCCTCCAGAGAGACATTCCCTTCCAATCATCTCTAAATTGTCAATATTCCGAGACTGCCGTTCCTAGTAATATAGCAAGGCTCGGAGCTGTCAAAATTGACTACAGTGGAGCCATTTAAAAGTGGAGTCAGAGCTTCCTTTCCAGAGAAACTGCCTTGCTGTCTTGAACCTTGGACTGGGCCAAAGCTTTGCACTGGGCCAGAACGGCAATTGTTTTGCAAGCAATTGTTTGAGAAGTCAGCAGGAGAATAAACACCCTGATCACATAGACTGAGGATGGTGGGCTTTCCGAAGATAGAATCAATACTAACTAATGTTCAGCCAAGGCTAGCTCTCTGCCTCCAACTCCAATTAACATTCTTTGTAATACAACCTCTCTCTTTGCCTTTAAAAGCCCCTGACTTTTCCACCCTAAAGGGATGCTATTTGGGTTTCTACCTGAACCTGTGCTCCCCAAATTGCAATTCTTTGATCCCAAATGAACGCTTTGCCTCTTAGACTAGCTCGTACTTGTGTAGGTTGACCAAGCACACGTGAAAGTGGTGTGTGGCAGCCTGAGCTGTGGAATAGGAACAGAATAGGCCAGGGACAGTAAACCTCTCAGATGCTGCCTGTTCCGCAGGCTGCCATTATTACGCATTGTGTTAGAAAGGGAATAACAAAAAGTTGAAACGGAATATTCAGGAATATCAGCATTTTCAGATTGTCAGGGTCCCGAGTAGGCAAAGAATGTTCTCAATAAAGCATAGCCAGAAGACATAAAGGGACTGTTGGACATAAGTCTGTGGGGCAGGAGACATGGACATCAGCTCATCCTATGTCTTTAGATGGGAGAAGAGGGACGGTAAGGTCATAGCCAGATGGACAGTAAAAGCAGCAACAACCACAGCAAAGTTCAGTCTGATCTGCTCACACAACCACCACCACCACCCTGGGCAGTGCTACGAGGGTCAATAGTGAGTATGAAGAAAATATCAAGTGCCAAGTGTAGAAAGGATTAGCCTGCTTGGGCTGCTGTCACAAAGCACCACACACCACTCAACTCGAACAACAGAAATCTATGGCCTCACAGTTGTAGAGGCTGGAAGTTCAAGATCAAGGTTCCAGCAGGGCCATGATTCCTCTGCAGGTGCCAGGGAAGGATGGGTCCAGGCCTTTCTCCTAGCTTCTAGAAGTTCCTTGGCTTGTGGCAGCATAACTCTAGTCTTCACATGGAGTTCTCCCTGTGTGCATGGCTGTGTCCAATTTCCTCTTTTTGTAAGACCACCAGTCATATTGGATTAGGGCCCACGCTGCTCTAGTATGACCTCATCTTACCTTATTACATATGCAATACCTCTATTTCCAAATAAGGCCACATTCTAAAGTAGTAAGGGTGAGCACTTCAACATATGAATTTGAGGAGGACACACATCAATGCATAACACAGAGACAAAGCATATTAAAATAAAACACTCTTCCAGCAACAGAAGAAAACTTTAGAAAGCATCTGTTTTGTGTTCTCGATATAATGTGAGACACTGTGAATTTCTTGACATAAAATCGAAAAGTGAGTTGAGAACGTAACAGGCTGAGATGAAAAGGAATATTGGGTTGACATGCAGGGCAGACCTGAAGGGAGAAAATGAATGAGATTTGCAAGAAAGCTAAAAATTGCAGAAGGTCAATTAAAACTCCTGTTAGTAAGATACAGAATCAACACTGTAGAAACCTGAACTGATAATATAAAATTTGACACAGTTTTCTAGACTACTGGGGAAATACAAAGAGATGAAATAATGAAATCAGTGTGGATAAATGGATAGATAGATAGAGAAGATAGATTCATAGATATTAAAGAGATAGATATCAGTGGAAGATGATAAATAGGTAGATAGATAGATCCATTGATCAAAAGATTTATAAGGAAGTTAGATAGATGGATAGATATGGATGACAGAACATATAACTCCATACAAAAGAGAGTTAAATAGAGATATAAGAGAGAGAAGAAAGAAAGGGAGATAAATGTGTAAGAGAAGGACATGGACAGATATTGAGAATAAAATTTTTCTATATTCAAAATTCAAGAGGGGAGAAGACTGACTGTTCTTTGGTCACAGGATGATGTAATCAGCAGAACTAGTTAAAACCCCTTCAACCAATCTTAGACAACACTGTATGAGTTCACCTGCTTCTGAAGGCCTGCAAATTAGTGACACTTCCATGCTTCTGAAATTCAACCAGCAACAGCCACAATCCACTAACACTGCCTCTGTGGCTAATGGTCAACTAACTCTCCCAATTCTGGTTTCTGAAATTCTGACAATTCCTGAACTCTGTATTTCTCTAAACTCTCTATAAAACCATTTCAAAAATGGTAGAAGAAAATAGAAGTGAATATCTGGCACACAGATTAGGAAGGAATTTTCTAGGCATAAATTAATTTGAAAAATTTCCAAAAAATAGAAATTCAAAGACGTTTGAATGTCACAAATAATGTAAACAACATTGTTAGGCAGACAAACTAGAAAAATTATTTGCATCAAATGGAGTGGACAAATCAAATCGTGGTTAGCAATCATCCTATTTAAAGAACTTGTACCACTCTGTAAGAAAGACATGAAACTCCCAATAGCAAAGTAGGCAAAAGATATGAAGACAATTCACAGAAGAAATACAAATGGCAAGAAGCAAATGAAAATAAAGTGTTTCCCAAGCACTTGTAAGTCAAAATCAAGACATCAAATCAAAAAAATGCAAATTAAAATCATAATGGTGTTTTGTACATCAAATTAGCAAAGATCAGTCACAGTTAAGCCAGTTTTAGCCAAGGGTGTGATAATGTGGACACTCACCATTGCCAACGGAGGTGGAAGTTGGAATGATCTTTTTGAAAGTTTCATCACATCCACAGCAAGAGCCTTAAAGCAAAGTTCACACCCTTTACCCAGAATTCCCCTACCAGGTGTCCACTCCTTGGAAGTAACAAGAAGCTCAAACCAAGTTTTCAGCACAGATATTCATCACCGAGATATTTACAATTGTACAACATTTGGAAAGCTGTCTAATAACCTTGAATATAATGACATAAATTTTGGTACATCCACATGACGGAATATTTTGCAGTCATTATAATGGAGTTGCAAGACATATTTAATCACATGTGAAAATGCTTGTGATGTAGCAAAATAAAAAGTAGGATATAAAATTGTATAAGCTTTATGATTCAAATTTTGTTAAAATGTGTGTAGAAAAATACAATGAAAAATACATCCATTTTTCCCAGTCATCTTTAAATAATCTGATTATAGGTGATTATTGTTTTCCAAATTCTGAGCATTTTTTCCCACTGGCTGTTTATACAGTCTCTATTCAGAAGACTTCTAGCCCTTCCAGATCATGTTCTCTCCTTTCCTATCCTTTTTTTTTTCTCTAACATAATTATACCTTTCACTAAAGCTTGGACAGAACTGCATCTGCCAGGGATCCAGCAGGAATATTGCTGCATTTTAGCTGCACGCAGGCATTCCGGCTTCCTGGTGCACTGCGTGGTTCTTCCGGAATTCTCCTTTTTCTTGCAGCCACGGCTGTGACTCATGAGTCCAGATTCTTGCACCATCCAGAGTGAAGACAGGAAAGAGAATCAAACGCTGGATCTCTGCTAGTCGGCGTTTATGTAACCCTTAGTACACTTGCTATACGGCTTCATGAAGAAAGGTTTTCACAAGTCCAGTTTTATAATTGTTCCCATTCTGGGGACTGTCCCTCCCCTGGGCTGTGGGCTGGTTTGGGTATTTGTAGGTGCTCCTTTGCTTGTCATAAAACAAGAAGGCTGTTATTGGTCAGATTCTAGGCTGTATGCATTATTTTTATAAACACACACATACCCACAAACCACAAATACCATTACAAACAAAATGACATTCTAGTGACAGGAGAAAATTGTCATAATAATACATATACAAAGAAAATAACATAAAAGTTATATAAATAATATGAGCCTCTTTTAAAGAAGTTGAAAAGAAAGGCTGGAAGTACATATAAGAAAATTTTACTGGTGTTTCCTTTGGATTGTGGGAGTGTAGATTTTTGTTTTTTCTTCATACTTTTCCTGTATATCTCAAGTTTTCTATCACGAGTCAGAAAAAGGAAGCCTATTATCTGCAGAATGGGGTGGGGTGGGTGGGGTAGGGGTAACAATGGCAGAGAGAATTATAGAGTAAAATTAATCTTGGAAAAAAAAATTCCCCTAAGTGAAGATTGGCTCATATATTACATTCTCTGGAGGGCAAGCCCACCCACATCATCAGTCAGCAGCTGTGCCCTGAAGTAGGTTTTATCAGTCCCGCTTTGCAAATGTGAAAAGGAAGACCTGGGTAGATCCTGTAGGGTTCCTGCAGCCACACATCTGGTACATGGCAGAGTGGAGATATTGCTATTATGTACTCTTCATCCGTCTCCTGTGGGAGGTAAACAGACGACCACGGGGCTTACCCAGTCCATGGAGAAACAGCCTGTGCTGGATCACTTGCAGGAAATTCCCCCAGGGTTCAATTCAGAACCAGCACTTCTGTGAACCACAGGGATATCCATCTTTCCTGCCCTGGAAAATGGATGGAACCTACCATGCGCGTCAAAACATTCTCAAGGGTTTCATTTTTTTTTTTTTTTGCCACGTGCAATCATAAAATCAATTGAAGTCTGGGTTTTCTTCTCCTTGCCTTCTCTGTTAGATACCCTCGCTCCTCTTCCGACTAGCTCTTCTGCTCTCCACATGCTAGGATGCTGCGAGGGGGCAGCACGGTCTGGGAGGGAGAGGTCACGTGGCCTGGTTGATATTTACAGCATTATGACATCATTCCCCAAAGCCATGTTTCCCGGAAGGATGCAGACTTTGCCTGGCAGCCCTATTGTGGGCAGCGTCCCAGTGCCCCTGGGGCAGGACTGCTGGATGCCACATTCTGCAGACCCCAGCATCCTTTGTTCTTCTGGAGAATGCAGCTCATTGGGACTCAAAAGAATATTATAGAAAATCTTGTGTCGTGGAGAGCTTAGGAATGCCACTTCACTTGGCTTTTGAGTTTAGTGTTGTGCTGAATATAAGATGTTTCTTTGGGGTTATGCTTTTTTCCTTTTCTGCGTTTCCTGCTTTACTAAGGTGGCATAGGATGTCATAAGCTCGTGTACACATTCAAGGTGAAGCAAGAGTTTTACTCTGTTCATGTGATTTATGCTGAAGTGTTCCTTTTGCCTGAAAATATCAGGTAATTGGGGGCAGAGGTATTTTGAGGTTTCCATTCAGTTTGTGCTTAAATTGTCTAGGAAACTGCTTCATTTCCTAAGTTTGCATCAGGAGAGTGTCTCAGATGAGTCACACAGCTTGATGTTGGGAAGAAAGCGCAGATATTTTAATTATTAATAGAACTAAGTTGCCTGCTTTGCCCAAAAGAGGTAACCCAGCCATGGAAAAACCTGAGTGAGCCTAGTTCACAGACAAATTCTGGAAGTCCGGGAGCAGCCGCTGGTAGATAACTGAGCTTGTCTAGGAGGTGTGTAACCCCCTCAAGTGCGGGCCTGTCTGTTCACGTTGGCTATGGCATCCAGAAGGGTCGTGTGGGTAACCATTTAGAAATATAGCCACCTGCATCAGTGTACTTCCAGGGTGCCAGACGCAGAGCATCTTACGGGTTAACTCGTTAATTCTCACAACAAGGCTAGGCAGGAGGAGGTATTATGTCCATTCTATAGATGAGGAGCAGATACTCAGGGATAGTACTGGACTTGCCAAAGTTTCACAGCCAAAAGGTAGCAGAGTCAGGGCCGGCCCCGTGGCCTAGTAGTTAAGTTCAGTGCATTCCGCTTCAGCGGCCCCAGGTTTGGATCCTGGGCGCGGACCTACACCACTCCTTAGCAGCCATGCTGTGGCGGCGACCCACATACAGAATAGAGGAAGACTGGCACAGATGTTAGCTCAGGGTGAATCTTCTTCAAGCCAAATAAGAGATAGCAGAGTCTGGATTTGAGCTCAGGACTATTATGTCCAAAAACCATGAACTTCTAAAGTTCTGAGTTCCTCAGCTGAGAAAAAATGTCCTTTTCGGTATTTCATCAGTACTTTCTGATGAAATATGACCCGGGACTCAAGTATTTTCAGTTCTTCACTTCTGGAAAAAGTGAGAGGGTAGGTGGGGAACATGATACAACCAGCCTTTGCAAATGCCCCTCCTCGGCTGCCTGAGCCTGGATTTGCTCCTCTGTGAGGCTCACAGAGTCTCCACAGTGTGTAGTCTTGGGGGCAATATGTGTGCATTTGGGGAGGACCTTTTGACTTTGCAAAGCAGGTTTAAAACTTTGCAATGCACCCATGCACACACACACACACACACTTGTAGACCATTCCCACCTCCTGTTAGGTTTCGGCTGGGACCTCTTGAAATCCTAGAAGGGACGTGGCTTAGTCACCAGTAATTTCTGAAATATTGGCGTGAAGAGGAAGTTGGGTATGAGGCAAGTGCTGGGGGAAAAATGGGAAAATTGCATCTGTGACAATTATTTATTTTTTTGTGGCAGCCGAGAGAGTCATCAGCTTTGCCCCCCCCTCTGTTTAAGCCGGAGCCCTCACAAAATAGCTATTCTGACTTCCATTGCTGTTCAGCGTCCCCATACCTCGATTCGAGTTCAGAAGCCTGAAGACTTGTGTTTAAATGATGGGTTCCTGACTCTCAGCGTTGGGAAAAACCCTAACAGCCATAAAGGCAGTTCCTATCTCACCTGACTTTCAAACCTCCTCTGAAAGTCCAGGCCAAGTGATAGAGCCGTCTATGCTTGAACATCTCTTATAGCAAGCCCTCACTGCCTCCTGAGTCCACCAATTTCATCTTTGACAGCTTACACTTTGAAAAACCTTTTCCTTACATTGAGATGATATCTGTCCCACTGCTTAACTTATAAAATGAGTCAGCTGGCCTCAGGACTGACCCATCCAGTTGCACAGGCTGTGCACTGCACACCTCCATTGATCTAGACTCTGATGGCAGAGACTGGCAGGTGGTTGGACTTGTGCAATGCTATGGCCTTGGTTCCCCATGATGACCTTTGTGTTTTGTTCTGACTCTCAACTTCAATATCTGCCTCCAGATGGAGATAGACTCTGAAGAATAGTTCAATCAGAGTCAAGGAACTTTCAAAGTCCCTTCTTGAACCAGGCTACCTGTGTCATTAGAGCCGGCCACCCCTTATTTATGCACTATGGAACTTAATTTCATTCAAGCTCAAACATGCAAGTTAGATTTTCACCCTGAAGGCAACACAAAATCTGTTGTTTAACCAACTATTGTTGAACAGAGAGGAGATGGGAGTGTGGTGTTCTTTTTTAATTTTTCTTTGAGAATCCTTTATGTTTCAAAATATGATTATGTTCTTTTAAAAGTTTTTAAGTATCAATTTTGCAGTATCATTAGTAATAAAAATGTCATTTTATTTATTTTTAAGAATTGGGGGACACTGAAAAAGAAAAAGAATAAATGGTAAATGCTTGCTTTCTGACCAATTTCTAACTTTATAACAAAAATACCATTATTTCCTAAGCCACCAATACATAGTTTGTATCACCTGGTCAAAGACTAAAGTTTAGAAAACAAAATCAAGCATGTCTCCAGCAAATGTTCAGCTGACTTAATTTCCCCACTCCTTAAAAGAATCTGTTTATATCGTGTGGCCACTATATGTTCTCATCTTTTTTGTGGAAGGAAATTTCTTAGGAACTGAATTGGTACACATATGGTTAACATTTCTCCAAATAAAGAATGCACTTATGTAACAATAATAACGTGGCTTTTATGTAAAATGCTGTATAATTACCTTCTAATTTAATATTGACTTTCCCCCGGGAAATCCAAATTATTGAAGATTTACCATAAGCTGAAAATTATGAATTCTTGAGGAAGGTGGTTGTTGCTAGAAATATAATAATTTGGCCCTTTGCTGGTTGGAGTGAACAGTGCTTCCTCTGCCTGGTTGCGTTTTTGGCAAATAAGTGCCAGTTTAAGTCAAACACATGGGCACAGTGGTGATGGCTAGATGGGCCTGGATGAAAACATAGCTCTGGTGTTATGTGCAAGGCTTCATATTTGCCATTATGCGCAAGGCTTCATATTTGCCACAAAATGAGGTCTTTATTAAGTAAAGGTCGCACCCACTTCATTTGTATTTTTAGACGTTTGCAAAAGCCTTCCTGAAAAAAATCACGTGGGCAGAATTTGTACTGGGAAGATTTCAGCATCTTGTAAAACTGACATATTAACACTTCCTACCAAAGATGCCAGGCGGGGGTGGGGACCTCAAATTGTGGAGGAAACTCCCAGCTCCCCCAGCTATACATCTTGCTTAAAAGCGGGTTTCACCTCCCATGAGTTACAAGGTCAAAGGGCAAGACTAATTCTCAGCCTCTGGACACAGGCGGTGGCAGAGAACAATAGTGGCAAGTGTGTGTTGCCCGTGTGTGTGGGCGCGCGCGCGCACGAAACACACTTAAATCACATTTACTCTCCCTTCTTTCCAAACACTTAGAAACATATTTTACTTTGCTGGCAAGAAAAGATAGGGAGATGGAAAGGCTCGGCAGTTTTTGTGAATAGCAACGCTGAAATGTTAAAACAAAAGAATTCAAGGTGTTTCCCCGCTGTACGCCCCTTCCCCAAGGGATTTCGTGGGTTAATAAATTAATCAAAACCAAGTGTGGACTGCAGTTGAAACCACAGAGGGCTGGTATCTCCTTGGATCCAGCTACACATATGATCTCAAAACAGTAAAAGGCTCCCAAAGTGATCTGGCGCTGAAGTGAAACTTGGGTCCATCATTTTGAAACAAAGCTGATGATGCAAGTGAATTACAACTTTGGGCCAGTCCGGAACAATAGTTACCATACACTGATGTGGACAAATGTTGCTTTCCATGCGAGATAATAATGAACGAAACAGTTGCTCAGATTCTCGTTTTCAAGATGTCCTGTCCCTCCAGCTCACCACATACATGCACGTGTTACACACCGCCCCCCCATGAGATCCAATGACAAGCCACAGGACATCTATTAGCGTGCATTCAAATAAAAAGCATCACTTGGAATCTCTCCTTTAGTTGGGGCCAGTCCAGCATCCTCGGGAAGCCAGAATCTGCCAAGTTTCTCTCCCCTGCAATTCAGACATTTAATCAATGACACTTGCTTTGCCAAGGTTGTAAAAATAAAACAACTCTCATAGTGCTGGGCCTTTATTTTGGTCTGTAAAGAAATTCAAATACTTCAGTTGGGGATCAAAATAGAAAGAACCAACTCTAATAGAGTAGAAAATAATTGCATGCATATGCATGAGTGTGCAGTAAGCTTTAGTGTGACAAGACGTGAAGAATAAGCACCATGAAAAAGATTAATATGCCCTGAAGTCCCAGCTAAATTTAAATTCCTGATTATTTTCAAAGTCCTATCTTATCTAAAACCTTCAGTTTCATGTTTACTTCCAATTCCATAGTTGCTAAGAGTACTTGGATTTTCTATACTTTGTACCTACACTAATTAAACTACGAAGATATATTATATGTGTACATACGTGTATGAAAACTTTTTTTTTTTTGGTGAGGCAGATTAGCCCTGAGCTAACATCTGTTGCCAATCCTCCTCTTTGCTGAGGAAGATTGGCCCTGGGCTAACATGCGTGCCCATCTTCCTCTACTTTATATGTGGGACGCCTGCCACAGCATGGCTTGATGAGCGATGTGTAGGTCCGAGCCCAGGAAGCGAACCTGCAAACTCTGGGCCACCAAAGCGGAGCATGAGAACTTAACCACTACGCCACTGGGCCGGCCCCTGAAAACTTATTTACTTGGCAATTTCACTGTTTTATATCCCAACATTTGCATATTATTCATCATAAAATTCATAGCATAGACACACAAGGTGTCCCCCCCAGACGTGAAAAAGCCATGTGGTGTCTTATGTTTCAAAGTTATCCATCATCATCTCTTACTCTTGGTGAACAGTGACGACAATTTGCCTATATGTCAGCTCAGTGTGCATAAGTTCAAAGGGACTTTGCTTATGGGACATCGAATCCTTCCATGTTAATAGACTAGGCAGACTTTTTGTCATAATCTTTTATTTTCCAGGAAAGCCTGTTCGTTTTATTAGGAATATGACACAGCTCTATGAAAACAGAGTCAGGAAGATGTAACTCTTGGATACACGTGCTATGCCAGCTCCAAGTAGAGTTTTGCAGCCCCACTGGAAACAGGAGAGTCCACGGTGAGCCGGACCCCACGGCCAAAGCCTTCAGCGGGACTGCCACATTGACGGGCTTGGCAGAGCACACCACCTGTTTGTCTGGCAGGTCCCTCAGCCCCGTGTTTCCAGCCTCCAGAGCCAGGAGGAGAGCTGGACGCGGTAACTGCACTTCTATCTCCCACTGATAGAGATTAAATAAAAACAGGAGGCACTGATGCATTATTCATGATTTGCTTTGTAATGAAATCCAGAGTACTTCTGAAGGCTCTATACTTCAATACTTGATCTAGGCGAAGAAAATAATAAAAATAAAAATAAATAAAGTGCAAGGAGAAGAGGTGGCCTGGCTGTGCACGCCTGCCTGGCTTGCTGCTCAGATTCTGTCTGAGAGCAGCAGACAGTGGCTTGCCACCGAAGAAGCCCTGTTGTGACTTATGAAAAGAGTGGAAGCCTATGTTTAAATTCAGGGGAATTTTTCCAGGTAAAAAAAAGGGGGAAGTAGGGCCGGCCCAGTGGCGTAGTGGTTAAGTTCGCGTGCTCCGCTTCGGCGGCCTGGGGTTCACGGGTTCAGATCCCGGGCACGGGCCTGCATACCGCACATCAAGTCATGCTGTGGTGGTGTCCCACATACAAAACAGAGGAATATGGGCACCAGTGTTATCTCAGTGACAATCTTCCTCAAGCAAAAAGAGGAAGACTGGCAACAGATGTTAGCTCAGGGCTAACGTTCCTCACACACACACACACACACAAAAAAGTGGGGAAGCATTTTTTAACTCTAACTGATATAAAGGATAGGCTTCTTTTGACATCTATTGACCTAAAAAGCAAAACTGACTTTTCAATTTATCATAAGCTTAAGGAGAACCATTTGTAAGAGAAAAGAAAACTGAAATGCGTGGGCCCTGAGTTTTGTCTCTGAATTGATGTGCATTTTGCTTTAGCAGAAGCCAGCTGCAGATCCCTGACTCAGGTTCCCAGGTTTCTGGTACTGACATACCCTGCACAGAGGTGCCGCTTGAAAATTGGTCTTAGGTTGATACCTTACATGTACATGGCACTCCCTCTGCTTTGGAAGAGCCTTCCCAAGACATCAAACTGCATTTTTGTACCCAAGCCCCCACGAAGACATGCAAAGGGCTGGAAGCTACATCCTGCTGTCCCCTTTGCTGCAGAAGTTTTGCAATGTCTCCGTGGAGGGACTCTGTGGATTCGTGGGAGTGAAATAAAAGGAATGGAGGATGTGTGGGAAGTTTGTGTTGGAAGAAGCTTGTCTAGCCCGGTAGTGATTAAAAGATTATAAATTGTGTTTTGTCTGAGTGGCTCACATAGTTCGTGATGTTATTCCCGTTTAAGGTTGGCTGCTGACGGTGCAGGTGGGAGGCAGGGAAGCCAGCGAAATTTCTAAGATTATGCGGCAAGTCCCTCCACATCCGGTGCAGCTCAGCCCTCTTCGCTCATGAAATGACACGCGCTCTGTCTGGGTTTAGCCCCAGACTGGGTAGGGCAGGAGCTTTCAGGAGCTGCTGCTTTGGTTGAATTTCAGGGTTTTGGCATTGACAATGATGCTCGGCTCCCTGTGCTGTGATGATTAACAGACGTGAGTTCAGACTCGCCTGTTCCATGTGTGTCAACCAAGACACAGAGGAGGGATTCTTGCTCGTGTTCATGTTGTTTCCAAAGGGCTGCACAGTCCACAGGTCCCTCTGACCAGCCTTGAAGGAGTCGAATTTATCTATTGGTGTCTCTGCAACTCAGAAGCCCCGTGCTGTGCTTAGGAGTGCCCAGCAGTGCTGGCAGCTGTCTGTGAGGACGAGACCAGCACCCCGTGGTCTGTAACAGAGGGGAAAACAGGAAACTCTCTCTCCTAACAAGCTCGCTGTGCAAGAAGCTCACACGCTCATATACAGCTGCTTTCTTTCTCATCCCCCTGCTCCTCCTTCTTCCCTGAAGCTTTATTTTTGTTGCCATATCAAGACCAGTGCAGGTTGGATTACCTCTCAAACATCGTTATTCCAAAAAAAAGGAGGTAAAATGATAACGGGAGTCAGAAAAACGTTTTGCAGTTTGGCAGTTTCTTACAAAGCTAAACACAATCTTACCATGCGATCTGCAATCATGCTACTTGGTATTGATCCACATAAGCTGAAAATCTACGTTCACGGGAAAACCTGCACGCGGATATTTATGGAAGATTTATTCATAGTTACCAGAACTTGAAAGCATGTCCTTCACTAGGTGAATGTATAAATAAATTTAGTTACATTAAGAAAATGGAATAGTATTTAGCAATAAAAAGAAATGATCCGTTAAGCCACAGAAAGACAGTGAGGAAACTTAAATGCATATTGCCAAGGAAAGAAGTCAATTTGAAAAGGCTAATAATAATATATGATGCCAACTCTATGACATTCTGAAAAGGCAAAACTATAGATCAGTCATTGCTAGGGGTTGGGTGAGGGAGAGGGGTGAGTAAATGGAACACAGGGCTTTTTAAGGCAATGAAATGAATTCTGTATGACATCGTCATGGCCGGTACATGACGTCATGCATTTGTCAAAACCCATAGAATGTGCAACACATTGTCACAGAGTCAACCCTATTGTAAACTATGGACTTCAGTTAATAAAAATGTATTGATATTGTTTAATTGCAATAAGTGCACCACACTAAAACAAGATGTTAATAATAGGGGAAGCTTGAGGTGGGGAGTGAGTTTATGGGAACTCGCTGTACTTTCTGCTCAATTTTTCCATAAACCTAAAACTACTTTAAAAAATAAAGTCTACTGATTAAAAAGAAAACACTTCAGTAGGTGGGAGTTGGTCAATACATTAGTCTTGCTGGGTGGGGTGGGGACAAAGGGTCTGGAACTCTAGGATGTGAGTGGCAGACACTGCACAAACCTCCTATAATCTGGATTTCTCTGCAGTCGCATTTGATAGGCTTTGATTTTGGTTAAGATGTCATTTGAATGTACTGAAAAAAATTCCACTCAAATCAAGATTCAAGTGGCCATCATTTCATTTGTGAACCTCCTTCCTTCTCCTCCTCTTTTATTTTTTTGCCTCATATCTAGTTGTAGTATCAAGATGGGTGAGAAAATAGAAAAATTATCATAATCAACATCTTCAAAACGTTTTGTTTATTTATAGTCTATTGAGCATTGTAGAAGAGGAAAAAAGTTTTTTTTCTTTACTCATTTTAGGTTCACTGGCTGGGGCCCAGTAAATTAGACTAACAAAAGACAGATGGACAAGAGAAAAGCCAGCAGAAGTTAGTTAGCACGTGCAGGGCAGCTGCATACACATGGGAGGGCCCAGGGAAGAAGAACTCAAGGGCTGGTCAGAAAGTGGGCTTATATCACATCTTAACAAAAGAACAATCAATTTTTGGAAAAGTGACAGGACAAAAGAAAAGGACTTTGAGTTTCTAGGGGTGAGAAATAGTGGGAAGTTAAATATATGGGGAAACTAATGGTAGATAAGGGCTAGTTTTTACAGGTTTGTTATGTAGATTCCTCTGCTGACATCTCTGGGCTGATAATGGTCTAGAGTTGTCTCTGGTGATTAACCTCTGTCCTTCCTGCTAGAGAGGGGAGAGGGACATCTTTACAAATTTAAATTTGCCTATTTGCTTTTAGGCAAATAGAGGAAGAGCAAAGAACATTTCTTGTATCTACTTCTTCTCAATTGCCTTCGACTCAAAATAATCCTTATGCCAAAGTGGCATATTTCAGGGTGGCATATTCTGCTACTTTTTAGCATCTACTGTGAATATTGCGTAACTTGAGGTGCTGAGAGAGATACAAAGAAATTTAACCTGAGATCTTCTCTCCTAGATTTTTAGGTTCTAATGGAGAGATCAGAAACTCACACAGGAATAGAAATACCATATGATCCAGCCATCCCACTTCTGGGTACATATCTGAAGGAAATAAAATCACTATTTCAAGGAGATATCTTCACTCCTATGTTAATTGCAGCATCATTCACAATAGCCAAGATACGGAAACAACCTAAGTGTCTGTTGATAGATGACGGCATAAAGAAAATGTGGTGTATATATATATATATATATATATATATATATGTACAGGAATATTATTCAGCCTTAAAAAAAAATAGGAAATCCTGCCATTTGTGACAACATAGATGAACCTAGAGAATGTCACGCTAAGTGAAATAAGCCAGACACAGAAGGACAAACACCACATGATCTCGTTCATATTCAGAATCTAAAAAAGTCGAACTCATAGAAACAGAGAGTAGACAAACAGTTATTAGGGGCTGGGCTGCGGGAAATGTGATGTTGGTCAAAGGGTGCAAACTTTCAGGTATGAGATGAATAAAATTCTGGAGACCTGATGCACAACTTGGTGACTACAGTTTATAATGATGTAATGTATACTTGAAATTTGCTAAGAGAGTAGATCTTAAGTGTTCACACCACACACATACAAAAGGTAGCTATGTGAAGTGATGAATATGTTAATTAGCTTAATTATGGTAATAATTTCACAATGTGTATGTATATCACAACATCATGTTGTACACCTTAAATATATACAATTTTTGTCAATCATACCTTAGTAAAGCTGGAAAAAAAAAACTCACACAAGGTAAAACTGTTATTATACTGCAATGTACTACAGACCATCTATCAAATATGCAATCTAGGTGAATTGCTATAGTTATGTAGCTCTCCCCATGCTAGAGAAGATCAGGTTCACTCATTCATTCATTTACTCATTCTTTCACTCAAGAAATATGTATCTTTGATGAAATAATCACGCTTGGCTCTTGCCCTTGTAGAGCTTAAGCTTTCTAGAAAAGATAAACATTAAATTACGGGTAATACCCCACAAGTGGTGTTAAGCTTGGTTGGTCACTGTCTCCACTCCATTCTCCAGCTTGTGTTTTACTGGGCTGCCTGGGATGATGCAGAGCTGGAAGAAACAGGGAGGCCAGGCTGAGTGTCTTTGGAAAGGAAGGAAATGGAGGAGAAATTTCTAAAGACAAACAGGACTGAGTTTGGCAGCAGAGTTCTTTAGAGAGTTTTGATGGAGAGTGATGAGTCAGCTTTCCAAGCTGGGAGGGAATATAGAGAATGGAACGAGGAGAAATGAAATTTTAAGAAGCCTTGTCTTGTGCCCCTTCCTGCAACTTCCCTTTTCAAGGCTTTTTGGGAGATGGGTTTTCACTGTGGATGGAGAGGTGAAGGGGAAGAAGGGACGGCAGGGAGATAAACACGTCATATTATTTTTCTAAAAATCTAGGAAATAGAAGCCAATGGGAGAAATTGGAACTAGAAAGCTACAAGCCATGAAAATCTCAGCAGCAGTAAGACTATCGAAATATTTGCTTAGGAATCCCTACAGTCACAAAAAATGGAGGTCCTAGTTCCATCTTGAATTTATTCACTGCTGCTGCCATTTGACATTAAGGAGAACCAATAATCCTGTTGAGGCTCAGTTAGCTGTCTATTTAGCTCAGTGTGAACAGATCAAGTAACCACACTGAGAGACAGAGAGACAGAGAGAGAGAGAGGGAAAGAAAGAGACAGAGAGGGAGAGAGAGAGACAGAGAGAGATAAATAGAGAGACAGAGAGGGAGAGAGTTTTACTTTATATAGTTTTTAAAATAGAAAGTTTCAATGGAGCACCATTCGTTGGTATTGATCTACATTCTGAGACTGATGAATTCAATGCATTAATGTATTTTGGGGGTGGTTGTGCAATAGTTTGGGGACCATTTCTGGAAACCTTGGAAGCCCAGGCATAAAGTGTGAGAGAGACACATCGAGAGGATGGGCTGACTAGGAAATGCAGACGTAAACGATTTTTCCCTCCATTTTCATCCTGGCATCTAACACAATGATGTGTGCAGATTAGCCGCCTTTGAATTTATTGTGAAATTAATTCTAAAGGAGAAAATTCAGCATTTTCTACAGTGGGGAGACTAAGTATAGGGAGTAGTGATGGTGAACTTTGAGGAAAAAATATATTTGAACTAAAAGAGTGACTGTAGTCATTGATGAAGCCCATTATTTATTTATTCTTCATTATTCCAAAGGTTGACCTCTGTTCTGAATTTCTTAACTTTTATAAAAATATTAATGGAGGCTCCATGTTCATCTTTCAAACACTCTAGCACTCATGCAGAGTACAAGGTGACCTCTCTCTTGAAAGTATTATTTGTTATTAATATTTGAGCAAATTTTAACATTTGACATTTGAAACATCAGTGTATTGTTTTCAGGCTGAGAATGGTACTCAACATTCTGAGTAATTAAAATGAATGTTTACAAATGAAAATTTATAAACATAAATGAGACACAGTCTCTGCTTTCAGGAGCTCAGAATAAAAAAAAAAACAGCCCAGCATCTTTACAAATAATTACAATCAGGACCAGTGTCTTAGTCTGTTCTGGCTGTAATAACAAAATATCACAGAATGGGTAGTTTCTAAACAACAGAAATTTATTTCTCACAGTTCTGGCGGCTGGAAGTCCAAGATCAGGGTGCCAGCATGGTCAAGTGAATGCTGTCTTCCAGGTTGGAGACTTCTCTCTGTATCCTCAGATGGTGGAAGGGGCTAGAGAGCTCTGTGGGATCTCTTTTATAAAAGCACTAATCTCATTCTTGAGGGCTCCACCCTCATGACCTAATCACCTCCAAAAGGCCTCACCTCCAAACACCATCACATTGGGGATTAAGATATCAACATATGAATTTTGTGGGGAACACAAACATTCAGAACCAGGCTACATAATTTGCAGAGCCCAGTGAAAAATGAAAATATGAGGTCCCTTGTTCAAAATTAAGTATTTCAAGATGGTGACCACATAGCATTAATCCAAGTGGGGGACTATTCTGAATGCGGGATGCTATGTGACTGCACAGGTTGCACATCCGTGAAGCTGGTCCTAATTACAATATGAGCAAGATACTAAAATAGAAGATGGTGCTGGAGAATTGTGTATATAATTTTGAACGGAGGGGTGAAAGGGAAGTGGGAATGGCAGGGAGATCACAGGTACCTCTGTGATCTCATTTCCAGCCATTCCTTCTCTTCACTACTGACTTTCTTTCTATAAATTTAAGGTACAAAGTATGACAACTTAGGGTTTTTGCTCTTGCTGTTTCCTCTGCCTGGAACACATTCCCCTGGATCATCACCTGGCTCACACGCTTGCACCATAAGTCTCTGCTCAAATGTCACTTCTTCAGAAACACCTTTCCTGACAATCCAATCTAAATAGCCACTTCCTATCTCTATCTTCTTACTCTATTGTACTTGTCTTGATAACTTTCTCCCTAGTTGACCAGATGTCTCTGTGATTAGTGTTTCTCGATGGTCTTCCCTGGACAGAACAGAAACTGTGTGTGGGCAGGGGCTTCTTTTGTTCACCGCTGTATCCTCAGTGCCTATAACAAGGCTTGGCACAAATAAGGCACGCAAGAAATAATTAAGTGAATGAACGAAGACATGTTGCTGCAGGATCCACTGTTTCTGCCTAGGGGAACAGAGCAGTTTCTGGTTGCTTCTGGTCTTTGATGAAAAAGTTGACCTTAGATGGCAGGTGATGTGTGAAGGGCGTCCCACAATTACAAAAGGACAGACATAGTAAAGCATGGCATGTTTGCAAATGTTCCTGTATATTCTGCTCTCCTAAGACTAGTATTTTGCTAAATAATTGTATCCTAATTGTATCTCTTGAATGTGTTTTATGAACGTTACTCAGCTCACATACATAATCCAATATACTGACAGATTCATCTTTATTCATTTCTGGTGACATGTTTCAGAGTATCTGTTCCACTCACAGACCTATTTTCTAAGGACTTCTGCCCATAATCCCTGATGAAAGGGTAGGTTCAGGTGGCCATGCTTAGTTCTATTATCTCACCATGTTTGTCACAGATGATTGGAGCAGAAATGGACACCTGACTCAATGCCAACCAATCATCTTGCTGGCTGGTAACCAATCAGCTCTTCTCACAAAAATTTGAACAGAGACACAGAGACTGTGGCCAACTAGTGATGGGTGTTGCACCTACTAGACTCAGAGCTGGTGGCTACCTTGAGTCCAGTGAAGAGACAATGGAGGCAGAGAGGAAAAAATACAAGAGGCACTTGAAATGAGAAATAGAGGAAGAAGGAAGACTATGGGGTTGCTGAGAAGTGAAGAGACTTTTTTCTGTGAGTTTCCCGGTTGTATGGACCAGCTGTATTTTTGGTTCCTCTCTCTATCTGTGCGATCACTTTCATATCCTTATAATAACCCACTCTAGGCACCTGACACTCTCATCCTCTGAAATTGAGCCAGAAACTAACCACAAAAACACAACTACTGGGAAATGCGTCTTTCTGGTTACTCAAGTACTCATTTCAACCATGTTTAATGTAATGTAATATAATATATAACTATGCATGATCATAGATATAGTATGGGATAAAAAAGTAGTAAGTAACAAAATTTATTCTCTTGAGAAAGGATATTAATTTTGTTGGGAAAACATAATACACATGAGACAAAGCATGGTTAAGTTCCCAGAGAGTGGAGAGATCCGTGTAGACAGTGTTGGCTATGGGACAGTGACAATGTTGGTGAAGGCTTGGTGGCTAAGTGGGATTTGAGCCAGTTCTGGAAGGATAGGTAACATGCAGGAGTTTCTTTCAGGTAAGATGAACTGGATGAAGGCATGAGGAAAGTATTTAGGGGGACGTGAAACAGTCCTGTTTAGAGCACAGAGTTTGTGTGTGTGAATAAGAGAGCTAAGGCTGTTTGGGTAAAAACTCATCTGCAATGTTGAAGCCTTTGGGGAATTTGGGCTTTACTCAGGAGACAATTGAGAGTAACTGAAGGGTTTTGAGGAAAGAAGTAATATTGAAAACTGTCGCATTGACAGGATTAATCTGATAGATTAATTAATAGATCAGAGGATGTAACAAATGCTTCTGGTGCTCTGTGCCATGTGCCTTTGGTCTACCTCTGATTTCAGCTGCAGCTGGATGGACAGCTCCCAGGTACACTGACAGGGTACGATCTCAAGGGCAACCTTCAATATCTCTGGGCTTTCCTCCTTCAAGGTGTTCTCCAAACCCAGAAGTGTCACTATGATTCACAGAGCTGCCCAGAAATGTGGGGGAGTTATATTTTCTGGGATTGCTTCAACTACTGGGGATAAATGCTCAAGTCTCTTGTCCTTCAGAGGGACAAGTCATGAATATTCTGAAAGGTTCTTCAGAAGATCTCCAATAGGATTGAGTCCCAGCAGCCCACGGTGCTGTCCAGATCAATAATGTCCTGACACTGTCTTTTCCTCCTTCCCTATCTCATTCTCCCACTTCCTCACATCATCTCCCAAATAAACCACCTGCACCCATATACTCATCTTTGGGAGAACCAAACTGAGATGGAGGGGGAATATATCGGAGGCATTATATATTAAAAAAGCTACAAAATTACGCAGCTATTGCTTCCCAATTTTCATAGAATCCCTCCTTCTCCATCCAATGCTCCTTTCCTCCCAGTAGCAGATAGGACAATAATGACTATAGCTCTATCTATTGAGCTGCCATGATTTTACAGGCACAGTTTTAAGCACTTTACATGAAAGGGTTCATTTATTCTTCAAACCAATCCCAGAAATTCCACTTTGCAGATAAGGAGATTGAAGTAAAGGGAGATTAAGCCACTAGACTAGAGTCACGGCTTGTCCATGGTGGAGACTAGATCTGAACCCAATCCAATCTGATTCCAGCTACAGTTGCCACGTTTCTTCAGTAGGTGCTCCCATCCTGGGAGGAACCCAAGTTCCATATTAATTCTTCCTAGGATCCAAGGGGGAGTTCAGGAGAGAGAGATGGGGTCATGCCCGTGGAGTTTCATATTCTGGATGGGAACTTAACTCCAAATAAGAGAAAGAGAACAGGGGAAGAAAGTTGACCCCCAGGCCAGAGAGGTCACCCTTGAAAGCTGACACTGACCTCTGCTCTGTGGTCCAGGGCAGCTGGATTGGGATGCACAGGTGAGAAAGCAGCCTGCTCCCAGCTGACTGGGGCAGGGACCAATGCAGGTCACTCCAGAGAAAGGCAGGAGCAGTTACAACACACTGTGAGAAAAATCCACTCTCACTTTCAGAGGTCCATGCAGTAGAGACTTAGTATCTCTTACAGCACTGGGTTTTGAACACCTGCCTCTACCAGAGCTCCTTCCTCCCTCAGCTGGGCCTCCTGGGGATGCCAAATGAGAGTCTCACATCTGGGAACATCTTCCTCCCAGCTGGGCATACAGAAGGCCTCTGCCTTGACCCCAGGTCCTTACTTCCTAGTAGGATCAACTATATAATTTTTAAGGGTTTTCTATTACCCAGTTTGGGCTACCATCACAAAATCCCGTAAACTAGGTGGCTTAACCAACAGAAATTTATTTCTCATGGTTCTGGAGGCTAGAAGTCAAAGCTCAAGGAATTGACTGATTTGGTTCCTGGTGAGGGCTCTGTTCTCAGCTTGCAGACAGTGCACTTTCTTGCTATGTCCTCAAATGGCAGAGAGAGAGAAAGAGAGCTCTCAGGTGTCTCTTCTTATAAGGACACTAATCCTATTGGAGCAGGGCCCCAACCTTATGACTCATTTAGCCTTAATTACTTCCTTACTCTAAATACAGCTATTCTGGGGGTTAGAGCTTCAACATATGAATTTTAGGAGGACACATATTCAGTCCATAACGGGCCATGTGAAAAATAAAACTGTGGGGAATCTTATTAAAAAATTATTAAGCATTTCAAGTCAGCAACTGCAGAGCATTCAATCAGGCATGAGGCTCTTCTGGGTTTAGGGATCAGTCTGTCCCATAGTTTGCACACCTGCTTTGTTCCCTCTTCTGACAGAAAGGGATTTGGACTCTCTTAGGATGGAATCTTGGCTCCATGCCTTACTGGCTGTGTGACCCTGGACATATTTCTCCACCTTTCTGAGCTTCAGTTTGTCTACAAAATGAGTATAATAATACCTACCTGCCAAGGACTAAATTAAGTGAAATGACATGTAAGCACCTACCCACCCAGTGCCCGCATTTGTGGTAAGCACGTGCTGACTCCAAGGCTGTTGGGATCCCTCCTCCTGCATTTCTTTACCTGCTAAGTAACCCACAGAGCAAAGCATCCATGTGCTTCTAATGCACCATTTGATGTACATCCCTGGCAACACGTCTGTGGCATGTGGTAGTGGCTCAACTTGGAGTGTGTTGGGAGAATAATCCATTAAAGAGAGGAAAAATCAATAGCACAATTAGGCACCATTTCATCCTATAATGACGCCAGCTGCTGTAAAGGCCCCTGCTGCCGAGTGCTACCTCTAATGGTGTGTGCTGTCTGCCGCTCAGATCAGCCTCTCTGCCTTCCCAGGATGCGACATCCTCTTAGGACACCAAGGATATTGAAAACGCAGCAGATGCAAGCCATAAATATTCTGTCTTAATCAACAATACAACATAGCAATTTATTAAGAGCCTAAGAACATCCTTCCTCAATCAGCTGAACTCCATCAACAATGCAGTTTCACTTCTGTGCATATCTTCTATTTGGTTTTCTTTTTTTCCTCTTTTCCTTTGCCACAGAAAGGATTTACGGTACCACGACAGCTGATTTTGCTATGTCAAGGAAGCCAGAAGAAATGCATGAAAATTCCCTGGGAAATTTTGCACTCAGAGTGACTGGCATGGAATGTCCATCATTTTCATGTCTAGAAAAGGGTTCAGCTTACCGCCCTTGCCCTTGATAAGCATTGTCCTTCATGATCGTTCATTGATTGACTCATTTTAGAAACACACTTTCAGTGTCTACTATGTTAGACATTGTGTGGGAGAGCTGTGAAGTTCCTTCAAAATAAAGGCTATTGACATTTTGCCAAATGAAGGGCCCGTCTCAAGATCAACCATGAGCATGTTTTTTAAATGTCACTTGAAACTTTAGTTGTGTTTGAAGGTAAAACAATTAAAATTTTAAAATAATTTAAGCTTTTAGCAGTAGAAATATTGTCTATTAATTTTAGTGTAATTAAAATTTTGTATTTTATTGTTGAAAAAGAAAAAAAAACAGGATAAAGTGGAGATGGAAAAGCACTTTGAGAATCCTGGTTTAATTCTTTAATTAAGTGTCCCCGAAGCCTCCCTCCCACTTACGGGACAGTCCGCCATACAGGTCTGGTTTGGGGTTGAGTATTCAGTTTGCCCCTTAACCTTTCTTCTTGTTTCCCTAACATCACTCAGATACCCAGAGACGAGCAATCATTTCTTAAACGGCTCCTGGAGGTTAGCCACCTGGCCCCCAATACAAGCACACTTCTCTCTTCCTCTCCATCTCACATCTTCAAGGGGAAAAAGCACTTAAAAGTCGATCTTTCAGGGGTTCAATCTACATGCCCCTTTCTCATTTCTAATGCTCAAGAGGAACAAGAAACACTTGCATGGAATATGATGTCGGTGCTCCCTGCTCGCTGCCTCGCTTCTTTTTGACTTTGAGGCTCTTGGGCTGTCTTGGGCTTCTGAGGGTCTTATCAGCTGCCTGATAAGGTCCACAGGTGGCGACCTGTCCACTGTGGCCCCAACCATGTCCTTTTTCCTGACCTTCAGAGAGGAAGCCAAGCAGTGGGGTGCATTTTAAAAGGAAGGGTTACCCTGCCATTTATCATGGAGGCAACAACAGGGCATCAGCCATCGGTGGTGGTGTCAAATTGGAGACATCTCCAACTGGGGTTTTGAGTTGCTTTTTCCAATGACGGGTCATTGGTTTGCTTTTTCTATGTGTTGAGAAGAGGCCGTCACGGCCAGGAAGCCTGGATCAGTAAATAAATAAGGGTGATTAAATCTAATGCTTGACAAATGACGTATGCTCATCACTGAGGTCAGGAAAGCAAATCAGTTCTCACAACAGAATTACATTATTGCAAGTGGTCTGGTTTGGGGTTTTCCCCCTCCTAGTTTTCATGCATTAACTATCACTAGAGACAGGATGCAGGATGCCGTGGTTATCCATTACTGTGCAGGCTCCTGCATTGCACTTAGTCTAATAGTTTTGCTTGCATTTTCATAGCAGCAAAAATTCTACTTGTTGCTTTGGATTAGGCTTTCTTTTTTTGGAGAGATCTTGAAAGAAGAGCAACGCTTATGTCTATTGTTCAGTGACACGGAGTGAGCACAAAATGTTAGCATCTTCTACTGACTTATTTCTAGGTAACTTCTAGTTAACTTATTTTCACATCAAAGATGATAACTATGCTTAGATACAAATTGCCTCTCATTTCAGGATTTTAAGATATCTCAAATATCAAAATTACTGTAATTTTTACATATATAGCCAGTAATTCTAGTAACTACTTACTTTTAGGTCTTCTTATTTTTTAACTAAAGTTCTAGTAATCAATTTGTTTTGATGACAATATCAATAAATGTTTTATAAAAGCAGCAACTTGCTCTCCTTCCTCCCCATTCTCCTCTTACCCTGCCTCCTCGAAATCAAAGCTCTAAGAATTCTTCATTTCTGGACATACCTCTGGCTTTGAATGTTTCTGGTGTGGCTAAGTCCAGCTGTCTCTCTATTACGACGCTTGGGATGCTTTCCATCAAAAGCATTGCTGTGTGTTTGATGGAACCACTCTGGACAATGAGCAGCCCACAGGAAACCTTTTCTTCAACAAGCTCTAGAACGCTGGCCTAGACACAAAACATCCTAAATTTCTAAACTCAAGCTTTAGAAAGTGCTCTGAAGTGCTGCATTACATGATTTTTGCTTGGACATCCCTTAGCTTGGTTTCATCATCCTGAATGCCCTCAATGCCCTCAATCCAAATGAAGAGCAATTAACCTTGAGGAAGAAAGGAGGTACTCCTTTTGCAAGGTCCAGAGAGATGAATTGTTCAAAAAAGTGTTTAGTATTTATTTTCAGGCAGTGCTTGAAGAGAAAAGGGAAAAGAATAGAGATACGAGTAGCTAATAACATTTGTTTCAGGCTACCAAAAAGATATATGTTCAAAGTATAAAACAGAAAGCTCAAAAAAGAAAACAAATAAAATACAGAAAAAAATAACGATCACTTGAAGCCGGATAGTGCCTCTGTCAATACTTTCGTTGTGTCTTTCTGTATTCATGTACGTTTGCACACTCGCACACAAATTCCAGTTACATGTGTGTCTAAAAAGGAGAAGAAGAATTTACCACGCAAATATTTTTGCCCCTGTGCTTTGTACTTCTTATATTATTATTATATATTGTTATATTGTGAACATTTTCTCCTGAGGCAAGTATAAGAGCTGCCTCGTGTCTCTTCTTATGGATATGTCATAATTTGCTTCACCAATGTCCTCCTGTTGGAAATTAAGCTGTTTTCCTTTTTTAGGCATCATACACATTTCTATCTCATAATAATCTTTGCATTGAACTTCAATGACTTCTTTAAGATAAATTCCCAGAAATGGAACTGCAGGGTCAAATATTATGCACATTCTTTAAAGTTTTTAATACCTATTGCTCAATTGCCCGGAGAGAATGGTACATTGTACTCAAATAACAAATGGAGTACCTATTTCTATACTCTCGTGATAAACATTAATAGTACAACATAAAATGCCAAACACTGTGTTAAGGATTTTATATGCATTTTTTCCCACTTAATTCTCATACCACCCTCTGAGGTAGTACAGCTGTCATTTGCACTTTACAGATGTGTAAGACAAAGCTTAAACAACTTGAGTTAATTTGACCAGAATCCCATGACTCTGATTTTGACTCTGAAGCCTGATTCTTAGCCACCACTGCATAGACAGATATATTGTACATTAACATTCATTGAGCACCTACTAAGGGGAGGGCACTGTGCTGGGGCACAGTAAGGGGGCCCATAGGGGAGAATCAAGCATGATCTCTGTTTCCAGGACCTTCTAATCCAGTGGGAGAAGAAAATAGATGCATTCATGAGTATAATATAAAATACCATTGGGCCAAGTTATGTAATAATGACATCAGGAAAATAATGTGGGATGCAAAGGAAGGGGAGAGGATTAGGAGACATTTTGAACGGAAAGGAATGGTTTGAGCTGACCTTTAAAGACACAAGGATTTGTACGTGTGCAGATGGAGAGTGAGCATTTCCAGCAGAAGGATTATGCTAAAGTCATGGCAATGGGGGTTGCAGGGTACCCTGAGGAAGAGCTTGATGGTGGTGAAGGGCATTATCAAAAATAAGATGGAAAGATGTAGTTGGAAGGCACATTCTGGAGGTCTTTGCTAAATTAAGGAAATTGAGTTTGATCCCATAAATAGAGTGTCGTTAAACATTTTTACTAAAGAGACATGATTCATGTGCCACAGACTAGTCTGAGAGCCATTTGAAATGTGATTGGAGCAGAAGAGACTAGAGATGGGAATGCAAGTAAGTGTCAAGATGAGAATGCATCCTGTTTAGGCAGAATCAAGATTTGACATTTGAGTAGATTAGGGGCCAAAAGGGGAAGAATTAAAAA
This sequence comes from Ceratotherium simum simum, assembly GCF_057802395.1. Lineage (NCBI taxonomy): Eukaryota > Metazoa > Chordata > Mammalia > Perissodactyla > Rhinocerotidae > Ceratotherium > Ceratotherium simum. The sequence continues at coordinate 10,685,053 of NC_141926.1, forward strand.
TTTCTCCAAGGTTTTGAGCCTGGGTGACTGGGAGGCCAGGATGCCATCAACAAAAGCAGGATGGACATTAGGAGCAGAAGCTGGTTAGGGAAAAGAAAGAATCAAGTCTGGAACTGATTAAGCCTGAAGTGCTAGTAAATACTGGAGACACCAGCTGAAAATCTGCCCTTGATCTTGGGAGAGAGTTCAAGGCATTGGAAATAAATGTACGCATTACCTGTAGGGAAGCAATAGCTGAAGCCAAAAATTTGTATATTACTTTCAAGAGAAAAAGAATAGTGAAAAGAGGAGGCCAGGTGAGGCCCTTGAACACTTTGAAAATGGAAACAAGGGAAAGGAGCCAAAGAAAATGAAGATCAGTGGTTAGAGAGAAAGGAGGATAGGCCAGAGTGTTCTAAGGAAGCCTTAGGAAACCGAAGAAGAAGAAACTTTCAAGAGGAAGGATTCAGGAAGAGTGGGAAGACAATGCATTTACAATGTGGAGGAGAATGTGTCCCGGGGGGCCCCAGGCAAATGAAGACTGAAAGTAGACCTGAGATTTGACAACAGTCATGTTACAGGTGATCCTTTAGAGAGTCCCCTCAATAGAATGCTAGCGAAGGGAAACAAGACAGGAAGGAATTCAGACATTGGGAAACGTAGAAGCAACAAGATGAGAAGACAACTTGAGGGTGTGAATATACATAAACATACTCACATAATACATCTAAAATACATACATAATGTGAAGAAAACCAACGGTGCTTGTAGGTTGGAGACAAGAAGCCAGTAGGAGCACCAGGCATAGAATGCAGATATAGGACAAGAGGCACCAGTTGGTGGGAAAATGCCCAAAGGAGATGAGAGATGTAAAATCAAGAGCTCAGATGAAAGGGTTATCTGCTGAAGTGATATGTCATCTGGTGGAGGAGAAGGGAGGGAGGGGTGATTAAAATCAGTTTAGAGGTGGAGGGAAAGTGAACCAAGGAATTGCCCTTGGTGTCTCCTAGCTTTTGGTAAAGAGGGAGATGAAGTCATCTGAGGAGCATGGGGCCAGGGAGAGGGTGGATGGGGACCTTCGGGCCGAGGGGGACAGATGTAGTAATGAATGTATCACACTCTGCCTTTTGTTTATTCCTGGCAAAACCAGCAATGGGAAACACCCTTCCCCTAAGAATCCTGGCTCAACTTTTTTCTATAAAGAACATTCTGGTGTGGAGGTTTAAGGAGGCAGAGGAGAAGGGACAGAGTCAAGGATGGGACATAGGTGTTTTCACACATGTAGAATTTGTGAAAGTGTTTAGAATGGATTGAGTGTCCTCCTCCACCTCAATTCCCTTGCAGTAAGGAAGTGGTAGGGTATTGTTTCACTTTGTAAAATGGTCTGTGAGGATATATAAAAAATCTTATGTATTTTACATTCTCAATCTATTATATAAGACTAGGTTTGCATATAGGCATGCACAATTAAAAATAATTATATGGGAAAAATAATTGTTTAAATAGTTTCTTTTCTATATTTACAAACTCTATACGTCCCTGGCTCTTTATTTTTTTAAACATAGGGAATGCTTTAAAAAATGCTCTTTTATTAATTATAACATTTCCTGTCTCTTTCTGAACATCTGAGGTTTAGTTTTGACATATGCATTCAAATACTTATGAGTCTCATGGTAGCCTAGTAATTCTTTTCTATCAGAACTGAGCTAATTCTGTAGAAGCTTTTGACTCAACTACTCATGACCTATTCCAGGAAATGCATTAGGAAGGAGCCAGCAGATAACAAATCTCCAACTTAGAAAGAATTGCTTCTGGAAACTGCAAAGCGTGAGATAAGGTTTATTCCATGGGAGCTGACTTTATCCAACCCCACACTCAAATGATGTAGTGGGCTCTGAGTAAGCTGTGTACACAGAACTGATAAACTCTGCACTAAATTAATTAAGAATTCTATTGCTTTAATAGCTTGTCTTCAAAGGCCAATGACTAATACGAGGATTTATTATGCAAACAACAAAAAATGGGCTATGTAAATTTTATAATGGGAGCTCTAGTGTCATCTTAAATCATCTCCGGATTTGTTGGTATTTCTGATATTGAAGCTATCTATACAGAATTACTGGATCATAGAGATCCAAGGATTCTCTCATGAGTAGAAGAGTAAATCCTGCCACTGAGTTAGATAGAGTTTGTACAGTGTTTTCGCAAAAATTGTGTCATTTGAATCTCAGACATCCCTGAATGGAAATATGACCAGTCCCAGCTTACAGATGCAGATGCTGGTTCATTAAGATTCTGCTTTCTGTCCAAAGAAGCTCAGCTGGGATTTCAACTCAAGACCTTAAACTTCAAGTCTAGTTCTTTTTCTGCTATACCCCAAATGCACTGAGATCTTGTTTGATTTTCTTTTTTTCTAAATGAGGAAACTGAGGCGCAGACAGTTAAGTGACAGTCCTGCTAGTTACTGATGAAACAAGAACTGAATCTGGACCGATCACCCTGGCGAAGACTATCCTACCATGTCTGTTGGAATAGAGGACAGGATTAAAGTTAGAATTTCTAAGCATCATTTCGTGATGATTCACATGTATGAATCACATCTGTACCAATGTGAAACAACGTACATACACATAAATGCTAGGGTGAGGTGGGTGCATGAGTACCATAGGACAGGAACAATGGTCCTCCACCATCAATCTTGTCTTGGCCCCACCTGTCAACTCTGCTTCCTGCACTGCGTCTTGAGGGGCTCTGCTACCATCTTACCCCATAGGCTTCCTCCTGCCTCTAGGAGATGCTTCTGGTAGAATGCATGTTTCTACCTCTTCCATTCTGTTGCCACTCTTTGTCTTCCCATGGGTCAGCCTGAGTCCTCTGCTCCAGTAATGGAATGGTATCCTCAAAGTTGGAGGTTCCCTGGCTTAGATTCTAGACTAGTGGCCACTACTACACTTCTCTGAATCCCTCTGAGCCCTCCCAGCTTGTGTCCAGTTTTTTTCAATTAGAAAGTGATGCCACAATGAAAATGATACCACATCCACATGTATTGCCAACTTCTCTATGTTACGTACCCATAAGTGGAGTAGATCAGTTGAGTAGTATTGACATCTGCAAGTTAACAAGAGAATTGACAAATGGCTCTCTCAATCTCAGTTATGCCAACTAAAATTGCCCAACACTTCTAGTTTCCCATCATTGTTGTCATCATTACTGTCATCATAAACATTTATTCACTGCTTCCTCCGGCAGGCACTATTCTAAGTGTGTTACATGTAATAACCCACTCAGTTCTCACAGCAATCCTGGGAAAAAAATCCATTTTGCAGATGAGGAGACTGAGGTACACAAAGTTTATATTATTTGCCCAAGGCCATGCAATTTGTGAATGGAGTTGGAATTAGATGCCTACCCATGTGGCCCCTGAGCCTGCCCTCTTAACTGTTACTGTAGGTTGTTTCTCTTAACATGTGATATGAAAAGAGTTTTAGATTTTTGACAAAAAGATGGATGTAAAATGTTCTTACACTATTGTTTTAATTTGTGTACTCCTGATTTCCGGTGTTTATAAATTAGGATGGGCATCCTTCATTTGCTTATTGTCTACCCAGGTTTTCTCTTCTGTGCATTGCTTGTTTGCAATCTTTGCCTATTTTCCGATTGGGTTGTCTTTTTCTTTTTGATTTTGGGATGGTGTGTCAGTCACGTATTGCTGCATAATGAGTCACCCCAAACTTAGTAGCTTTAGACACCACCAGTAACTTTATTATTATCTCTCATGGTTCTTTGGGTTGACTGGGCTCAATCAGGTAATGCTCACCTGGGGCTTTCCTCCACTTGCAGTCAGATGGCGGCTGGGCTGGAGTCAACTGAATGCTCACTCCCTCACTCACATATAGTGGCTACTGCTGGTTGTTGATTGGGATCTCAGCTGGGGAGGTCAGTTGGAACATCTACTCACAGCCTCCCCTTGTAGCCTGGACTTCCTCAAAGCATGGTGGTGTGGTTCCAAGAGCAAGCCTCCCAAGAAGTCAAAGCAGAAGTGTGTGGTGTTTTTATGACCTTGCCTCAGAATTGACATAGCTTCACTTCTAGCGTACTCTACTGGTCAAGGCAGACACATAGTTTCACTCAGGTTCAAAGGGAGGGTCGCAAACTCTGTTCCTCTGTGGGAAGAAGCTCAATGTTATTGGAAGAAGGATTTTTGAGAGGGGGTATGTCATGGCAGCTGTCTCTGGAAAATTGCCTCAGCCATAGAGAATAATAATAATTCCTCCAAGTCTTTGCTTGTTGTTTCGAGTTTTTAATAGTGCCTTTTGATATACAACAGTTTTAATTATAATAGAATCAATTTTTTCAATCTTTTTCCTTTTGGTTTGTGCTCTTTTGTTGCTTTTTAAGACATCATTATCCTACCCCACAATTTTAGTCATATGTATAGATATATAAATGATCTTATATTTAAGACTTTAATTTATAGGGAACACATTTTTATACATAGTGTAAGATAGGAGTCTAATTTTCTCTCTTTCTATATGGACAGTTAGTTATTGAAACTTGTTGTGTTTATTATACTTTTTCTTTCCTTACTTTTTATTTTTTTGTGAGGAAGATCAGCCCTGAGCTAACATCCATGCCAATCCTCCTCTTTTTGCTGAGGAAGACTGGCCCTGGGCTAACATCTGTGCCCATCTTCCTCCACTTTATATGGGACCCCACCAGAGCGTAGCTTGACAAGTGGTGCGTCAGTGCGCACCCGGGATCCGAACCCCGGGCCGCCGCAGCGGAGCTCACGCACTTAACCGCTACACCACGGGGTGGGCCCTCTTTTCTTATTTTTTTAACTTACTTTCTCTACTTCTATTTGATTGAATTTTCTTTATTTCCTGACGGCTCCCCCCCAACCCCCCACCCCCATTTACTCTATTTCTTGCTTTGGAAAACGTGTTTTATTTTCACTTTTAGTGGTCTCACTCACATTTTTTAACAAGTAAACTTGACATAAGAAAGTCTAAATTTTATCTGCATCTAGTCTTCTTTCCCAAAATATAAGGACTTTAGAAGGTTTTCACTGCAATAACCCCCAGTAGTCTGTGTTGTTGTGGTGTAATATTTTATTTTTTCTTGCTTTTATATAAATAAAAATTAGTCACTATTGTTATTGTCTTTGTAGCTCATGTTTATTAGAGCTGTCCATATGTTAGCAAATGTCTTTGTTCACTATTGTTTTATTATCCCACCACATCCTTCTGCATTCAATTTCCTTCTTCATACAGAACATGCTTTAATTGTTCTTTCAGTGCAGGTCTAGGCATGTAAACTCTCTTAATGTTTTTGTCTGAAAATGTCTCTCAGCCATTTGAAGCCACTATTCCATTTTCTTCTTGTCTCTATTGTTGCTGATCAGAAGTTCTTCACGATCTAACTGCTGCGAGTTTGCAGGTGTTTTATTTGTTAGTTTGCTTGTTTAAGTATATTCTCTTTGTACTTGATGTTCTCCAGTTTCACTCTGTTTGATCTAGATGGGGTTGTCCTTTTGATATGACTTGTACTCGTTTAATCTAAGGACCCATATCTCTCATCAATTCAGAAAAATTCTTCATCATTTTCTCTTCCAATATTACTCCTCCCTCATTCTATTCCAGCCTTCTGAAATTTCTAATAGATTCATGCTAGCTGTTCTCATTCTGTCCACCACGTCTCTTAACTTATCCGTTTTCCATCTCTTTATCTTTCTGTGATTCGTTCTGTATAATTTCCCCAGCATTGACTTGCAGTTCATGAATCCTTTCTTCAGCTTTGTCTAGTTTGTTGATTAACTCATCCACTGAGTTTTAATTTTAATGTCTTATTTTATCATTTGTAGAAGCTCTATTTGGTTATTATTAAAATTTACATTTTTTTTTTTTTTTTGGTCCATGGAGTCTTGTTTTTACCCACCGAGTTTTATTCTTTCCTTCCTTCATAACTTTATTTTAAAATCTGGAATTTACACTTCTTTTTTAGATTTTTTTCTGAATTTTTAAGTGTCAAATGTTCCTGTTTGTTGAGTCTTCTACTTTGTTTAGAATGGAGCATTTTAGAATCTTCTATTTTAAAATTCCTTACTGTGCCCTCACTTTCAATGAGAACTGTATCTCTTGTGGCCTGTGTTAAGGAAGGTCCCTATGCAGTAATTTTGCGTTTGTTTATGCTGGGTACCCCAGCATCTCACTAGACTGGGGCAAACTTTATGTTAAATTCTCACTCTGAGGATTTGCATACCACAGAGGCAGTGCAATGCATTCTCTCAACCTATGCATTATGTTTGTTTAAGGTTTCAATTTTTCATGGGGATCATTTTCCCACAAAAATCTCTGAGCATAGATAATATTCCTTGCAATCTTGACTAACTGGGTCGGAAGCATTGGGGTTCTCATTTGAGAATTCTGATTTTTTGTGACTGTCTCAGTGTCAACATCCTACCATGAGTGGGCCAGAAACCTTGTTTCTAAGACCTGGGAGGTGCAATTTCCAAGTCATTAGACTCTCCCTCCTCCAAAACCCTTTTCTCTCATTCTGTCACTGGGCCAGCTACAGTTTCAGTTCCAGTGTTTACAGACATTGCTTTCAGTTCCCTCTTCATTTCTGGAAACTGTGATTTTTTTTTTTGTTTGTTTCTGTGTATTCAGTTATATATTTAACTTGTTATTATTATTTTATCCAGCATATCTGTGCTTTATAGCTTTAGGATTTCTAAGACAGCTTGGTTTACTCAGTTGCCAGAACTGAAAGTATCCGGAAGGATTGAATGAAACTTGGGTAAAGATTGGGATTAGAGGTTTCTCATGTTCTTGGGAGGTATCCCAGCCAGCTAAAAGGTTGTTCTCTGGGTTCAATTCACAGAATCACTTATAGATGATAAAACTTCTAACGGTGTCAACTTTGGACGGTATCCAAGAGGGTCCTGACCTTCACTATATTCTGTGCTCTAGCAGAATGTTTCCTGGAATGAGTTTGTGAGATATTAATACTTTAAAAAAAAAAGATTTTATGTTTACATAAGTTTGGAAAATGATGGGTTAAACCAATTTAAACTAGTTTCTGTACTGCATGATTTCTCAGAAAAGAAGAGGGAAGCAGCTGCCTTTAGCATCACTCCTGAATATAAAAGGAAGTAGGAAAGGATCGTGTCTAAGCATGAACAGTGGATGGGGACATGAGATCCAGAAGGTCAGAGCATCTCTGAATCCAACCCCAGAAAGCAGCAGAGATTGCTTTGTTAGGGCTGCCTCCTTGATTTGGCTCCAAGCATGTGCCTGTACTTTTTGCATGGGCAGTCTTTAATTTAGATATAATTCAAGGAAAACACTCCTATGATCTACATGACAGTGACTTATTGACATAATCAATCCACCTTTTAAGTTTTGGATTCATCTCAGGCCAGATATCCTAAGAGAAAAGATGCAAGATAAGTGTCACCTATTGTCATTATCAGGATGACCTCATTTGTAATAATAGTTAGCATCTATTGAACACCGACTACCTTCCAGGTACAATGCTCAGCACTCTACAGGGTGTGAAAACGTCACGAGTCTGTGAAGTGGGTTCTATAATTAGTCCCATTTTACAGATGAGAATACTGAGACACCAAGTACCACCTCCCTCTCTACTGGTTCGTTTCAATTGGCTTTTCATTGTATAAATAAAATTTTGACAAAATAAAAGCTGACCTTCTAGGCCCTGAATCTAAGGCATTTTTGGCATCTGTCTTGAGTAGAGAGCAAGATGGAAGCTCCATTTTAACTGCAGCTGGTTAGTAAGATACCCACTCTTCTGAGGTTTAGCTGTCCTAGGTTTTAGACCTTCGGCTGCCACATGAGAGTGGGCAAATGCTTCACCATCTTAGATCTGTTTTCCTCATCTATTAAACAGAGAATAATAAAATATTTGGCATGTCTAGCTGATAGAATTCTCATGATGATTAGGCGAAATAATATGTATGGAAGTTCATTGTAAACTATAAAGTGCTATGAAAAATGTAAGCCATTATTACTGTTAATAGAGCACAGCTTTGTTTTCTTTTTATTTCTGATATGAATCCAAGTGAAGGCCATGATCCTGGCAGAGGACAGTGTAGCCTGGTGTCTGGGTTAAAGGTATGGAGTGACTACTGACTTTCAGGTGCTCTCCTGGGCATCAGTGGTGGTGACAGAATATTCCATCCTGTCTTCAGTCTGAGGACCAGAATTGGGAGGTTTCTTCAGCTTAAATCCAGCTCTAGCCTGGATGTGCTGGTCATACTTTTAAAGTAGATACTAATATCTTTTATGCCAAAATGTTTGGATGAGAATGTGTGAGTCTTTTGTCAATAGAAAGGTTAATTTTCAAAGAATGTTATGTATTTTTATGATTTTTCCTCCTGCAGACAATCTCAAGACTCTTTACTATTAAAAAAATATTTTTAAAGAAGTGTATTGTACTTAACTCTATTTATAAAAGGGAGAAAAACAAGTCTGCCTGTCCTAAATCTGCCTAACAACTCGGGTAATAAATATTTCTGTATTTGTTTTCAGAGTCCTTCTGAACAGTCAGACATGTTTGATTTAGGCTTAGTTCCCTTGGAACAAATGCATTTCCTTTTCCTCTTACTACTATCATGTTTTTCCAAGAACACTGGCTCCCTCCCTGAAGACCCCCCAGCCCCCAGTACTAACATGTCTACTTTGCTGGGAAGCATTATGTCCTATGTTAAAAAATAGATGGGAAAATCTGGGGTTATGAGAAAAGACAAATTCTGCCCTGAATAGTGTTTGTGCATTCGTTCGTTCACTCAGTGATCCACCCATTCAACAAATACATACTCAGTATTTAACCATGAGTCCGCTGTGAATGAGACAGGCAGGGTCTCTGCTTTTATGGACCTTATATTACAGTGGAAAGGAAGATGTGAAGGAGACACTCACTTGCATCATTTCTTCCTTTATTAGGAAACTTTCTTATGCCATTTGCAATTTTAGTTGCATGCAACTCCTTGGGGAGAACCGGAGGACATAACCGAATATTTGCTGAAGGCCTTATCATGGGAATTAGTGTGCAACGAAAAGGATCTTGTATTCTTTGGAGACTTCTTCTCTTGGTAGAAGCTGAAAGAGTTGAAGCTGTTTCATGGGGAGAAGAGTGAGTGAGGTAAATTGTGTTTGAGTTTGGAGAAGAGAATTGAAAGTGGAAGTACCTGTTCTTTTCTATTGAGTGTCAGGTAAGAAAGAATTGAGTTTAAATTTTAGAAAGGATTGAGCTTAGACCTGTGGAAGAACTATCTAGAAATTGTGAGATATTTTAGACCTCATCCAAGGAAGTGTTGGGCATGATGCTGCAGAGACAGGTCATGGGATTTGGGGGAGAGGGTGTTGCTAAGGTAAGGAGTGGGGTCCCAAGCCCTGGGGCTCTCAGACTTTCTTAGACCTCTCTTCTTGGTGCTCACTGTCCCCCCATTGGAACATCTTTAAATATGTTTCTTGAGCTTCAACTAGTTGCAACACTCATTTCCTTTAACATTCACCACAGCTGGATCTTGCATTTTGTCTTTCTTAGAAGTATTTGATTTTTTTCACAACATTTTCCATTTTTATCTACTATGATCTATCTCTTCCTGTCATAGCCGGAAACATGATACCAGGATTAGGCAACCCTCTAATCTCTTTCTCTTGGGTAAAGTCTGAAACAAAATAACCCAAACCCATCTGTGATCGCTGCCACATCTTCTCATTTTCTCCACTGTCACTTTCTAATTTTGTGGGGAGAAAATAATTCATTTACTCTGAAAATTAATTTATTTATCTAAAATCTTCCTTGCACTGCACCAATCCTCCTTGGTCTTTATGGGATGGTAAACCGTATACACTTCACATGGTACCTTTGGCTTTAATTTCTGGCTAATCATTTGGGTATTCTTTAGTTGGTTTATTTTTGGGGGGTACAGTTACCAGTTTTGTTTATTCTAAAGTTCTACTTATTCTAGTAACAATGATTTCCTGTTTAAAGTAGTTAACAAAAGAAAACAAAAAAGTAGTGAATTTAGATTTTATTTTTAAGAGCCTGAAAAGTGTAATCAATTGTCTGAAGAGTGGGAAGTCAAACCACAGGGAGACGACATATATGCCAGTACAACAGAGGCGCCACTGCCCACGTCCTAAAGAAGAATGACCTGGACTGGCACTTCCTTTTCAGAAAGCAACAAACAAGAGCAGTGTGTTGGAAAGTATGCATTTGGGACAGTACGGCTATTGTCACATCTCTGATGCTGATGCGGTGACTAAGATGGAGAACTTAGATACACATCACATGTCACTTAAATCACTGAGAAGCCCAACTTCCTCAAAGAGCTTGAGAAATGCTCTTCATTTCAGAAATAAAAACAACTGACAGTGAGCCCTGCCTGGATATGAAAAGCCAACCCATTGCGTTCTTGTTGATCCCCTAGTGCTTAAACTTGTTTTAGGGCTTTGTGATAAGTAGAGGAGGTTTTTGAGCTACTAATTTATGAGACGGCTTTTGATAACCAGTCATTCAATTTGAGAGTAACTAGGTGAAGCAGAGATTTTATTCTGCTTTAGCATTTTCAGTGCAGTGCCTCCTGGCAATACAAGTTAGTATTAAATTTATTAAATTAATAAATTCATTAACAAAGCTATTAATTTTCTAGAAGCTTCTAAAACAAAATTGTTTTAGGAAAACAAAATAGAAATAAATTTCTCCTTATGTTGCATTTTCTTTCAGTTACAGTCTTCATTTTTAAAACAGATTGTTACTAGAATACATGTATTTTGTCAAGCTTCCTTTGTCTACCATTCTTTATGGGTGTTATAAAGACTTCAGGAAAAAATCCTAATTTGCATTGGATAACTAACTTGAATTTATAGATGTGAATATGATTGTGATTTACTAGGTAAACCATGATATTTGTGTTGTTCTTTTTTTGAAACCTTAGTTGTACAAAAGTGAGAAAAATATTTCGTATCTGCTGGAATTCTTGCATCAGAGTCAGGGAGGACAATATTGAAAAGTACTAACTGCTGTGGTTAATTACTTCTTCATGAACTTAAAATTTCAGGATTTTTTTTCTCTGTAATTCTAGGAATTAACATTGTAAAATAGCAGCTTATCAGGTGATTTTGATTAAACATAGATTATCCTACATTCTGAGATCTTTTAAATTTCCAGAGAGCCTGGGCATCCTGCAGTTCTTATCGGAACTTTTGGGGCGATAACTATCCTGACCCAGAGAAGCAAGCATGGGTCCTCTTGGGAATCCAAAGGCCAGAGAGATACTGTTTAAGAAATAAAAAGTCCGTTTTAAACACCTGCGCATCTTCAGAAGTTGTGAAATGTTAGAACCTGTAAAAACTGACTTCGCATCCTGATTTCTAGGAAATGTTTTTGACTCATCAAAAGAAAACTTTGTGATCTCAGCCCATCTGTCCTCTACTTTCTCTTCCCCAACTGCCTTCTTCCCCTAAAAAAATCCACAGAATCCTAAAGCTTTACAACTCCGCTCGCAGTATCTTTAAATGACCTCTGTATTATATACTTGAAAATTGTTAAGAGAGCAGATCTTGAATGTTATTACCACACACACAAAATGGTAATTTTGTGAAGGTAAGGACATTTCAACCAACCTTATTGTGGTAATCATTTTGCAATTTATACATGTATCAAATCATCATGTCATACACCTTAAACTTACATGTTATATGTGAGTTATATTTCAATAAAGCTGGGAAAAAAATAAATGACTTCCTTTGCAGCATTTCTCTGTACTGCATCCTGTGGGCCTCTGAAGTTCCATTTAGATGTGTAATGCCTTCAGGTACATCCCAGGGAAAGGATTTGGGACTTTCTGTCTTCCCTTCTCTGTCCTCAAGAGCAATGAACTGAAGGAGCGATAAGGGGTGACTCTTAGCTCATCTTGCTGACTGTTGGCCCCAGAGTATTTCATGACAAATGAGATGGAGAGAAAACATTGTTTCTCCGTGGGTAAATCTCTTTGTTCATTTATTTCCCGGGACATTCAGCCTTACTCGTGTCTGCTATACAGCTAGGAGAGAGAAAGGGGAAGAGTGGAATAAGAGAATTTTAAGGATTGGCTGTTGCAAGCACATTTCTAGTCATTTAATTTACCAGAGTTGTAGTTTCTCGATTCTGTTCACATGGGTCTGTGGAGGGGCCACAGGAAATGAAATTAAAATGTTCATGTTGGGAAATTAGGCTGTTAGGTATGCTCTCTTTGATATTCTACTTTTGTTTCAAAACTGTGTGTGCGCGCACACAGAGAGGGCACTCTGTGTGTGTGTGTGTGTGTGTGTGTGTGTGAGAGAGAGAGAGAGAGAAAGAGAGAGTCAAAGAATGGAAGAGAAAGAATGGGAAAGACAGAAGGTGTGCGAATCAGAGAGGAAGACAGGCAGAGAGAAGAATGAATCCTTGTTTCATTTCCGGGAAAGAAATTGATTTCAAAGTTGTAGCAAAAAATATAGTTAATTAATCAACTTAGGAATCGACGTTGGTTTAAGAAATATAGGGATAATGGAGTCTCAGTGCAGACCCTGCACATATGCTCATGATCTAGGGAAGAAAGGGGGTGGATTTCACAGTGTAGCCAGTGGACAGATGGAACTAACAATTGGTAATAGCTGTTTCTTATTTCATGAGATGCAAAAGACTGTTATGATTGTCCATCGGAATTGATGGGAGGCGTTCATACTCTGTGAGCATTCACTTCTTATGGTAATGATGGTAACTAATATTTATTAAGCACTTAATACATATCTACTAAGTATTTGATATCAATTGACTCATTTAAACCTCACAGCAATCCTAGCATGCAGATACTGGAATCTTCTTTGACTTAAAGATGAGGAAACAGAAGCCCAACGATAGTCAGCTAGTGGAGTCTGAACCGGGATTCGAACCCAAGCTGTCAGGTTCTGGAGCCAAACTCCTGTGTACCAAGCTACACTGCCATGGCTCTGACTATTTTCTCAAGTTCACTATTTGCAGGAAGCCAAGACTTTTATTGTCCTTGGCAACAGTTTTTTATTTGCATCGTAACACGACCTGTGTCCTAGAAAAAGTCATATCGAGAGGGCTCTAGCTAACTGTGTCAAGACATCTTGGCCATTTAAAGATAGAAGCAGCTCATGTTTTTAGTGAGCAACAAATGGAAAAATGTATTTGCTATTTTAGGTCACTTCTCTAAGTCAGGAGGGAGGAGTGGGAGAAAAACTGTTATTGTGCGAGGTCTGAGATAGAAAGACTGTTCAAATGCAAAGGAGGATTTTGTGGGGTTAAATGCTCCTCCTGGGTCTAGACCAGGCAGCTCAGTGCTGCAGAGCCAGGAGGCCCACAGGTCCTGCCCCTCTGTGCGTGCCTCCCTGGCCCGTTTGCAGACGCAGCATTTCTGAAAGGCTCTGCATTTAACTCTCAAGCTTGACTTTTCTCCTTTCAATACCAAGTGCAGGAATTGGGGAAGAATGAGAAGGAACCCTTAAAATCTCATTGTACCTGAAGTATCCTTCTGATGTCTAACTTAGTTTCACTTTTCTCTCTAACCCCGAATTGAGGTTCTATTGAGATCTAAAATCTGTAAGTCATCCTCAAAGTTGTCCCTGTGGTTTTGCCCACATCTTTATGGATCTGTGAGTGGCTTGTAGAGGGTACAACATGGTTCTTCAGAGTGTGAGAAGTGTGTTCAGACAATCACTGACCCTCATGTCAGGTAGGGTAGTGGTTAACGTGCAGGATCCCGGGCCATTCCTCCACCCACTGAATCAGCACCGCAGAGGAATACGCTCTAAGTGTGTCTGCTCTCAATTAAGCACCTCAGAGGATTCTTTGCACCAGATAGTTTGCAAACCATCCCCTGATAGGTTTGCTGGTTCATGGAGACAGAATTCTCAGACAACAATTATTAAATGTGTTCCTGCTCCAGTACTGCTGTGAAGGGTCCATATCAGGGCCGTGTGCATTGACAACTAACTGCTCCTGCCATGAGTAGGGTCCATGCTTATCAAACGAAATTCACATGTGCATAAAATAAAGAGACGAATGAGACTCAAAAACAGGACAGATTCTCTCATTGGCCTTCTCTAGATGTACCAGGAAACCCTTTGACATAGAATATTTGAAACAGTATTTCCCTATTCAGATAAATTGCCCTTTTCCCCTTTTCATGGAGAATTTGACTCATAGACATTTATTTAAAACCTTTCGAAATAGTCTTTCATATAAATCTGGGGTTTCCAAACTTTTAAAGAACTCACAACGCTTACAAAACCTTAAATATTTGTAATTCCTTGCAGACCATATGCATAACTTTTGATAGTGCAAACTGAAACAGCACTGAGTTTGTGGGAAATTTCCATCAGGATGAATAGTTATCTCATATGGGGTTGGAGTGATTAAAAACATAAACTGAAGGGTCGTTTATTTTATTCATCTAGAAGAAAGAAATATATCCTCCCTAAATGTCTGGTATTTTAATGGGAAGAATATGTATTTCGAGAATTAAAAAAAAAAAAAGCCTAAAAACTTATATTTAAGGGACATTGTCCACGTGTAGAATGAGAGATGTTCATTGCCACTGCAGAGTAGATTAAGAATAGCATTAGTGATACTGTTTTGGTTTCCTAATAGGGTTCGCAACTCTCTCTTTGATTTGGTGTTGTAAGGGTCACCTCTGACCAATCACTCCTATGACTTCTGGGTACCAATGGTCCCAAACACAGTCACTTCTATGATAGTTAAACTGGAGAAAGGATGTAGAGAAATCAGCATTGCTCATAGGAAGGATTAACAAATACCGCATGGGTCATACTTACAGTAAAAATATATTCATCATTTACCTAAAATTAAAATAGAACTCACCATATTGTGTTTTTATTTGCTAAATCTGTCCACCCTATTCATTGGAAAAAAAGAATAGTAGCCTTTTAAGAAAACCAGGGTTTTGAGAACACTCGTTTCTCACTGTTGTTACTAGCATCACCGTCACTGTTTGCTGAAGTGCTCTGGGTCACTGTCCTCTGCTGTCAGATGCTGCTGTCCAGCCAGCTGGTCCTGGGAGCATGGCTTTCTTGGGCATCCTGGCTTGTCAGAGGCTGGGAATTGGCCCTTCTGAGAAGATCCAAGATTACAGCACTTGCAGGGGGGGATTGTACCTCCTGGGTCAAGTCAGCCAGCTCAAGGCTCCCACCTCTATATACCTTAAGAGCTTCTGCACAGAGAGGCTCACACCTCTCTGTGTGGCCGACACCAGGCCTACATATACTTACATATACCTGCAGATGCGCACACTCCCACGCCTCTGCCTAGTTTCATAGATAATGCGTTTACTTATCACTTATCGATTAGGCACAGTCTAATACGTTTTGCATATGTACTGTCTCATTGAATCTTCCATCAGTCTTTTGAGGACAATACTATTTTCTCTCTCTCTCTCTCTCTCTTTTTTGGTGAGGAAGATTGTCACTGAGCTAACATCTATGCCAATCTTCCTCTACTTTATATGACATGCCTCCACAGCATGGCTTGATGAGCTGTGCCTATGTTCGCGCCCGGGGTCCGAACCCGCAACCCTGGGCCACCTAAGCCGAGGATGTGAACTTAACCACTATGCCACTGGGCCAGCCTATTTCTCTTTATTTTTTGAATGAGACAGTTAAGCCTTAACATTGTCAAGTAACTTGCCCACAGTTCATAAAGATTCAAACAGTATACCTACTCCAAACCCCAGTATTACCTTTTCTATACTGTCTCTCTCCCTTCCATTCTCCCTGCATGCTCACTGCATTCTGCATTTCATGTAAATCAAAAAGGATCATAATGACTTACTGTGAAATAAAAAGATGCCCTGGATTTTTGGGTCAGGCCATCTTGGTGAGCTGTATTATCAGAGTGCAAGTTATTGAATTTCTCTGAGACTCAGTTGTCCTAATCTTTAAAATTGGGATGCAGATATTTACTACATTGGTTTATTGTGAAGATGAAATGAAGGAAGAGCCAAAAGAGAGAATAGAAAAAACATAGAAGAATGTGGGGGCGGTGGGGGGAGGAAGTTAATTGTCCCAGGGACTTGGGATGAGGCGGTATTAAATCAGAGTCTGATTTTTCAGAGTGAATTTTTCGGAAGCCAAGGCAACAAAGCTTAGCATGAGGAACAGTGATGCCTTTGTGGGGAACATGCATGTACCTTGGATTTTCATGGAAGCTGTGCGTGCAACAGCCTTTGTGGCTCTTAATTCACCATGGGAAGGGGAAGGTCAAGCCTCGGAATTCCTGAGAATTCCTTGAAAATCTCTGGTTCATGACTAAGAAATATTTATGTTCTTCATAGAATATACAGTTGCTTTTCTGGGCTTCCCTTGGGGAAAAACAGTCCCCATCAATTACTTTTCATGTTTTTTGTGAACAGCAAAATAGAACAAAACAAAACATTCTGAGCCAATACTTAAAGGCAAAGGATTCTGGACTTGAATAAAATGTTCAATGCTTACAATTTTCTGAGTGAGCTTGGCTGGGTCGTGCCACCTCTCTGGGCCTTTCTTCCTCATCTGTACAGAGAACAGATTAGCTAAGGAATTCCACAAACCTGTGCTGAGCATCTGCCTCATGCCTTGCCCTGTGCGGGGTGCCCAGCCATGGGGCAGCCAAGCCCTCCCTGTTACAGTGGGAATGAGGGGGGATGAGTTTGGGGACAGGAATCACATAACCCAGTAAACACTAATAGTGCTGCATCAGCTGGTGACACACGCTATGAAGAAAATAATGCTGGGCTGTGGAAAAGAACGTGATGGAGGCAGGGCCAGATGTATCACAGGAGGCTTCTTGGAGGAGGTGACATTTAGGTGGACGTTTGCATACAGTGAAGGAGCCGGTCAAGAGAGTTGGCCAGAATCATGTTACAGGTGGCCCTGTAGAGAGTCATCTTAATATAATGCTGAGGAAGGAAGTCAAGGCAGGGAGGAATTTGGACTTTGTTGTAAAATGTGGAAGCTACAAGAAGATGCCTCTATTGGGTCCTTGACTTCAACTCACAAACACCTTTGGTCTTCTCTACATTCTATGTGCATTATAGGCGTAGTTTGTATGTGTTTATGTATATGTTTTGTATTCTTTTATGAGATGCTCAGTCAGGTGTGGCTCCCACAAGAGGAGACGTAGGAGAGGCTCAGGAAAAAACCCCACAAAGTTTGTTATAGTCACAAGTCCTAGGGACAGGAGGCACAGCACACTGCCCAAGGCCACATGGGAAAGACACAGGGTGGCCAGGAGGCAGAGGACACGGGCGGGGGCAGAGCTTGGGTCATGGCCTTTACTGGAGTTTCCTTGGGGAAGGCATGGCAGGGCAGGGTAAACAGTTAAAGACTGGCTACTTTGAATAATTTTGGTGGGCTTTGGGCCATAGAGGTGGTCCCTAGTTGCCTGGTACCTGGCCCTGTGGTGATTAAGGCAGAGGAATATTGTCTCCTGGGGTGCATGGGCCAGACAGAGAGGGTGTGGCTCTGGATTGGTTAGTTTGTATATCAAAGACACGTTCTCTGCTGGACCTTAGTTGCTTCTAAGAATTGGAGCCAGAAATTTTTTTTGAATGTTAAAACATCATAATATACAGAAAACTTAAAGAATTTTACAATACCACATATATCCGTAGACTTAACTACGCATCAGGTAATGGAACAGGCACAGGTGTCCGAGGTTTTCCTCCATCATGGAATAGTCCCTTATGACTAGTGTTGGGGGATAAACAGAGGGCAGCCACATCTGCCACTGATGCCATTCCTGGACTGATGTCAGCTCTGTCAGATCTACCAACGGACGGCGACAGCAGGGGCGTTGGAACCTACTGGCTACTGTGGTCCAGTGCGCTCGGCTGTTCTCTGATATGCTTATAACCCATGTTTTGTGACATAGACAAGAAAGTTAAAATGGACCTTGCAAATCAGAACAGAATGGGCATCAAAGGATTTTGGTGTAGTCTAGTCAGAGGAGTGAGGATGTTCATGCAACATCAGAAAACAAACAGAGCTTATAAATGGGCATGGAGATGGGAGTGAGAGAAGGGGTGATGGGAGTAAAAGGTGAAGGAAAGGGAACTTAGTGCCCCAGGAAGCAGCGGGGTTGAAGTCAGGCCTGGCTGCTCAAAGATTCAAAGGAAGAGCAGTGTGAAGTGAAGTCAAGGGTCTAGGGTCTGGGAAGACTTAGAGATCGGATTACAAAAAATATTTTTTCAGATGAATAGTGAGAATCAATTTGCCCTCCCATGGTGCCCCATCACCCTTCTGGTGTTTCCTGTGTGCAGTAACCTGGCATGCCGCATGTGGAAAGAATTGGTACTTTCCTCTGGTATTTGCTGTATCTGATACAGCAGCATTTCCTGCAAGATGTGTTCTGGGCCCTTGCCTGCCAAGCATTCGGGGGCCATATACAGACCTCAGGAGGACTTCCATCAGAGAGGGCTTACCCAGAGTACACCACTACACAGAATACCTGAGGACTAAAAGTTTAGGATAGATGACAAAAAGGACCATTTCTTAGTTCACAAAAGGCATTGAGTCAGTGTACTTCATTTGTGGCATTGCACAGAATGCCCATTTGGAGGTGTATTTTGTGTATTTGCCTGCAGGATATAAGTTAAAGTGCTAACCACAGGAAAAGGACAGCAAAAACAGCCAAAGTCACATCTATGCAGAGTGAATGAGTCACTTCTCATGTTTTTGGTTTTTCTGTTCTATTTCAAATTGAATTCCCTATAGTGTAATAGAAACACCAAACTACTGATATGAGGGGTGAAAGAGGGTGAGGTTAATTCAAACTAATTGAGAGTGACAAGATTATTCACGGGAATCCAGGCAATAGTGCATAGAGATTTGTCAAAGGCCGGGCTGGCAAAGTTATCATTTCTCTATCTTCACTGCCTTTTAAGGGTTTTTCTTCTAAGTTGGGATTATTTTTCTTTCATCTGTGAAGAGTGTGGTTTCAGGGAAGTTTTAAAGTTATGCTTTCACTTAGCTGCCTCTAAGGAACAAGAATAAACATGGCAAAGATGATTTGAACATGCCAGTTTTTCTTCTTTTGATAGAGACATGAGAACTAAGATCATGTCATGATGCTGGTCTTATCCAGGGCATCTCCATCCACTCCCTCCATCCCCTCCATCAGCATGTCACCCTCATCCCTGCTCCCGGTTCTTCTGAAATGAGCTACCCTGACAACCTAGTGTGTGAGTTCCCATATGTTTTCCACACTTACGTAATATATAATCCCCATGTACAGGAGGGTATGCCAATCTCGGCACCACTGAAATTTTGGGCCAGGTAATTCTTTGGCGTGGGGCTGTCTGGTGCATTGCAGGATGTTGAGAAGCATCCCTGGCCTCCAACCACTAGATGCTAGTTGCACCCTCCCTGCCAGTTTTGACAACCGGAAAATATCTCAGATGTTGGCAGATGTCCCGTAGTGGGAAAAATCACTCCTGGTTGGAAATCACCGATATGAAGGCTAGTTTTACAACTCATTTCTTCACAAAAAGAATCATTTTGCATACTTTTCTACATCTTACTTTTCCTAATCAAAAATCGTTGACAAACTTCTTCCAAGTCATCTGGTATAATGCTATTTAATTATTTCTAATGATTGCTTAATATTTGATGAGTGGACAGAGCATTGTCTGTTAGGCCTATTCCACCATTCTCCTATCAAGGGGTATCAACATGGTTTCTAGTTCTTGACCTCCTGAAAGCAATGCTGTAGTGAGCACCATGGTGTATGTGCTTTTTACAGATTCCCGGAAATGGAACTCTGGCATATGTATTATTTATTTATTTATTTATTTATTTTGCGAGGAAGATCAGCCCCGAGCTAACATCCATGCTAATCCTCCTCTTTTTGCTGAGGAAGACCGGCTCTGAGCTAACATCTATTGCCAATCTTCCTCCTTTTTTTTCCCCCCAAAGCCCCAGTAGATAGTTGTATGTCATAGTTGCACATCCTTCTAGTTGCTGTATGTGGGCCGCGGCCTCAGCATGGCCGGAGAAGCAGTGCGTTGGTGCCCGCCCGGGATCTGAACCCGGGCCGCCAGTATTGGAGCGCGAGCACTTAACTGCTAAGCCATGGGGCTGGCCCAGGCATATGTATTTTTAATTGTAATAGCTATCACCAGATTGCCTGATGATGGCATTTGGAGAAAACTTTAAAAACTATAAATTGTATAAGACTGATATTATTCTAAAACTGTAATGGACGAGTCTAGATAGAAGTGATTATTTAAGCAATTTTTTTAACATAAAAGAAATATGAGTAAATTGGGAAATTTGCCTTTTCTCAGTCCTAAAAATTACAACTCTTTGTTCGGGAGGAAAATCAGATTACCAATTTAATTTCTTTCAAATGTCTTGTTTGTCAAGGTTTGGGGTGAAGACATCAATTACAATGAACAAACCATGAAAGAAAACTTGTTATGCCTAGAATGTTACTTTTTTCCATAATTAATATAACCCACAGTAGGTATTTCAAGGCCACAAATGAAATATGGAATAGGGGGACTAGATTAAAGTTGTATTAAGTGATAGAGTACCTAGTAAGTTTCTTTAGCATTTGTGGTTACCTGAAACGCTGCAACTAACCTCATTGATGAAGTCAGCACAGTCTGAGTAATATATTACTACTATTAAATGATTGATGAAAATCGGTCTCTGTTTGATATTTTGGGCATTTTAATAAACTATTTTATTTCCAACTCAACAGATCCAGATAGCTGTTAAGCAACATTATTAATGTGTTCCACTTTTTTCTTCCGTTTAGAGAGGTATCTGGTGAAAGAAAAAAGCTAAACCTGGCTTCTCAACTCCAAGATCACACTGCCCAACGGTAAGGAAATTAGAAGTTGTTTTTTGGAATATGTGACGGACTCAGCAAGTCTGGCACTGGGAGATGTTATTTCTGACGGGTATTGTGCTGTAAGCAGATACTGGCTTCTGTTAAGTCGACAGTGCCGGGTCTTTCCCTGTATTTGTAGTGTATCTGGGGAAAGATAGGACTAATTTAAAATGAAGCAAAATGTTTCTCATCTCTTTAATTAGGTTTACTTTTTAAAAACCAGACAAGTAATGCATATATGTTGCAAGCTTTAAGTTTTATGTTGAGCTTCTCAGTTACAATGTAGCAAAAGTGACTCACTGGGGAGCCTTTCAGAGTAGGAATATTAGCTCTGTAGCCCCAAGGCTCTGCTGAGATTTTGGACTTTTGCTTGAAGCCTCTTGCAGGTCTTGTTCTGTCCGTTTCCCTTATACGATGTACTTGGACTCCTCTAATTCTTCCTTTCATTTAGATTGTTTCTCCCCATAAGTAAGATTCTTTCATGTCACTCCTATCTTTTTGTTACATGCCAACTTGGAATGGAATAATTGCGTTTGTTATATTTTTGTGTGATTCCTAGCATGACACTTATAAACAGTGCCAATTTAAAATAACAAGTTATGTCACAAAATCATAAAACATTTAGGGAAAAAGACATTTAAAAAACTATCCCCCAATTATTTAGAAATGGCAGTTATTTGCTACCAATTTCATTTGCTTTCTTTTCATTTACACATGCAATTTGAAATTCTGACTTTAAATAAATTACCTTTTAATACGTAACACATGCAAAACTAAATAAAAAGCAAAAGTTATTAAATAAAATATATCTATCTCTTCCTCACTCCTTTAACTCATAACAATTCATTCCCTTTCAAGGAGATATCTGATGTTTCTGGTTTCTAATTTACTGGGCCTTTTAGATTATTGACATTGTTTATAATCTGTTTCTATATTAAACAATACTTTAATGAATATCTTTGTGCATACATTGTTTCTCATGTATGTGAGTGTTTGGATTGAAGGAAAAGGCTACCAGCTAATATATGAAGCAAAAACTGACTTTATTGCTTGCTAAACAAGGGAAAGTATGCTCATAGGACAAAGTTCTATCGAAAGAACGCAAAAGATGATCTTCTAAAGGGTTTTGGGAAGCATTGAATTCAGGGACTGAAGACTTTCAGAAGTGAGAGTGTTTAGGAATTGGTTGAGCTTTAGCTGCGGAGCCCTGGCAATTTGCATGAGCCTGTTGGTTATGGCTGGCTCTAAGAAATGCAGTTACTAAATTGAATGTTCAGTGATTGATTGGGGTGGCTTTGAAAAAGGTTGTAGTGGTGACTTGCTTATGCCTTGGGACTATGGCCAATGAACAATCATCTTTTCTTGAATTTGGAGTATAGGAACTTTAAATTCTCATCTGCATAAGAAAATCATGGGAATAGAATTGCTGGGTCAAACAGTATGTGCCTTCTATATTTTGACTGACTTTTGTAGAGGTTTACCAATGTACACGCCCACCAGCAGTGCATGACAGTGTTCATTTTCCCACATCATAGCGTGTCATTAAGTTTTTGATCTTTGTTAACCTGATTGGTGAAGTACAGTATGTTACTGAAGTTTTAACTTGTCTGTTTTAGTTTAAGTGAAGTTGAGAAACTTTGTACATGATTAAAAACCATTATATTTTATTTTTTCTAAGTTTTTGCAAACGTCTGCCCATTTCCAATGGAGTTTTCTATATTGATTTTTAAGGACTCTTTGTATATTAATTAGCCCTTTACATTAAGAATTGTAAATATTTTCCCTATATGTTCTCTCTTTTCATTTCATTTATGATATTTATTTGGGGGAGTGGGACATGTAAAAACATACTTTTACATAGTTGGATTGATCAATTTTTTATTGTCTTTTAGGTTTTATACTATAGTTGGAAAGATTTTTTTTTATTTTGAGATTATAATATTTTTTTCTATGCTTTCTCCTAGTGCTTTTGTGGTTTAATTTTCATTCATTCTTCTGGACTTTATATTCGTGTAAGTGTGAGGGAGGAATATACTTTTTCAGGCAGCTATTTAGCTGCCCCAACACCATTTGCTGACTAATACATTATTTCCCCGCTAATTTGAATTATCATCTTTGCCTGAAACTAAATTCCCATCAATATGTTGATTCATTTCCGACTTTTCTCCTCTGATCCGTTGATTTATGTGTTGGCTTTTTCATTTAACATGATACCACATGCATTTTTCTGCTTGTTAATTGGGCTTTCTGCTTACCACAATGGTATTTACATTAAGTAAACTTCTATAATTTACTCCACAACTCTCCTTCCTGTTGCCTTCTGTTGAACATTGGGGAAATTTTGGAAATCAACAAATTGATTTCCAAAACGTTACCTCTGTTTATTCCATAAACAGCCACTTGTGAGGGCTATTCTCTCAGCCTGCCCTTACCTGGCCACCATTTTATATAGACTAATGGATGTTTCCAGCATCCAGCATCCTGCCTTCTGTATCACAGGTGACTATTTTCTCATTTAAACAACATTTAGACCTTTAAGTGAGTTGGTGAGGAAAGGCTGACAAAAATCCTTTAACAACCAAGTATCTGTCATGAAATAGAAAAGAAAAATCTGTTGGATCTTTTAAATTTTCCACTGAACTCAGGCATCTAAAACTTAAAGAGAAATACTATACTCAGTTCCAAGTGTTGGTTGAAAATCGCTGGCTACATGACTTCATTTTCTTAAGAAGTTGCTTGCACTAAAATCATTGTTTTTTGTAGATGATTCAGAAACATTGATTGAGCCATCATGGTGCCAAATTTGTAATTGTGTGTGTAGGCGTGTGTAGGCGTGTGTAAGAGTATGTGGGATGTGAATGTATCTGTGTCTGTGTGCATGTGTGTGTGTTGTGTTCACCAGAAGATAATACCAACACGTATGTGCTTGTCCAGGGCTCTTCTAATTTTTGATCATCATACAAGAGATTCTATTGATTTATACTGAGAGAGAGATGGAAGAGTATCATTAGCTATTCCTTTCCATGGCCACTGAAATGAAGTTCCAACTCAGAAACAAATTCCTTTTTCCTGGACCTCAGTTTGTTTCAGTGCTTAGGGATGGACACATCTTGAGCCAACAGTTTCAGCAACTCCAAATCTATCTGTTTATATCTCAGAGGAAACCTTCCTCTATAGGCATTAGGTATTTACTCAAATTTAGTTTAAAACACAATGATCAGTGCTTTGGAGGGGATTATGTGTTACTTAAGCAAATTTAGGGTTCCTTCTACATGCCCCAAAGTCCTCACTGGCTATAACTCATTAATCTCCTTACACTGAGATGGATGGGGGCTGCTGCTATTGGTCACAGATAGTCAAAGTTACTCACCCAAGATCATATGGCAAGTCACTGGTTATAACAAGAAGTGATGGGTCAGTAAGATAAATGTCACCATTCTAATGAAAAGTCTTATGCTGTGTGACATAATTGTTGTGAATCACAGTATACTTTCAGTAGGCTGCAGCAAGCACAATGCATATGGCTGTTCAAATTGCTTCTCACCATAGAGTTGAAAAACAAAAAAGAAGAGAATAAAGAATAAAGAATGACTGGTTAGATAGAGGTCTCCCACTTTGTTTCTGCCTCAAGCAAGTACTGTCATTCTGGCTAAACTCAGAATAAATTCATTGCCTTCTTTATTCTCATGAATATGCTATATTCTCCTTCCAAAGGGTTGATAGATGGAGGAGAGCACTAGAGGACCATGGAGATCTGGAAAATACTTGTAGACTCTATGTGAGAGTTTTCTAGACATCACAGTCAATCTTTATATGAAACTAGACCATCATTTCTAGGATAGTCAACAATATCCCAATCTGGAGAATCTCCTTAACTTTAATGAGATGAGATGTTGGCAGAACTCATCTCAGGGAAATAAAATACAACAGTGATTGACTAAGGAAAATCTTTATTGTTATTTGGGGGGAGAGGAGGGCACAAAGCAGATCCTAAATTGAGCTGCCTTAAAACCCACCATTTTACTCCATCACAGAGAAGCTGCCAACTGGCCTGAGATCCTTTAGGATTGTAAGGGAGGAAGAAATATTCCTCTACCCTCTATGTTCTTCCAGCTTGTCTAAGAATAAAATAGACATGTGACAGAATAACAGGAGAAAATCAAACAAATTTAGTAACATGTATACATGGGAGAAACCCAGAAAAACTAAGTAACTGCCAAAATGGCCAAAGCCACCACCTTAAATACCATCTTCAGCTAAAGACAAAGGAGGATGCTGGGGGTAGTGGTTTGGGACTTCAAAGGGGAGAAAGGCAATTTACATAGAGATGGAAAAGCAAATGTTTGGTAAACAAATGTTTGTTATACCTTGCAAAGACAATAGGATATGGGAGGACTTTGATCAAATTGGCCTTGCTAGGTTTCTCTCTGTCTACCACACCCAGTTTATATTATACTATAGTTATTTATGATATTAGCTCCTTCCTGGCCTTCTATTTTAAATTCTTTTAGGCAGTTAAGGGAGGAGGTCAAAGGTTCTTCTTGAGTCTTTTGTTCTTAAGAATAATCAATCCAAAAGAGACACATTTTGGGGTGGCAAATTCTGTCTTGCCACAGGGTTCAACATCCGAGGCTGGGATATGAAGTCAGATTGTGTCTAGGAGCTCCCATCTGGAACAAGGTTAACAAAGTCTAGGTGGGATCTTGTCATCTTTAGGGACTTTCTGAGAGAAACATTAGCTTTCCCCTAAGGGTCAAAAATACAGGTGTTACTCAGGGATCAGGCTGAATCAGTTCTCCATGGCAATGCTTTCTCAAAGTTTTCTAAGAATGCATAAGTCTGAGCCTCATCCCCGGAGTCTTGCTCAGTAGTTCTGGGGTGAGGTTTGGTAATCTCTAGCTTAACAAGTGTGCCAGGTGATTCCAGTGAAGGCTAACGTTCTATTGCACACTGCTCTTTGGGATTGAATCTGAACACACCTGATGATAATATGATAATATGACCCAATTAGTGGTGATAAGTGATTCATTTTCAGGTTATGGTTAGAATTTTGTCAAGTTCATGCATTATAGATTTACATATCAATTCACTTCTATGTGTATATATAAATACATGCAAGCAAATAACAAATGCATAATGCTGTGGAGGGAAGAATTTATTTGGTATGATACATTTAAGAAGAAAACACCTTCTTGAGATTTGATGAGAGTCCATTTTACATTCCTAGTTTTCCAAGAGAAATTGGAGGGGGCTAGTGCATGATCCACCTTAAGATCAAAAAGGGCAAAAGTACAGAATGAAGGCCAAACAATGATTTCATTATACAAATGAAATGGGAAAACGCAGTGAAATTCTATCCATCCCTCAGGACCGACTCCATTTAGAGGTTAGAAGAGCAGCCTGAGTGATCTCACACTTATGGGCTCTATAACCATCCCTCCCGAGCAATTGTAGAAGGGTTATGACTAAGGATGAAAGAATCATCACATAAGGTTTTGAGCTTTAACTACCTTTCCGCTGGGTGCATAAGAAATAAAATAGACAATTCATCCAGATGGCCCATCCCCTGGTGAATACAGAACAAGGGGTAGCTAAGTAGGTGAGTGCAATCAGTGAAAACCAAATAAAAGCGTCAGTAATGAGTTTCAATTCAGTTTTAGGGACAGGCTGTTAAGTACATTAGGTGATGTCACAGAATATCTGTGATAAAGAAGACGTTGGAAGGAACTGGCTCAGGAAAGTTCCAAATGCACTAAAAAATAATGCCTTCCACGTTCATAATCCATTGTGGTTTACAAGGATTTTCCACATTAAAAAAGGCTTCATGAGATCCGGATTACTGATGAGGAAACTGAGTCCTGTTGAGGTGACTTGACACCCAGCTTTTTACCGTTGGAGCCTCTCAGATGGCACCAGCTTAGCCTCTCAGTCATCCGCTTCAACGCCATCGTGTTTATGGAGGACCGACCCTGTGTAAGGCACAGTGTCAGGGGTATCGAAGCAAGTGGATGACCTCCAAGAGTGAAATGGGGTGTGGTAGCTTCATCATCCCTGTATGTGCCTTCCTTGTTCTTTCCTCTTCATCGCGTCTGTGATGAATGCAGCGGAAAGCCTTAAAAATTAACCGAAAATTTTAATCATTAAAATTAAATCATAGCAACCAGTTAGACAGGAACCTGTGAAAGCACGTGTTTTGATTCACTTTACAGGATGCCCCACGGAACTGACATAATAGAACTCTGCCAACAAACCATGGCTCAGTGCACAACAGATTGCTAATTACTCCTGGAGACATACTTTTTGAACAACAATGGCACATTTTAATTGCCTTTTAGTAAGATGCTTTGCCCTTTTTTTTTCTCTACCGCCTAGATCCCATCAGCACTTACCCAGTGCTGCCTGAGTTTTAATAGATTCATATTAGAAATGTTTATGTATTAACAATAATAAAGACAAATTATGTTTGCAAGTGCGTTCCCTACATTTCATCTCCATAACAACTCTGGGGCTATACGGGGCAAGGATTATTATCTCCACCTTGTTGAGGAGGAAACCCATGCATGGAGAAGTCGGGAGAGTTTCCAAAGTTTCTGGGTGAATCAGGACTCAAGCTCTGGCTTTGTTTATGAGATGACATTCTATACTGTGTTTAATAAACCAAGATGGGCTATAACACAAAATGCTCGGTACTAAGGTAGAGGACGTGGCCACCTGTGTGGATTTTGTCCCTACTAGCTGTGTGTTCTTAATCTCCCTATGCTCATTTTACACATCTTTAAAATGACAAAAATAGTAGCTATTCTGTTACAAAATTTTGGTGAGGAGCTGTTGAGATACTGCATGAGGAATTGCTGAAATTTGTACACAGTTTGTTCTTCGCCTAGAGTCCTTGAGCGGACTTCAATGGGTCTATAAACCTTCGACTTTGTGCAAAATTTGATGCTTATTTGCACATAATGAGGTTTTCTGGGGAGAATGCTGAAAATTTTATAAGGTTGTTCAGAGATTTCTGTGATTAAAAAAAGAATGAGATGTATTTCCACAAAACATTATGCAAGGTACTAGTGTTATTCACACATTATGTCTTTTTGGCTTTTATGGTGTATTCCTTCTAGCAAATGTGAGAAATACACAAAAACACAAAGAAGAACACAATAGTCATCTAAAAACATGCCATTTAGAGAGAACCCAGGTATCCATCTTACAATTTTGACTGATAGTAGCTTTCAGCTTTTTTTTTTAATAAATCAAAAATTTTAAAAAATGTTTAGGAGGCAGCACAAATATATTATATACAATGTATAAAATATATTAGTAGAAATATAATCATATAAAAATATATAAACACGTGTATGGTTTATGTGCATATATATTTGCAGGTTTGGGGTCATTCTAAATATGTGAACATGACCTAGTGGTGTAATATTTTGCTATCTGATGTTTAACGCCTGACTTAAAATCTCTATATGGCTTTTCCATCATTTCTGTACCTAACTCTCTATTGTGCTTTCAGACTGTTTCCATTTCTGTCATTTTTACTATATTATAATATATATGCTTCTACATATAATTATACCGTGTATTCATGAATTTTATATATTTTCTAAAATTAACTTGTACATATTCTTCACACTAGATGATCAGTTACTAAGTATTTAATTCTCCCAGATGTTTTTTAGTTTTTCACTACCATGTTTTCAAAAATATTACTAGGATTTAAAAAAAGTTAATTATGCCTACTGATTATTTGGGGGGAGAATTTTCCTCTATGCTTTTATCCCAGAATATGGTTTGTCTCTTCTGTTATTCAGATCTACTTTTACATCCCTCAGTTAAGTTTTATTATTTTCCATGCTACTTCTAATAACTTGCCTCTTTTTTACAATATTTATAGATTATCATTTGTCTTTCAAAAAATTTTTGCATTGCTAGAACTTTCAGAACTATTTTTAAAACTAGTCGTGATAGCAGATATTGTGTCTTTTTCAAACGTTAATGTGGCTATTGCTAGTGCTTCAGCGTTAAAGATGGTTGGCTGAACGTGAGCGATAGTGGTCTTTATCATGGTAAGGAATATTGACATCTACTCCCAGTTTATTAAAAGACTTTTAGAAAGTCAGTATTATATGACGAATATTATCAAATACATTTTGCCTCTCATGAATTACTATCCCTGTGACTCTTCTCTTTTGACCTAATGCAGTGAGTTGTTTTGACATTCTATAGTAAATCATTCTTGCATTCTTAGAATAAGTTCTTCTTGATCATGGTGTAATATTTTTAGAATACATTTCCAAATTAAATTGCTAATATTTTATTTAGAATTTTTCATCTCCAATCAATTTTTATGGGCTTTTTCACTTTTTCAAATATAAGGATTGGCATAAGAAATTGAAAAGTCTTACATCCTTCTAGACAGGAAATTTTAGACAACTATAAAATTTTCTTCCCTAGTTATTTCTTCATTCAACTTTTCTACATCTTTTATATTGTCTTCAAAAATCATCTGTTTTATTCAGTTTTCTAATTTATCAAAATAGAATTTACACAATTTTTACTTATATCTTTGGTCATGTCCATTTTTTATTCCCAATTTTATATATTTATATTTTCTCTCTTTTCTATTTCATTAGACTTGCTAAATATTTGATGAGTAATTTTTTTCTACACAGAACCAGATTTTAGATGTGTCTATCCTATTCTATTATTTGTTTTCTAATTCATTAATTTCTGCCGTTATTTTTTCTCTCCTTTTGTTTTACTTATTTTTTGTTCCTGTTTTTACATTTTTTTAACTGAACACAATAATTTTTATTCTTTCTGGTTTCCTAATAAAAGGCTTATAGGTTATGGATTTGCTTTAGTGTATAACTTGGTCAGCCTTCCAGATATTTTGACAGATTATGTATTCACTCTCATTATTTTCTACACAATGCTTAATGGTGTGTTTGATTTTCACTGCAATAGTTTTTCAGAGAATCATTTATGGTGTGAGAATTTAGCCTGTATTTTTTCCACATTTTGAGTTTATAAGTGTATATAGCATAATGTATAATTACTATTTACAAATATTCTTTATAAACTTGAGAGGAAATATATTTTCCTGTTCTCCCCAAGATACAACCTTTGCTGTAGACTGAATAAATCAATCTTATTGTTATTTGGAACCTCATTCTCCCCTCCCTGCCCACCATGTGGCATATATTTTTGCATACTTCAACTGTAAGAGATGGAGGAAGCTATAATAAGGTCTCTCACTAGCCCGGTGTTTCTGTTAACTTCTCTTTGTGCCTCTAATAGTTTATTATTGCTATATTTTGAGGAATGTTATTTGGAGCATAAATATTTATTGCTTTTATATTTTCTGTCTAGATTTTATTTATTATCAAAATAATAGAACTCTTCATTCCAGAAAATGGCTTTTTCTTTTAATTCTCCATGGCCTGAAAAGAATATAGCAACCCTTGTTTTCTTTCATTATATTAGTTTCATCTCTTCTTGCCTTTAGCTGTTATATCTTTGCCTAATCATTTAATAGTACTTACCTACCAACTTCTTTTAATGTTTAGCTTTTAAATAATATTAGGTTGCATTTGATTAGTTCACCATTTGAGGGAGGATATCTTTTACTATGGTAGTTTTGGTCAGGAGTGTATATCATTATTACCGATGTAATTTTATTTCTTTTATCTTGTTTTGTACTTATTGAAAAAATTCTTCCTGTTTTTTTCTCTAGCAAATTTTTTTTTTAAAAAAAGGGCTATGTTTTCTTTGCTTTTTTTCTCCTGTTATTCTGTTTTAAATTCTACTGATAGTTTACCTTAAGTTGTTAAAATGTTCATATTAATATTTTTGAAAGTATAAACATAAAAAATAAAGTTCTATTAACTGATTAGCTTCCATCTAAAATGAGGATATAAGTAGTCTTTTGTTCCCAAATTATAGCCAAACCCACTTCCCAGTTTTTGTTGGTGTCGTCCAGTCATCATGGTCATAGGATTTACAGCCTTGTTTTATTTGATATTTTCACATTTATATGTTTATCACATTTTTGACACCAAAAATGGGACTGATATTTAAATCAGGAATACCTTAGCTTAAGATCAACAGAAAAAGTATCTTTTTTTTACTTTCACATTTAGTGTTATAAACATAGAGAGGAGAATTAGAGAAATCTTTTGTTAATTTTGATATTAGTGGAATAGGACCACTCCATGGTAGGTCATGTTGGATTTTACATAACGTTTCCATATGTGATAATGAACTATTTTGTCACTTATATCAAAGACAAAATACTGCTTTAATATACCAGAGTTCAAATTAGTCAGGTTTCAACCCCAGCTTTTGGTGAATTTCCAAAGGAAGGACAGGGCTATGCCACAACCTGTACCCTTGTTCCGTGACTCGAGAGACTTCCATTGTGAATGGGCTGGGACCACAGTCTTTTCCATATGGTCTGTTCACATCATTGTCCTGTGCCCTTGGAAAGGCTTATTCTCCAGGTGGTCAAATAAGGGAAATTTTATTTCCTTTTTGGCATGCAAGCTCCTGAATTCAGCAGTAGTTGAGAATTAAAGAGAATTTAGTGTGAATTTCTAAATGACACACAGTGTGCATTTCCAGCTCGATGTAGCATAACAGTTAGGTGGTGAACATGTGGGTATGAAAACAAATGGCTGTTGTCATGGACTGAATTGTGTCCCCCTAAAAATGTTGAAGTCCTAACCCCCAGTACCTAAGAATGTGACCTTACGTGGCAATAAGGTTCTTGCAGATGATCAAGTTAAGAGAAGGTCATTAGGGTGGGTCCTAATCTAATATGACTGATGTCCTTATAAAAATGGGGGACATTTGGACACAGAGACAGACAAACACAGAGGGAAAATGATGTGAAGACACAGGGAGGATGCCATCTACAAGCCAAGGAACGCCTGAGACTACCAGAAGCTGGGAGAGAGGGCTGGAACAGATTTTTCCTCACAGCCCTGAGAAGGAACCAACTCTGCCAATGCCTTGATCTCAGACTTCCAAGGCTCCAGAACTGTGAGACAACACACTTCTGTTGTTTGAGCCATCCGGTGTGTGGTGCTTGTTACGGCAGCCCCAGCAAACTAATACAGCTGTGTTATTCCCACTTGAACCATTTGGGTTGAAAATTGTAACAATGGTAATTATCAGGATGTTTTCAAGCCAGACAATTGAGTGTCTTGTCTCAGCAGTCGTTCTACAGGAATAGGACTAGACTGCATTTCTGAATATTACTTATTTATCTTATTTATCTTACTTATCTTACTTACTTATCTTATTACTCTTAAACCAAAATACTAAGCACGCCATGGGCAAGTTCTTATAGAGGTGAATATCAACAGGGTTGCTTGTGCAAATGCTGATAGAGATTGGTTAAGCAAGGTTTGGTTTCCTTCTTTTCATCTCGTCTGATACTTCATTCTGTGATAGACTATGGTTTTCCCCACAAGCTTCGTTATGAAATTAAACAGCACCCCCACTGCACCACAAACACGTGATATAATTTTGACCTTACTATCTCTAATTTTCCCTTAGTATTATATATTATGTATTACGATCAACAAAGAATTTTACCTTGTGGTCTACTTCACAAAAGAACAAAATGTTATGTTTAATTATGCTGTGTCCAGACAGGTTTCTCTTTCAAAATAATTTCGCTGAAGCTTATGGAAAAGTCTGGTTTGTTGTAAGCCAGTGGGTTCCCACCAGCGCCGCCCCCATGAGAGCATTTCCAAGCCTGGATTTCACAGTCAACACGTGTGCTCACAGGAACTCGAGGGGAGGTCACCCAGCCTCTTTGGTGGTTTGCTGAAGTCCTGGCTGTTTTCCACAGGAGCAAGTCAAAACCCTGAAATGAAAAGGCAGGTTGAAAGAAGGAACAAAGAAGAAAGGAGGGAAGGAAGAGAGAGAAGAGAAGAGAATGTTTGAAAAGGAGAAAAGGAGAAAGGGAAAATGAGAAAAAGAACACAATAACAAGAGTGAAATTCCAGAGGACCCTGGGCAGTTTTTCGTGTGTGTCTGTAATAGGCCGAGATATCTATCTCAGACCACACTCAACCCATTCTCTTTACCGTGAGACTAAGATTATACACACTGTGGATATTGCAGTTCTGAAAGTGTGATGAGACCTGATAGCGATACCACATTAAACGCATCTCCTATCGATTGTCTCTAACCTTGCAAAATGAACTGCACGCATTAAGTACCTTTTACTCCAGCCTCGCTGCTGGGACCACAGATGTTAACAGCAGGGCTGAATTTCCTTGGAGGTCAGCAGACGGGGCAGGTGGGAGGTGACCAAGGGAACATCTTCTGGCCCAGGGACAATTTACCCTGGCTGCCCTCAAGTACAGCTTGAGGACACATGTCTGGACAAGTCTGAATCATGGAGAAATTAAATCAAGCCTCAGCACCTCTCTACGAATGTGTGTGGCTGATGAAAACAAGGAGTCCATTATAGAAGAAGAGCGTAATTCATAGTTTGTAAGGCTCAAGTTCTCTCTTATTTTCAAAGTATTTTCTCTAAGGTATGGTTTTGTTTCAAATAATAAAAAAATTAAAATAACACTTGTTTCATCTATTCATCTCCAATGTCTGTTTTAACACCTTTGTCCTTATGATTCTGTTCTCCCTGTGCGCTGATAGTGGATTCAGGGCAGGTAGGGACAGAGACACTTACTGTTTCTGTGAACGGCATTGACGCCAGTGGATCAGTTACCTGGATTGAGACCCCCATTTACCAAGCACAAGACCTCAGGCTAATGTTTCAGAGGCTCTATTTTTTCATCTGGAAAATGAGGTGATAATGTCCGGGGTAAGAATTAGCAGTTAAAATGTGTAGCACATAATACGTTCTCACTAAAAGGTGGCTATGATTTATTTTTTCTGTTATTATTATTGCTAATATTATTATAATTTAATTTTCATCTGCTAGTCTGGATGGTTTCCCCACATGTGGAGAACCATCTGGAGCTGCAGCAGGGGCCAGAATTTACCTCTGAGGAGGCAGGAGGAACATGCTGCCCACTCTGTAGGGTTTAGAGAGTGCTGGGAAGAAGTTCCTCAAATACCTCCCGCCCACGCGGGCTTCTCTTGGCACCTGGAATCACTCCTACCATCCTCTAGGTTAGCGCAGGAGAGACCTGCTTTACTCTAACGGAGGGGACTGAGGAGAGGGGTCAACATCACCAGACTGCAAAATATGAGGCAGCAGGTGCATGTCTGTCCTATATACATGCTCGCCCAGTACCTAGCTTATGCATTGAATGAATGAATGAATGAATGAAGATCAAGGTTATCATCATCATCACTTTTCCTCCCCAACGTGCTTAGTTTAAGGCTTTGCACAGAAAGTGATCTGTAACTGCTTGTTGCAATTATTTAAGTTGAATGGAAAATGTTTGCACTGGAATTGATTCATGAAGGTAAGTAAGTCAGATGGAGGTTAGAGAAGGAAATAGAGAAATGTCTAGGACATGGGAGACCTTTAGGACACTTTGGAAAAGGAATTTGGGCTAGCCATGAAGCAAACTGGGATTAGGACACAGGGAGAAAGAGGAGAAGGGTGAGAGTGGTGTCTCAAGAGCAAGGTGGCAGCAGCAGGCAGCGTGGAGTCTGAAAAAGGATGGGTGTGGTGCAAATGGATGGTGCACACGTTGTGCAGGCGGGATGGGTGTGTGCATGTGGACAAGTGTATGGTGCAGATGTGAGGTGTGTGTGACATAGGTGTGAGGTGTGTGTGGTGCAGATGGACAGTGCAGGTGTGTGACATGTATGTGAGTGTTTGCATATGGCGTGGATGTGTGTTACATGGGTTACAGATGTGTGGCTGTGTACTGCACATTGTGGTGCATGGTGCAGATGTGTGTGTGTGCATGAGTGTCTGTGCATGTGAGAATGTGGTGTAGGCATGTGGTGTTTTTGTGCCTGATGCCAGTGTGTGTTACTTATGCATCTTGCAGGTGTTTAGCGTGTTTCTTGGGTACATATGCGCAGTGTGTGTGTGTGTGTGTGTGTGGTGGTGTACATGCGGTGGCTGTGTGAGGTGCATGTGTGTGGTCCAGGTGTATGGTGTACAGGTGTGGCGCAGGTGTACCAGGTATAGATATATGTAGACACGTCCCATTTGCCGCAGGCGGGAGTTGGGAACATTGTGTACCAGATATCATGGGCTAGTGGTTCTCAAGTGTGGCACCTGTAGCAGAAGCATCAGCGTCACCTGGGAACTTGCTAAAAATGCAAAATCTCAGCTCCCACCGGAGACCCACTGAATCAAAGATTCCGTGAGTGGGCCTGCAACCTGGGGTTTAACACGCTGTCTAGGGGATTCTGAGCCAGCTCAAGTCTGAGCACCAGTGCCATGCATCTGTGTCCCACTTGCTTCCTGCTTTCTCCTCATTGTCATAGAGGATATATTCCTCTTCTTCCCTCCTAGTGATGCCATCTTGGCAGTTACTCCCAACCGGATAGAGGAAGACTGGAAGTGGGGATGCTGGAAATCAGATGCTCTGTGCTGGTGGCATGGTCAACTATATCATCTTTCCTTTAAAATGGAACATCCATCATTTTGAGCTGTAGCTCACTGAATTTTTGCTTAATTGGACAACAATGGAAGATTTCTCCTGATAGCTTTTGGATTTAAAAGATGGCTACTTTCTTTATCCATAAGAATTTTCCCATAAATAATTGTTTCTGAGACTTTAAGTTCAATTGTAATGCAGGGAATGTGCTCTGCCTTGT
This sequence comes from Ceratotherium simum simum, assembly GCF_057802395.1. Taxonomy (NCBI): domain Eukaryota; kingdom Metazoa; phylum Chordata; class Mammalia; order Perissodactyla; family Rhinocerotidae; genus Ceratotherium; species Ceratotherium simum. Next base: position 10,720,705 of record NC_141926.1, read on the forward strand.
GGGATTACGTAAGTGTGTCTGGGCGTGGTTGGTAGAATACAAAGCACTTTTGCAAAGTGGCAGAATCCTTGTGAGTTCTGGAGCCTCCCTTCTGGGTTTGGATTCTGCCCGTGAGGCGTTAGGTCAGTTTCGACCTCTCTGTCCTTCACTTTCCCAGCTGTCAGTAAGGAGAACAACAGTACCACCCCCATAAAGTCCTGCGGGAATCAATTGAAACAGTGTGTGCAAAGCATGTAGACCGTGTGCCAGTTTTGGGTTCAGGAATATGTGTTAACTGTAATATTGAATGGAAATATTTGAAATGTATCATGGAGGATTATTTTGCATTTTTATCAAGAAAGTGAGAGTTAAGTAAAAATAAAAATAGTGTGTGTAAAGGGAGCCTGTGCCTTGTATAAAGATGCTGGTGCTTCAGCTCTGCCTCCTGCTCCTGGCGGGGGGGCTTCTCCACTGATTTGGCCACAGGGGCAGCTTTTGCAGAGATTTCCCTCTCCAAGGGGCACCGTCTTTTTGCCCTTAAGAGACACTGATTTGAATTTGAGAGCCCTGTTATTGGACTTCTTTTTAAACCTTTGTGCCTCTCGTGACTCTCCTGCCCCCATTCTGTTTCCGTCACCCATCCTCTTGCTGGCTCAGTGTTCAGTGATTTCTCTGCAGAGTGTTAAATGGCCTTACATAAAAATTACAATGAGATATATCCATACAGTGGAATATTATTCAGCCTTGAAAAGAAATGAAATTCTGACACATGCTGCAACGTGGATGAACCTTGAGGACATTATGCTGAGTGAAAGAAGCCAGATACAAAAGGTCACATATTGTATGATCGTATGATTCCACTTGTGTGAGGTAACCAGAATAGTCAAATTCATAGAGGCAGGAAGTAGAATGGTGGCTTCCAGGGGCTGGGAAGAGCAGGGAATGGGGAATTAGTGATTAAAGGGTGCAAAATTTCAGTTTGGGATAATGAAGAAGTTCTAGAGATGGATGGTAGTGATGGTTGCACAATTATGTGAATGCACTTAATACCACTGAGTTATACACTTAAAAATAATTAAAATGGTAAATTTTATGTTATATATTTTACCATAATAAAAAAATTACAAAGAGGTGAATTCTTTCTATACTCCAGAGTCTTACAATTGGTGAAATCTCCTACCTGATGTTAAATGCCATTCATATGTATATATGATCGTAGAGGAGGAAAAACTTTTCCTCTACCCTCTTAGATTTTGTACCTAGAGACTGCAAATTAAACTGATGAAAGACATACTAACAAGAGAAAAGGCATGGGCATTTTATTGATTAAAATGTTTACATGCTCGAGGGTTTCACAAAAAAAGAAGTGAAAATCAAAAACAGTGGTTAGATTCTGGGGGTTATATACTCTTTTAACAAAGGGCAATAAATTGTGGAGAAGTGACTAGACAATGGAGAAGTGACTAGACAAAGGATAAGGGGGTTTGGGCTCCAGGGGGTGTAATTTGTGGGAACCTGTTGCAAGGAAACATATGGCAAATAAGGGCTGTATAATAAGGTTTGTTATAGAGACTCACCTCAGTGCTGTCTCTGGTGATAAGACTGATTCCCCCCTTTCTGGTACTGGCGGGGGCACAACTCATTTAGAAATGGAAACTTACGTCACTTTTACAAAGAGAAATGTATGCCCTGCTTTTAGGCAAAAAAGGAGAAGGCAGAGAGCTCTTCCCGTATCTGCCATTCATGATTAAATTGATCCAAAATAAAAGAGTGAGGCAGTAACCCTTCCTATGAGTGGTTTTCAAATTTGCCAAGTCTATATGCAACCAAGGTTGCAAAATGCAGCCCGGAGGTCTAATCTTTGTCTATAACATCTAGTATTTCCATCAATTAATCTAGGCTCATACAGTAAGTTACTTGTTACTTTGGTCGCCAATTGAAGTTTTTTGTTTTTTCCTAATGCCTATGATGGATGAAGTGTGTCCATTCCAGACCATGTCTCCAAGAAGAAGAATCCGGGGGGGTGGGGTTACTAGAGCTAGAAAGGACAAGAGAGGGGGTGAGTGAGTCAGAGGTGTGTTTATTGAGATCCTCCTGTGTGCCCCGAGCTGAGGGAGGCCTTAGGGAAATATCAGTGAACAAGGCAGATGGTCCTGTTTCTTATCATCGTAGAAATTACAGGGAAGATGAGCGTTAAAACCAAAAATATGACAAATAAATAAATCATATCAAGCATAATAATGCTATTTAAAAAAAGAAAAAGAAGGATAGGATGAAAAGAAAAAGAAGGAGGTGAATGGTAGAGTGATCTTAGTTGGTCTAGTGGTCAGGGTAGACTTCTCTGAGGAAGAGATGATGAAGTTGGTGCTTGAAGGGCTAGACAGGACTTACCCAGGGAATGAGGTGGGGTGGGAGAAGAAGGGCTGAGTCCTAGGCAGAAGGAACAGTGTGCCCAAAGTTCCAAGAGGGGATGACACGACCCTTTGGAGGAGCTGAGGGAAATCCCCGAGAGCTGAAGCATGATGGATGAGAGTGACATCTGTTGGGAAGGCAGGGACAAGGCCAATAGGGTGTGGTGGCCATGCTGAGGAAGGAGACTTCACCCCAGAGCAATAAGAAGACATGGAAGGGTTTTAGAAAACAGCTGCTTTAACACACTTCTCTTGTAGAGGAATAAACTGAATTCCAAAGTCATTAAGTGATGTGCTCAAGACACACAGCTGGTTACTGAGAGAACCAGGGTAGACCCGGTCCTGCTCCCTACCCACTCAAGGGTTCCTTCAGTCCTGTAGCATCCGCTTCCTATAATTTGAGGAATTGAGAGTGGGTTTTGGAATAACAAAGAACCTTGGTCCTACCACCACTACATGTGAGAACTTGGGAAATTTATTTTATATCTCTGAGCTTCAGTTGCTTCATCTGCAGAGTGGGAAGACTAATCTTATCTTACCAGGTTGTTATGAGGATGAAATTAAGTAGTATATGGAAATCTACTAGTACAATGTTCACTGCACTATTATGGATCAATTAAGTGTCAATTTCCGCTTTGTGCATCTCTTTTACTTGACCAGAAACTTGACACCAGCTTTATCTAGCTTTAGTGAATAGATTGATGGGATTATTGTTATGGCTTCTAATTTCTTGTCAGGCAGTTGCTTGACAGCTTTGCTGGGAGATGATTCAAAAAAACTGGAAATTCTCTATCACACCCAGAGGTTCCAGTTTTGTGCAGGGTTTAGCCAATAGGGTTCAACATGAGTTCTCTGTCTTCTACGAGATAAATAATGCTATTTTCTGCAGCAATGTAGAACCCATAGATACACAGAATAGGAAGACTCTAAGCCCAGCTCTGCTGCTGGCTGTGTGATTTGGGACAATCACTTAACCTCTCTGAGACCCTGTTCCTTCCTTTGAAAAACAAGTTTGCAGCGATAATAAGATGCCACAGTGAATGGAAAGCACCTATAAAATGCCCAGCATATAATACAGTAGGATCATGGTAGATGTTGACGACTCCTCCCTTCTGCCCAACCTTGGTCCCAGGTCCCAGGAGCACTAATGTCTTTGGAAACAGCACCCAGATTTGGCCTAATGTGGAAGTGGGGCTTTCCCCACTCAGGTCTGACAACTCCAGAGCAATGTTCCTTCAGCCTCGTGAATGTAGATCAGGGCCCTGGAAGGCAACCAACAACCTCTTACCTAATCCCCTGATTTTGCAGTGGAGGGAACTGAAACCCAGAGAGGCAAGTGACACACTGTAGAGTGCACACCTGCTCAGTAGCAGGGCTGAGATAAGGATCCATTTCTCCATCTCTTTATGCCAATGGATCTCTACTCTTCTGCTCTTCCATTGGGCCTCACAGAAGTTCAAAGAACATTCTATTGAGTTCAACTATGAGCTGGATGGCCCTTCCTTGAACAAGTCCCTGAATCCCTTTGTGTTTGTGTCCTTATCTGTAAAATAGGGCTGACACTTGTGCATGAACAGCTGAGGTTACAGGAAAATGAGGGTCAGGTATAACTATTCCAATTGTTGGTTCCAGTGTTCAATAGGCTAAAGAGATTCTCCTCTGTCTAGTTCTATCTTTTCAGGTCTCTTACTTCTCTGTTATTTCCAAGGCAAATTCTTAGATCTAAATGCCTGAGAAATATCTATAAAAGCCTTTAAAAATTGTCACTGAGGCTCATTTCAAGTACTGATAGCTTTATTTTGGCTCTCCTGATAAAGGTCTTTCTTGGTAGGTGTTCTAATTGGTTTTGAAAATATTCTGCATTGTAGGTGCTGTGGAGAAACAGGCCTGCCTTCTTATACATTGTTGGTGGAAATGCATAAAGGCACAGCCCTTATGGAGATAATTTATCAATATTATATCTCAAATTTATGGAGACTTGTTTTGTGGCCTAATATGTGATCAATCCTGGAGAATGTTCCATGTGCATTTGAAAAGAACGTGTATTCTTCAGTTTTTGGATGGAATGCTCTGTATATATGTACTAGGTCCATCTGTTCTAGTGTGTTGTTTAAGGCCAATGTTTCCTTATTGATCTTCTGTTTGGATGATCTATCCATTGGTGTAAGTGGAGTGTTCAAGTCCCCTAGTATTATTGTGTTACTGTCTATTTCTGTTTTTATGTCTGTTAATAATTTCTTTATATATTTAGGCGCACCTACATTGGGTGCGTAGATATTTACAAGTGTTATATCCTCTTGTTGGATTGTTCCCTTGATCATTATGTAATGCCCTTCTTTGTCTCTTTTTATAGTTTTTGTTTTAAAGTCTATTTTGTCTGATATGAGTACTGCTACCCCAGCTTTCTTTTCATTGCCATTTGCGTGGAGTATCTTTTTCCATCCCTTCACTTTCAGTTTGTGAGTGTCTTTAGGTCTGAAGTGTGTCTCTTGTATGCAGCATATATATGGGTCTTGTTTTTTTATCCAGTCAGCCACCCTATGCCTTTTAATTGGAGCATTTAGTCCATTGACGTTTAAAGTAGCTATTGATAAGTATGTACTTATTGCCATTTTTTAACTTTTTTTTTTTCTCAGTGTTTTAGTAGTTCTTCTCTGTTCCTTTCTTCTTCTATACAGAATTGATGGTCACTTTAGCTTGACCTCTGTCTGCAACCTCTACTCTTTAACTCCCCTCCTCCCTCCTTTTATGTTTTTGATATAATATCTAACCTCTTTTTTGTGCATTTGTATCCATTACATTCTTATCATGGAAATAGATAATTTTCCTATTTGTGGTCTTCTCTTTTCCCCTTAAATCAGTCCCTTTAACATTACCTGTAGTACTGGTTTCTTGGTGACAAACTCTTTTAATTTTTGTTTGTCTGGGAAAATTTTGATCTCTCCTTCCAGTTTGAATGATAACCTTGCTGGGTAGAGTATTCTTGGCTGTAAGTTTTTTCCTTTTAGCACTTTAAATATATCGTGCCATTCTCTTCTAGCCTGTAAGGTTTCTGCTGAGAAGTCAGCTGATAGCCTCATGGGGTTTCCTTTGTATATAACTTGACATTCTCTTGCGGCTTTTAGTATTCTCTCTTTATCTTTAATTCTGGACATTTTGATTATGATGTGTCTTGGTGTGGGCCTCTTTGGGTTTATCTTGTTTGGGGCTCTCTGTGCTTCCTGTACCTGGATGTCTGTTTCCTTCCTTAGGTTAGGGAAGTTTTCATCTATTATTTCTTGGAATAGATTCTCTGCCCCCTTGTCTCGTTCTTCTCCTTCCGGGACACCTATAACACAGATGTTAGTGCGCTTGATGTTGTCCCAGAGGTCCCTTAGACTGTCCTCACTCTTCTTAATTCTTTTCTCTTTTACCTCTTCACCTTGGGTAATTTCTTCTAGTCTTTCGTCCAGCTCACAGATCCGTTCTTCTGTATCCTCTACTCTGCTTTTGAGTCCCTCTAATGAATTTTTCATTTCCAGTATTATATTCTTCATTTCTGATTGGTTCTTTTTTATATCTTCCATTTCTTTGTTGACATTCTCACTGAGTTCATCTATTCTTCTCCCCAGATCAGTGAGCATCCTTAACACTCTTAGTTTGAACTCTCTGTCAGGTAGGTTGCTCATTTCTGTTTCACTTAGCTCCTTTTCTGGGGTTTTGTCCTGTTCCCTTACTTGGAATGTATTCTTTTGCCTCCTCATTTTGCCTCTTTCCCTGTGCTTGTGTCTACGTATTAGGTAGGTCAGCTACGTCTCCTGCTCTTGGATAGGTGACCTTATGTAAGTGATGCCTTAGGAGACCTGCGGTGTGCTTCCCTCAGTTCTCAATGTTCCAGGGGTGACCCCTATGTGGGCTACGTGTGTCCTTCTGTTGTGGCCTGTTTGCTCTCCCTGTAGGCACCCAGGGATGCCAAGTTATGCTCCTGGCCAGCTGTTGTAATGCTCAGCTGCTTGTAGTTGTTGTGGACCCTTCAGTCTCTTTATCAGGTGTGGGGAGCCCCAGCACAGTTGGCTGCAAGTTCTAATACCACATTTGTGTTGCAGTATTTCTTTTAAGTGAGTAGGCCCCCAGCGTGGCAGGTTGTTAGGCTCACGGCCTTACAATTGCTGTAAGCCTCCAGCCTTTAGGTCTCTTGTCAGCTCTCTGAGGATTGCAGCTGGGTGGGGTTGGCCTCAGGCATGCGAGCACCCAATTGTTTCAGGCTTTGGAAGGTGGGGCAAACCCCCATGTGGGTCTTTGAGAAGCACAAGTCTTCTGCAGCTGACAAGCCCTGCCTCCCACAGGTCCACACACACAGTCAACACAGTCCTGCCCTGTGTGCGCGCCCCAACCTCCCCAAGTGGACCCAGTCTCTCCACAGCAGGAGCCCCACACACTCTGCCACCACCACACACTCTCCACCCGCTCCTTGTGCATGCCCTGCCCCGCTAAATTTGGCTCAGTTGCCAGGCTGCAGAGAATCCAGTCACCAATCTATGCAGGCCCACAAGTTGCCTGAGGGCTTGTTGTTGGGTGGGGCCAGTCTCTAGGGTGGGCTGCCTGCCCTGGCTGAGCTGGATTAAATCGGTGCTCTAGCGGGTGGGGCAGACCCTGGGCTAGCAGGCCCCAGGGAGAACTCCAATGGCGTCTGTGTCAGCACGCCCACACCAGGCCACAACAATGGCCACCACCAATGTCCCAGTCCCTGGAGAGGTCTCACCCCTCACCGAGATGCACTCAGGGCCTATTTGGTGAGTCTTTTCACCACAGCACTGTGCACCTTTCTTTCTGGTGATTTTAGGTTGCTTTCTGAAACGGGTGAGTTTGCGCGAGGGCCGTTTAAGAGCTGGTTTTAGTTTCTTTGTGAACCGGGTTTTCTAGGGGTACTCCCCAATGCTTTAGTAGCAGGCAAAGTCAGATATTATGCCACTGGTCTTGATTGTGCTGAGTCCACAAAATGCCCACAGTGGGGGCGCTCCCCGGCTCAGGGCCCCGCGCCTCCAGGGAGGCTGCGGAACTGTGGGCTGCTCCCTGCGGCCGTGACGCTGGCGGCATGTGAAGGTGGCGTTTTTCCTCTCCAGAAGGGACTCTCTGCCTCTTCCACCTCAGTTAGGATTGTCCGTTGTTGCAGGAGTTCCTCTTATGCAGTTTTCAGTTCTGTCTCAGGGGTAATTTTTCCACGAGTAGTTGTAAATTGGCTGTGTCCATGGGAGGAGGTGAGTTCCGAGTCTGCTTACACCGCCATCTTGACTCAAGATCCAATATTATATTTCTATACCTTTTAACCAAACAATCCCACTTCTAGAAATCTATCCCAAAGATAAAATAGCAAGGTATGAAAATGAACACAAAAGCCTATTTCTTTGGCACTAATTGCAGTAGAAAAAGACTGGCAATAACCCAAAAGTCCATCAGGAGGTTATTGGTTGAATAAGCCATGCTACATCCACACAATGGAGTATTTATCATATAGCCGCTAAAGAAATAAAAGACTAACTTATATACTGCTATGGAGTGATCGCTAGGATGTCTTGTTAAGTGCAAAAAGCAAGGTGAAGATCAGAATGTGTGATATGGTACCTTTTATCTACAAAAAGGGAGTATTTGTTTAATATTTAGTAAAAAACAATAGGACAGGAAACAAAAATTAATAAAAATGGTAAATTGTAAGAAAAGAGAGAAGCAGAGTCAAAGCAACAGGTTTGGAAGCTAGATTTCTCTTAATGTACTTTGCTGTGTACATTTTGAAACATGCAAATATTTTACAAAATTATAAAGCAAAATGTAAAGAAAGCAATCCTTTAATTCAAAAGCAAAATTAAATAAATCAACCTGAGTATTAACCATATCAAAAGGAATGATTTCAGATGATTTTAACCTTCATTTACTTGGCTGTATATCTGCAGTGGGATATTTCCTAAGGACAAAAAGAATTGCAAAGAAATCTTAAGTTGCTTTCAGTAATTATATTGTTAGTAATCTGTTGGTATGGTTATTCTGATACTTTTTATTTATAAATTAGGATAAAGCACATAGTATTATATTATGTATATATTAAGTATGGGGAGTCAACTTTTTTGACATAAGAGAAAAAGAGAATCAAATAGAAAATCCGAGAAATTAAATAAAAACCTGTAACCGTAATGAATTGAAAATACCTGTATGAGCGCCTGATGTATTTCTTTTAAAAATATTTTCTGACTCTGTCCATTGAAAAGGCTGAGAACCAATAACCAATACAGAAGCAAGGAGCTCCCTGGCATCCATACTGGTAGTCTCCAAATACATTTCCTGCTGAAATGAACCAGGGCACCTTGGAAAAATTGGTTAATTCCAAGCTGGGGTGGGAAATGTTCAAGGTGAGCCTGCAAGATCTTGTCACACCAGAAAGCCAGGAAGCTACCAAAGGCCATTGGGCTGTGACAAAAAATCAAAAACAGACAGGACCCAACGTGAAAAGACCCCTACTAGCCAAAGATGGAACAACTACATCCAAAGATGGACATATATAAAAAGAACAACATCTACAATACAGTGAAACATAGTAATCTGTTAAATCCATGCATTCCAAACAATATTTAAAAAGCTTATGTGCTCCCTTAGTAGGATGCTAGGGAACCAACTCGTTGTTCTGAAAACTGATAAATGAAGGAATAGAATCAAGTATTTAACTTCCCTTCCCAGATAGGGTTGTACCTCGAGATAACTAAGTAGTTGAGAAAGTAAAGGTCTTCTGAGGGGGAAGAATTCCAATTAATAAATGAAGAAAGAATTAGAAAGAGTTAGCATACCACCACTTTGCAACCCCTCAAGAAATTATGGATCATTGCAAAGATCATCAATAGCTGCTAAACTCTTAGGTGAAAAGCTGAAGGCAAACTTTATAATGAATGGATGAAGCTGGCATCACCTACCCCCATTGATTAACCCCAACATCACAACAAGGAGAGGCAAGCAGACATACGTGCCTCCGATATGATGCAATGGGGAGGACACAGCACATCCTCTGATGTATTATCACCCAAACCTTTTAACCTGAATCCCATCCAACCTCTCGATCTAGCTGCCATGCTACAGAAAATACAAGGAGCAAAGAAACTTATTAAAAACTACCATGGTGATGCAATCAGCAACATCCAGAATGTAGGAAACAAGAGCTAGGCTTTTCAACAAGTAAATTGCAAGAAAACGAATGAGGGGTAAGGTATAGATAAACAGACTTACGTAACATGACCTCACATGCAGTGGGGGTCTTTCTTGCTTTCCAATTCAAGCACACCAATGGTAGAACCCACCTTTGTGTACATTTGAAATTTCCCATAATGAAGAGTAGGTTTTGACTGATTGTCTGATTGCATGTTTTTACATCTGGACATTGCCATGGGCTTGGCAGTAGCTGGGAGGACGGGTGCCTCTTTGTAGATATATTTTTGGAATATGGGTTGAAATGTACATATGTCTAAACTTCCAACTCTAAAGGAGAGCAAATTGCTAGGATACATTTGTCTTTCTACTCTATGTAATTATGCAGTTTTCCTTACATCCTCCTCCAATCTAAAAGCTCTTTGAGGGCAAGGACTAAATTAATGGCTTTCTTTCCTTTAATACAGTGCTTGGAAAGGGATGTGCTGAGTAGCTGCTTTGAGTTGATGGACAGAAGGCTGGCAACGGTTGACCTTCTGCCAAACTGAGAAGTAGGTAAATTCTATCTCCATCAAGGCTAGACCCGACTTTAGATGTTTCCTTCTCCATCTGTGTGATATCCCCTTTAGTCTTATCAAAATCTTCCACTGGGAAAGATGTCCTATGAACCATTTAAGGCTGAGTGTGGGATTGTTAGTGTAACCTTTCTCACGGGTATTAGTTTTGTGATTGCTATCAATCATTGTGAAACGAAAAGCTGTTGTTTTCTATTATGGAAACCACAGGGAACAAAAGGAGGCGGTAGATTTGGGGCTGGGAAACTTACAATTGCATCAGCTTATCTCCTGCAACTATGTGTGAAGCTGCAGCTCACGCCATGTCAGAGGTGCAGAAATTCTAAGGTGCACCCCTGACTCCTGGGAATGCAACAGTCATGGGTGGCTGTTGAACTTCTTCTTCCTATGATAAGGTGCTAATACCTGCACACTTTCTCAGGTCTTTCATAACTGCATCCAGGCCATCAAGAGGGAAGTGTTCCAAGGCTGATTATGATCTAAAATAAAACCACTCTTGTTAAATCTTAAAATAAATTGGGCCGGCCCCGTGGCTTAGCGGTTAAGTGCGCACGCTCCGCTACTGGCGGCCCGGGTTCGGATCCCGGGCGCGCACCGACGCTTCTCCAGCCATGCTGAGGCCGCGTCCCACATACAGCAACTAGAAGGATGTGCAGCTATGACCTACAACTATCTGCTGAGGCTTTGGGGGTAAAAAAAAAAAGGAGGAGGATTGGCAATAGATGTTAGCTCAGAGCCGGTCTTCCTCAGCAAAAAGAGGAGGATTAACATGGATGTTAGCTCAGGGCTGATCTTCCTCACAAAAAAAAAAAAAAATCTTAAAATAAATTAAATTAACATGGACATATTTTACAACCTTATGTCACTCATCTGGCGGTCAGGAATAGACAAGATTTTGTTATTGTAGGAAAAAAACCTCTTTTCTCTGAAAAACTAAACTCCTTTGATGGTACAATTGACCAAACCAAGACAACGTTGACTTTCAATGTTACTCCATGTATTTTTTCCTCCTTGTCTGCCACTCTGCAAAAAATCTTCTAAACCATCATCTTAAGAGTGTGCAGTGCATCGGGGAGATCAGAGCTGAAACTGGTCCAGAACATCTGGCTCCAAGAACGCTAACTTGACTGTCACCACCAGCCTCGCTACTATGCATTTGGTGCTGGACATTCTCCTTTTAAATGAATCAGTGCAAATATGTTATTATAATCATCTTGCTTTCTCTCAAAACTTTGGGAACAAATTGGCTACATGGCTTTCCCACCCACAGTCCTCAATAATCATCCTTTTCTGCCTATTTTTATTTTTCAGAGACTTCTGAGAGACTTGAAAGGGTGGCTTCTTAAACTTGATCTGAATAGCAGCTGGGAAAAAAGATGAGTAGATGTTGGTTGTGGGTATGGTAACCATTTTCTTCTCTGTCAGATTTTATTTCTGTTGTTGTAATAGAGAAGAAAATTAGCTTGTTCCAATGATTTCAGAATGTTGCGGGGAAACCAAAGGCTGGATCTTGCAAGATTTTTTTTTGACTCTAAAATATTCTGTTTTGTTCTGAAAATCATGGTCGATTGATGGCGTTATCATTTTGCTACTTAATATAAAAATAAACATCAAGGGAAAGACATTTTTGTGGCTTAACATTTTTTTCATTTGTTCTCAATTTTATTTTATGGCCTTTTGAACACATGCTTGAATTCTTCCCTTTTCTATGAATGTTATGTGCATTTTTCTTCACTCATTGGCTCTAGTCCTTTATTGTCTGTGTTTCCCATTTGAGAGAAATTATTGGGCCTTATAGTTTTTGTTTGTTTTCATTTTCTTCTTGGAAGGTAAGAGCTCATTTTTGAATTGTATATATTTTCTACACTTTATTAGTTTAAATTTTCTTACTTGTCAATGTCATTAGTAATTAAGTATATTAGAATATTGGAAGCTAGCTACTTGGATGTTATAGTCTTAGATCATTGATTATTGGTAATGGGGAGAGAGTCTGCCTTGTTGGAGATGTGTTCATATAATGATATGAGCTGTGAAAAGACATGTGGAATAGCGTCATCAATGGCTGCAATGATGTGCTATGGGGTGGAGGTTTATTTGAGAGAATTTAGAATGATTAGAAATAGTGGGATCCTGGAAATCTGATGATCACTTGAGTGATTAGGTGACATGAGTTTGTCTATTGTGATGCGGGGAGAGGGGGCAGAGCATCACGGAGCCAGGGTTCAACATTCCACGTTTATCACTTGCCGGATATATGACTTTGGGCGCACTGCTTCACCTTTCTGGGCCTCAGTTTCTTCATCAGTAAAATGGGGGCAATAATAGTACCCATCTGATTGGGTTGTTATAGTGTTAAATGAGTCAATAGTTAACCATCTGCCTGTTCCTGGAACATGGTGAGTGCTATGTTAAGTGTTTGTGGAATAAATTAACATAAAAGATTAAATTCAGAAATGAAATTCGATGTCAATCATCAACCTTAATTGCTCTGTGTTTAAGAAACAGCAAATAAATAGAAGAATCACCTTCTTTCATAGGGAAAACTGTAGTCAAAATTTCTGGGTTATTAGAATATCAGATTAAATGAATTTTATAAACCATTTGACCTCCTTGTAGAGCAGCCTGGAGTGGGGGTAGAGGTGAGCATAAGGAGACCTCCCAGAGATATCATTGATCCATTGCCCTCGTCTTCAGCAGAGGGAAGAGTTACAGTTAATACAGTGGGTGGGGGGGAACAAATTGAGTCAAGAGGTTCCTCCTTCTCCTCCCAAGAAATTACAAAGCTCTAATCTAGTTGTGAGCAGCTTTCATGTCACAGGAAGTAGGACTGTTTCAATTTAGTGCTTAACTGCCTGGCTTCTGGTAAGATAAAACAGGTTAACTACTATTTCAGGCACATGTGAGAAATAAGATGAATTTTAGGCACAAAAAAGGAAAAGAAGGAAGATAAAGAAAAACAGAGAGAAAGACAGATGGGTGAGAAGGAAGGAAGAATGGAAGGAGGAAAGGAAAGAAAGGAAGCAAGACAGACAGAAAGAAAGAAGGAAAAAAGAGAAAAAGAAAAGGGGAAAAATACAAATACAAATCACTAAGAAAGGAAAATGATGTTTTATTCGTGAGGTTTGTCAAAGTCTATTAGGAAGAACTTAAGACAACTTAGTGTGGCCCTTGTTTCTGGTAAACAGTAGCTTAGGAGTGAACCAAAGAGGTCTAAGTAATGGTTTATCCTATTGTACAATTTTGAGGCCGCAGAACCATTTGAGGTCACAATCACCCAACTGTGATTGTTCCCAGAAACAGAACCTGTAGCTTCTAACCAGCAAACAAACTATAATCTAAACCAGGCAAAGAAAAGATGCCACCTCTTGAGGGAGGCTTAGTGGCCATATGTAAACCAGAATGAGGAAGTGATAATGTCAGGAAAATGAGATTGGATTTGATTATCATCTTTGGTTCTGATGAAATTGGTTAGTTCATACATGACAACATTAGAATCAATAATTTTCATGTTCTTTAAGAAAACCATTATTTAGGTTATTAGAATTTTAGGCTGTTGTTTCTTTTAAAAGTTTTGAGTGTGTTTAGATAACTAAAATTCCTTCCAAGGATTTTGGAAATTGCCAGTATGCGTTGACGTGTGTATCTCCTCGTGTACCTTTACCTTTGGCTCAGTTTACAAATAAGCCATGTGGACCATTATACAATACTTTTTTTTAAATCTAGGGACTCTGCATTAGAGTTATCGGATAAAATATAGGATGCCCAGTTACATTTGGATTTCTGATAACAAATACATTTTTAGTGTAAGTAGGTCTAAATATTGCATGGGCCATACTAAAAGATTATCCACTATTGATCTAAAATATAAATTTAACTGAGTGCCCTGTATTTTTATTTGCTATATCTGGCAACCCCTTGCTGAAAAAGTCAAGTGAGCTATTAGTTATTTAGTCTTTCAGAGAATGCTTGCTCTGTTTTAATTTACTGTGTGCCCACCTATTCCTTTAATCCTGTTTTTGTGATTTGATCACTCTGCAGTTAACTTCTCTTAGCCCCTAATCATCCTTGCCTGGGGGGCACACCTGTTGATGAAAGTACCTCTCAAACTTTTAATGTGTCTTCGAATCACTCAGGCATCTTGTTAAAAGCCAAATTCTGATTCAGCAGGTCTGGGGTGGGGCCTAAGATTCTGCATCTTAACAACTCCCAGGTAATGCTGATACTGCTGATCTCTGGCCCACACTTTGAATAAAGGTCTAGACCCGAGTTCTCATTTTCAACTCAACATACATAAAACTCTCATTCAGTTTTCTTTACACTGACTTCTCCCATTTTTGTGGATTCTTTATTCTACTTTTTTAAGCCAGAAAATGCTAAATGTTATGCCTTTTGTTAATAGAAGAACACTGCTTTAGGCTGTGGGAAAGTTCTGGAAGAAAACATGTTCCAGGAATTGGTCATTAGATTGTCCATCTGTTCATATTTCTGGAAGAACCAGAAGCGTCATTAGAAAAATCACATGATTGTACTTGGTTAACAGGCCATCCCAGGAGTCAGGTTCCAAAACGTGTCTGTTACTAAGCATGAAAACCCTGCTCGAAGTAATGTTTTTTATAACACTGAACTCTGTTAGGAAAAAGCACATTGAAATGATTTCAACATCTGGGTATAAAGGCTCAAAAGTCCTTTTAAGATGAAAATTTCAGTTTAACAGCTGAAGATTTTTGTTGCCAGGTATTTTGAACCTTAGAATGGCAAAACCCGGATTAGGGAGGGGAGATGCTTGTTAATCAGGAGAGCGCCTATTACTCTTACCCGTGCTCACGCTTAATTCTGATCACCTGACCAACAAGCAGTGTGCTTCATGCCTTCCCTAGATGCAAACGGTGTCGGATTAAATCCTCCCAGTGTTGGAAGCGTTC
The DNA here is from genome assembly GCF_057802395.1 of Ceratotherium simum simum. Classification (NCBI taxonomy): domain Eukaryota; kingdom Metazoa; phylum Chordata; class Mammalia; order Perissodactyla; family Rhinocerotidae; genus Ceratotherium; species Ceratotherium simum. Next base: position 10,735,756 of record NC_141926.1, read on the forward strand.
TGTCTCTTCCTGACCCCCTGTAACCACTGTGTGAGAGTCAGGCGGCAAAAGACATGTTGACAGGCTGTGTGTCTGCTTCTTCTCCTGGTGTCTGATGTGGCTTGTGTGTCAGACACGGGGCAGACAGGGAGGGGGAGGAAGCTGGCTGGGAGGGGCAAAGTTGCTAGACAACTTTTCTGGCAGAAGCTTAACTGTTTAAACTTCTGCTGTCAGAGGGAATTTTAAGAAATGGAGTCGGCTCAAGGATAAGTTGAAAATGTATTTCCTCTGAGAGAGCTGAATGCCATCTCATTAGAGTCTTGAGACTGGAGGTGTGGATGGTTTAAGGTTTATCCCTCTCCCTTTTGGGAATCCCCGAAGACTACGAATGAAGGTCTTCTCTTGTATTCTTTTGAATGCACAGAAACACGTGGAATAAGCAAAAATGAGCAAAAGGGCAGTTAAAAAATCATCTCCACCGTTAGGTAATAGTAGTGTATCAATGGTCATTTCCCGGTTTTGATAATTGTACTGAGCTTATGTAAGAGCATATCCTTCTTCTTAGGAAATCCACACTGAAGTATTTAGTGTCTTGTCTGCAATTTACCCTCAAATGATTGATAAGATGGACAATGACAAAGCAAAAATGATAAAATGTTGATAACTGGGAAATCTGATGAAAGCATAAAGGAGTCCTTTGCACTATTTTTATAATTTTTCTGTAGGTTTGAAATTATCTCAAAATGAAAAGTTTTACTAAAAAGAAAAGATCTCAGAATGGTGTTTGCTGTCTACCCAAGTCTCTTGCACTGTCTCCTCTCTTGAATTCCCAGAGCACATGCTTCTTGTCTTCATGGTTACCACTGAGCCTGGCTGTCCCTTAGGGACGTCCCCAGGGCTTTGTGTCATTGTTCCCCTGCTGGCTGGGAAGACCCAGGGGGCAGGGACTATCTCTTGGAGTCTCAGGACTGAACACAAACTGCTTTAGTCAATAAACATTCATTTTTTTGGATGATGCTCAACCAATCTTTCTTTTAGTTATAATTTGCTTATGAAAAGTGGAAATCTCTAGGCAACGTACAGCTAATAGAATTATCTAAATTCACCTGTGTGTGTCCTGCAGGCCAGCACCCTCCATTTCAGAGTAGGGTTAATTCATATCACTCTTTGTGGGGGCTCCCTGCCAGGATGCGCACAGTCTTCCTGCATTGAGAACACAGCATTTTCAAAGCAGTTTGCACAAAGCAGAACTCTGAACCACAGAGAGGGTAAACAACTTGTTGGTATGCAACATAAAGGAGCAGAAAAGGAATTGACACTCATTTTTTTTACCAGTTCCATGCCCTTCCATGATCCCAAGCAAGGTAGCTTGAATCATCTCTCTCAGTATAAGAAAACTCTTGAAAATTCTTGGTTTCGGTCTACCACCCAAGTTATTAATTTTTTTCCTCTAAATGCTAAGAAGAAGCTTGAAGTTTTTAAAGTCTGTACTATTAACTACTTAAGATAGTCTTCGAAGGGATTTTGAGAATACCCCTCAAGCACATTTATTTGGATACTCCAAGACGTCTTCCTTTCTCACCAAAATTGAGGTGTCAAAACCAATCATCTTTGGGAATTTTTAACCTCAAAGATATCTCAGAGCCTATAAACTCCCCAATATCAATGGGCGGCTGTTCTTTCTTTGGGGTAGAAAAAGTTAATTTGGTTTAGAGTTGATTTTTATTGTTGTTGTTATTAGAGAGTCTGTTCAGCAATTCAATTTTTCCCTTTAGAATTTGTTTTTTTTTTTTTTTAAGAATAGTAGTTCATAATTCTGCTTAAGAGCTTGATAACTTGCTGCCACTCAAATCTGTATGGAATTATTGTGGCTCATTATTTTTCCTACATTTGCAGAGATTTACCGTGAACCTTCAATCTTGTTTCTCACTGAGAGAGAGCCATTTGCTGCTCGGAGCCCCATCTGTAGTTCCACATCCCCGTTCGGGAGATGAGAGGGCAAAGCTGCCTTTTATCTCTGCCAAAGAGCCTTCTTTATTAGGAGACAAGATGGACATTGGTAGCGGAGGGGAGGAGGGGGGAGGGAGGGGACTGGAAGATCTGGGAGCACTAAATAGCTCTCTGAGTGAGAACAATTAGTGATGTAAGTGTATTCTTGAAAATGAACTACTTTGGGGCGAGATTACTTACAAGCACCATCATCCCAGCTAAAATCTTCATAAAGAGTTCCGCAGTTCTGAGAAGTCATCTTCAGAGACGATACTTATTGGAATTCATAGATAGTGTTTCATGTTGCGCTCTCTGAAATTAGCTAATGTTCTGGTCACTCCAGAGCCTTTAAAAATGGCCCCAGTCCCAAGGGCTTTCATGGAGAGGAAGTCGAGCAGTGCGTGTGCTCCAATTGTGTGGCTGCTTGTGATTATTTTAAGTCGGCATCACCATCAGAATCTTTTCTTTTTTTTTCTACTAGACATAATATTTGTCTTTTCTTCACTATCAAGAAATAGCAATGCTTTCAACATAGCAAAAGTACTCACCTAAACAATATGAGTTATTAGTCCTGATTCTAAAATATATACTTTAACTTTTTAAAAAGAGCATTTTTTTATCTGATTTATTTAATTGATTGACATTCATTTTAATAAGCCTGGGAGGGCTAAAAGATGGCTGGTGTTTTCTCATAACGTATTGACACAGGAGTCTTCACAGTATTGTCGATATTATTTTTATTTGTTTACGTGTAGGAAATACACTGCATAGCCCAAAGAAAATAAATTGAGATGGGATGGTTTCCTGGGTTTTGAGAAAAAAATACGATATTTTGCTTAAATACTGAGACTCACAGTTTTAATATTTTATTTTATTTTATTTTTTATTTTAATTGTATTTAAATACAGTATTTTATAAAATAAAATGAAAGCCTGACTCATTTTTCAAAATATTTCAATGGTTTGGCATTTGATATAAAAGAGCTTCCTGTGCTTTCAATATGTAGAAACTGCATACAACTCTTGATAATTAATCTACTCACAGTCTTCAGTGACCTTCTGAAAGAGTTGAAATAGCCCCGCAATTTACAAAGTACATCAGATAATACACTGGATCTAAAATCTTTACAAATGAGTCTAAAAGCATTTCCATAATGCTTCTTTAAACCCTCCTAAGTTATCGATAAAATGTTTTTGAATGTCACTATATTAATTTCATTTTTAATATCATTACGTTAATTCATACTTTACTAGTAGTTCAATACCTTATTATAAGTTGATTGGCAAATGAAAAGGGCAGGTGAATACCTTCTGTACAATATTGCATCTTCCAACAAAAGTCTTGGCTCCATTCAGACAAAACTGTTCCGGTTTTTAATCCCATCTCTGTGGCCTAAGGCATGGAATACTCTGGCCAAGCTGCTGTCAGGAGCCCACAAGGGAGCCAGGATGAGTGTGGTTGGTCTCAGCAAATGCGCTTGGTCTGAGAGCAGGCAAGAGGTGGTTTCCAGAGGAAACTAGGTGCGTTATAACAAGAACAGGGAAATGAATGCTGCTGTGGAGTGAAAGTTTGTGTCCCTTTACAATTCATATGTTGCAGCCCTAATGCCCAGTGTGATGGTATCAGGAGGTGGGGCCTTTGGGAGGTGATTAGATCAAGAGGGTGGAGCCCTCATGAATGGGATTAGTGCCCTTATTAGCAGAGACACGAAAGTGATTTCTCTCTCTACCATGTGAGGACACAGCAAGAAGGTGGCCATCTGCAAAGCAGAAAGAGGGTCCCACGAGACATCGAATCTGCTATTGCCTTGATCTTGAACTTCTCAGCCTCCAGAACCGTGAGCAATGAATGTTGTTTAAGCCCCCCAGGCTACGGTATTTGTTATGGCAGCCTGAGCAGACCAAGACAGGTGCTGAGTAGGAGAAGCCCACAGATGTCCACTTGGTCAGGAAAAGTTGTGTCACAATTTACGTAACATTTGCTGGCCACCAAATCAATGAGCATGTTTTAAAGATTTTCTATGCATTTCTCATGAGTGCCCTTGGGAGTATCAGTGACATTTTCCCTTTACCAAACTAGAAACCAAAAGGTAAAAGGAATAGCCTAGGCCAAGCTGAATCTCCAGCCGAAACAGGGCTGGTTTTGTAGGGTAACTTTGGGTTCTCCAAGGACTGTCTCCAAGGACTGCATGCTTCCTTTGAGCTCTTAGTCTTGCAAAATTCAACCCCTCGCCTTATCCAGCCATTATCGCTTCTTAAGATATTGCCCTGCTTACCAACAAAGGTCATTTCCAGCGGAAGCCGTCTATTGAGTTTCTTTATTCTCCATTACACATTGCTTGGCATACAAAAGACACAAAATAAATTCTTGATTACATAATTTTTGAAAATTGGAATAACATTCTCAAACACGCTAGTGAAAGTTACATTGCAAGAGATGGGATTGTGAAATTTTCTCACACATCAAAAAGTAGCTCAAACCAATGTTCTATGGTCAGCAAGTCTTTCAGTAACTAATTTAAAGATTTTCATATTTCATTTGATACAAGATATTTTAGATGTCTCATTTCAACAAATACCACACTAGCCTCTGTGTATAAATTTTATGGTTGACTTTGAAAGTTGGATAAAGTCCAACTTTATCCAAGTTTATCCAACACTGCTCCACCTACCTCCCACAGTGAAGTGCAGATGACTGAAGAAATGGCTAATTTCTATCATCATTGTGACTATTCCCATCGTCTCATCAACAGCCTCAATAATACCTATTTTTAGGTGCCTACTACATAATGACCTTATGAAGAGGTATAAATCTGTGACTGAGAAGTTTACAATTGAAGTGGGAAAAGGGGACGCACACAGGGGCACTGATAGTGTTCCAAGTAAGTGAAGAATATGACTTTCATCCTTGGTTGTGAAAAACACGTATGTCCCAGAGGAAAGACCCAGCTCAACAGGAAAAGCACAGCTCTTCAAACTGGATTATGGCACCGCTCCTGAAGAAACAACAGGGCCTTCTCGCTCTGGTGAAAACAGAAAACTTTTATTCCCATTCCTGGCAGGAATTACTTGGTTGACTTACGATCAGGTCCTGGAGATGAGTTTAAGGAGCCTTGATTTTCAAGGTGGACTTCTAATTGCTGGTGTTGGTTGACCCAAGTAAGATCAGCCTGAGGGTGCAAATGGGGCTATAGTTGTATTCGTTTTCTAGCACTGTTATAACTAAGTCCCACAAACTGGGCGTCTTACACAACCAATTAAAATTTATTGTCTCACAGTTCTGGAGGCCAGAAGTCTAAGACCAAGGCATTGGCAGGGTTGATTCTTTCTGAGACTGTAAGGGAGAATGTGTTCCATGCCTCTTCTAGCTTCTGGTGGTTTGTTGGCAATCTTTGGTGTTCCTTGGCTTGTAAACATGTCACTTCAGTCTCATAGGTGTTCTCCTTGTGTGCAAGTCTGTGACCAAATGTTCCCCTTTTATAGGGACACCAGTAGTATTGGATTAGGGCTCACCCAACTCCAGTGTGACCTCATCTCAACTAATTACATCTGCAGTAGCTCTATTTCCAAGTAAGATCATATTCCAAGGTACTGGGGGTTAGGACTTCAATACATGGATTCTGGGGGGCCCAATTCAACCCATACAATAGAGAACACCCTCCTTTGGCTATCATCACCCCCTCTGCCACAGGTGAGGTTTCTTAGTGCCCTTGTTCCTAGTTCCCCAAGAAATCTCCCCCCAGGTATTTTCCAGTGAATGGTGCTGTTCTCAGACACACCTGTGAAATTCTGCTTGCTCTCTGCTGTCACCAACATGTCTTCCACTTCCCCTGGGCACAGCTGACTGTTCTGGGCACCAGCACCTGTGACATGGATCCCTTCTTTCATGACCACTTGGCGTTCTGGCATGCCCATGGCAGCACCGGGTCTTATGATGTTGAAGCTGCTCTGTGTTTTCTGGAGCCCTCTCTACTCAAGGGGTCTTCTGAAGGGCAGAGGAGCTTCTCTCCCCCTTGGCCATGATGTCTTACATGTCATCAGAGGGCCATCAAGGCAGGACAGCCTGCCCATTGATGTCTCATGAAGCTTTTAGTGAAAACAGATACCATGCTGCACCCAGACTGGCCCACGTCCATCAAGGACTCAAGCCCTGGGTCAAGTCAGCCTTGTCTGCTTGACTTTGTGTTTCCTCACCACATGCTCTTTTCCAGAATGTTCCTAGGTCCTGCAAGCAAGTCACCTTTAGGCAGCCCCACCCCCACCATTGTGCTGGACATCCTCAGACAAGTCTGAACACTATGTAAAGTGGTAAGATGTACCTTTGGACCTTCTTCTCACATTCCCTTTTCCTCTTAGCAACCTTCCTTCTGTGATGCCCGGAACCTTCATGCTCTTTATTCCTGACGAAATCGACAGCTAAGTTTGAATCTGATTATCTTCTTTATAGGAACCAAATAAACTGATTATTGCTTTAATCTGATGAGATGAGGTGTTTTCATTTTAAAAGAAGAACAGGCAGTGAAGAACAGACATAAATCTCTCACGGAGGGCTTTGGATGCTGTGGCAGTTTGTGTGGGGAGAGCACATGTGCTTATGTGCAAGTGTGTGTGTATGTGTGTAGCATGCACATGGTATGTTATCTTGGGGATCTGCCTCAAATTCCTAGTCTAAGTGTGTCATTTATGGCCCCATTTAGGGCAGTAGTTTTTACGTGTTTTGGCCGTTGAACTCTTTCTTCAGCTGAAATCTCACGCACATATGAGTGGACATCTGAACATGGGCCGTGGGTCAAACCATGTAGGTTTCAATTCTGGCTCCTCCATTTATCAGCGGTGTGAGCATGGTCAATTTACCTGTACCTCAGTCTCTTCATCTCTAAAATGGGTAAACATTGAACTCAACCGATAGTGTTATTATAAGAGCAAGTGGGTTAATGCACATCGAGCATTTTGAACAATGACTGTCAATCAAACTTCCAGCTAGAGGGTAGGTGAGAGGTGAGCTCTCAGCTCTTCAGATAGGTTCCCTTCCTCCTTCAGGGGGCCCTGGAGTCTCCCTCTAGAAACCCCACAGACTCAACAAAGCCCACTCTGGAAGCCAACAAGAAGTCAGTAATTCCATATCAGCTTCCCTACTCCTGGGGTGACTTCTTTTGTTATTTCTGCTGAGGGACAAAGCAGGGCCAACTGGGATCTCATGAAGGAAAGTTATGCAAATGTTTCCTGAGAGGTAGAATGACTCCCTTTGATGGCTTCCAGTTTTTAAGACATTGACTACCTTGGCAAATCATCCCAACATCCTCAGTGGGCAGCATGTTTGCTGTGTGGATGACTTCATGCTTCACGGCCACAAGACTGGCCTGTACCAGCCACCGATCATCTTCCCCGCTCATTCCCATTCACTTCCCCCATCAAGCCTTATGAGAAATGGACTGCAAAGATTATGACGCTTAGAAATGCCCGGTGTTCAAGAGGGTGTGGGAAACCTAGCTTTCTCACATACTGTTGCAGGACTAAGCTTTGTGGAAGGCATTTGACAAGGCCCATTAAAGCTTTTAAATGTACATACCCTCTGAGCTGCAGGTCCACTTTTAGGAATTTATACAACAGAGATGTTCATATTATCACTTTAAAATATAGATATAAGATTGTTTTTTGCATGTATGTATGCATATAACATTATTCACGGTAGTAAAAAAAATAGGGGAAACCATCTATCAGACAGAAGCTAGCTACATAAATTTTTGTACAGGCAAACTGTGGCACAGGATACCATGGTGCAACTTTAAATAAAACAAGGCATATTTTCTGACACCAAATTGTTCTCCAAATATATTGCTAAGAGGAAAAAGCTAGTTCCAGATCTACATATACACAGTTCTCATTGAGGTCCTGGCTGTTGACTTTGCCTCTATGTCATGTTCCTACACCTTCTAGGACTGTCTCCTCCAGTCAAAGGCCCACTTCCTTCCCTGGCCTCGAGATGGACTTCATCCTTTTTCAGCTTTGACTAGTTTTGTGGATCACATGCTTGTCCTGTTCCTTGCTATTTGTGGGAGCTTCACCATGACTTCTAACTTGCTTTGATCCCTGTCCAGTCATGACCTTTGGCAAATAGCTATGTCCATCACTCCCATCTGTTTCCAGTCTCCCCAGTCTACCTTGACCTCTGGCTGAGGTGCCTTCTATGTTTCTGGAACATTGTTGTGCCTAATGCCCAGCCTGTGCTCTATTCAGCTGATCCCTGCCCTTCATCTGTTCCCACAACACACTGCTATCTATGAGGCTGGCATAGGAGAACATTCTGGAAAAAATAATTGTACATGAGGCAGAACTGATGCTTTCCTTCTTGGGTGACCACATTTTATAGGTGATGACATTAGGATTAGGGTGAGGCAAGAGAGGTGAGTCGTACAAGTTCAAGGTTGGTCCAATCTTTATTTCAAATTTTGATATTTTATTCACAATTTTTTGTGTTATGTTGATTTTTAAAAATATTGCATTAGAATATTTATCTTGATTAATGAGTTTTGCACTTTTAAATTTGGCACTGCAGGTGAACACCCTAATCTCAGCTCTGGTTACTATACACATTTCCAGCCAAATAAAAAATGTGCAAATATTCTTCATAATAATGTATTTCAAAAATAGGAAAAATGATGGACTATTCAACTTTAATCGGATAATTAAATGTACTGTTTAGACTGAAGGGAGCTTTAGAAAATTAATGTGTACTATGACTTCACATGGGTCAAAGGATTTCTGAAGCAAATATAAACCTTCTAGTTTTCAGCATGTGGACCTTGATGTGCTGTAGCCAGTGGCTCTCACACTTTAGGAGCATCAGAATCCTCTGGAGGGCTTGTCAAAACACACATCACTGGGACCCGCCCCCAGAGTGTCCGATTCTATTGGGCCGGGGTGGGGCCTGAGAACTCACATTTCTAACAAGTTCCCAGGGGATGAAGACGCCGTTGGTCCAGCGGCCCCACCTGGGGAACCACAGCTGTGGGCAGAGCTGCCCTGTTCAGAGAGAGTCTTGTCCTTTACAAGTCACCCTGGAGGCTGAGTGGAGGAGTGGTTGGATGGTCATCCATGAAATATGGGCATCTTGAACTTTTACTGATTCTGAGTGACTTTGAGACAGCAAGTAAAAAGTGAAGTTTTTTTTGAAACAGGTAACAAATGTATGCATGAATCAGGAAATTTTATTCTAGTTTATACTCTTCTAGGCCAGCCCATTGACCTTTCCTTGACTGGTTTTAGCAGAAAACGTCTTCACTACCAGACAGCAAATTCGGTAACTATGAGGCCAAGCAGCGTGACACATCTGTGAGGAACGGGCTCAGGGCCATCGAAGCGACTTAGGGCCGTGCCATATGAGTCAGTGGTTTAGTGATCACTTGGATGGTCCTTTGTTCCTTTAAGGATTAAGTTTAGGGATGCTGACATTGAAATCACACGAGCCTAGGATTTAATCAATTAATAAAGACTCCAAATAAAGAAACTAACATCAATTTTTTTTTTTTGGAGAATGGCTAAGAGCTATTTGGTGGGGAAGAAAAACACATCAATGGCATTTTGCATCGTAGAACAACAGCGCTTATCAAGGAAGCCCAGGAGGCAGTTAGAGGTCAGAACGCAGGGTTAGGTGATATTCCTCCTTGCGAAACCATCTTCACCTCACACTTGACAGATGTTTCAGAGAGATGTGATGAGATGAACAAATTGCTAAGATGAAACCGAGGTAACATCTCTCTTCAACACATAAAGATGGTTCGATAAAAAAGAAAAAACAAGCAGGAAAGACGACCAGGCGCGCTCAGAAACAGAGACGTCTAGAAGGATAAAAAAAACTTCTGGGTGAGGCTAGTTTGTGTACTCAGTGGATTTGGAGGTTATATGATTATGGGTCAGATTTGATTCCCCAGGTAACTAGGGGCTGAGATGGAACAGAAATGATACGTGTGGCAATCTGGAGGACGGTTAGAGCAGGGAGACTGGAGTGAAGGCTAATCCTAACAAGATGCCCTGGACCCAAGTTATACCTGGCATGGTGGACATGCTGTGGGTGAGGCATTGGCAGCCCAAGGTTAAGGGATGATGGTCTTTTGAAGGAACAAGCACAAGTGTGAATGTGAGGGAGTGACTCGACTGAGATGCTCTTTCACAAACACAAAGAGATGGTTACAATTTAGAGAAAATGTTGCTCATAAGTGCAAGCCCGCGTGGATGTTTCTCTCTTCAGTGCATGTTTGAAAAATACAGATTCCTAGGCCCATCTCAGATCTTCTACATCAGATTTTTGGGGGCCATGTCCCTGGAATTTGCACTATTTAAAGCTCTAGTGGAGAACTAAAATGCGTCCTAAAATATCAGAAATGGTACATTAAGATACAGGTTTTTGAACAAGCGTCCTCAGCAACACTTGCTGTGCTGTTTCATTACAGCCATGTATAGATAAATTTAATTTGCACAAGAATCATTTTCAAATTTAAAGACAAGTTGCAAAAATAAAAATAATATAAAAAGCAAACATATGCCCTTTACTGCACACATTTTTACCTCATTTGCTTTATGATCTGTGCTTTCTCTTTCTGCACACACACATACCTTTTTATCTGAACTATTTGGGGGTAAGTTACATACGTCATGGCCGTTTGCTCCTAAATTCTTCACTGTGTATTTCCTGATAGGGATATTCTCTTGCATAACCATCAAAGCGTTATCAACTTCAGTAATTTTAACACTGATAAAATGTTTTATCTAATCTAACACTTGCGTCCCGATTTTGTCAGTTGACCCAATAATGTCCTTTAGAGCATTTTTCCCTCCAATATAGGATCCCTCTAGGGTCAGGTACTCTCCTGTCTCTTTAGCCTCCCTATTTAATCTGGAATATTTCTGCTGGCTTTTTTGTGTGTTTTAGGATATTAACATTTTGAAGAACACAGTCATGCTGCACTCCCACTTCTTTTAATAGAGCATTTCTCATCTGGGGCTTCTCTGATGTTTCCTGTGGTTAGATTCAGGTCATGCATTCCACGCTAAAATATGCATAGAGGATGTTGTATCCTTCTCAGGGTACCACATCTGGGGACACTCGAACTTGATGGCCATCTAGCCCCTTTGGTAATGTTAATATTGTTCCCCTGGTTAAAGTGGCATTTGATATCTACATGATTTAATCACTATTTTGTTTCCTTTGCAACTTTAAGCAGTCAGTGGGATGACATTTTGAGCAGTCAGTGGGGTGACGTTTTAAGACCATCCTATTCCTCATCAAAAATTCTCCCTTGGGGCCGGCCAGGTGGCACAGCGGTTAAGTGTGCACGCTCCGCTTTGGTGGCCCAGTGTTCGCAGGTTCGGATCCCAGGCATGGACCTACTCATCGCTCACCAAGCCACACTGTGGCGGTGTCCCATAAAAGTAGAGGAAGATGGGCACGGATGTTAGCCCAAGGCCAATCTTCCTTGGCAAAAAGAGAAGGATTGGCAACAGATGTTAGTTCAGGGCTGATCTTCCTCCCCCCCCCCAAAAAAAAAAAAATTCTCCCTAGATTTGGCATCCATTGATGATTCTTGCTTGATCCAGCCTTTACTATGATGATTGGAAAATGCTGATTTTCCATCTCCTACACTCCCTCTACATCTCCCAGTCATTCTACTGTGAGTAAGATCCACCGCTTCTCCCCCATTTCTTTATCTATTTATTATCGGTATGTATCATGAATTCCTATTTATTGTTAGTTCATTACTCTACCTTATTACTTTGGTGTTCAAATAGTCTCAGGTTTGGCCAGTGAGAGCCCCTTCAAGTGACTCTTGTGTCTTTGTGACATGCCACCATTATTTTTTGAGCACTGTCTTACTTTCTAGCTCATCTTGGAATTAGCTGTTTCTCTGAAGACTCGTGGCTCCTTTCAGGGAATGAATGTAGAGAATGGCATCAGAAATCAATATCTGAGTACTACGTGTGCCCGTTGGTACCAAGGTGTCTTTTTTTCTTAGCCTTTTCAGTGGAAAGAGATAGGAAATACATGCATGTATATACACCTATTTGTACACATGCAAGCAAATATATCTACCAATATACCTATATGTGCACACATATTTTAGACATCAGGAGTTCATGCCAATACCTCTAATTCTAATCCATCCCCACAGAGTTCTTTCTTTCCTTCTCCCGTTACAAATTTGTATATTCCTTTTTCCACAGTGAGAACCCTGGCTCCCATCAACGTCTGCACATTTACACATTTGCTCCACCCTTTAATTCATCTAAAATAGTCACAGAATTTCAGAATCACACTACAAGAAGCTAACCTGTTAAAAGGTGGTCAAGCGTGGTTTGCAATTCTGTCCCCATCCTACCTTAACCTAAACGGAGGTTCCGAGGTTCTGTAATCAAATACTGTGTTCCTAAGCTGCTTGGGCTTCCTTCCTTCCTCTCTTCCTCCCTTCCTTCCTCCCTCCCTTCCTGCCCTCCATCCATTTTCTCTTTCTCACTTTTTTTCTTCTTTCTCCCTCTTCATCGTGGTGTGGTATTCATTTGAAATATCTTGATTTTTTTCAGTTTGCTTTTGATTTTAGGGTTTTTTTCCCTTCCCATTCTTACTGGTTCTTTTTATGTTTTGAATATGTAGACCATTACCAGGTCTTCACAAGTAAACTATGCAAGGAGATTTACTCATAAAGGATCACTTCCTCCTGTATGCTTCCTGCTCTCATCTCCCTCCCCTTGTAAATAATCCAATTTTATTGTTTTCTGGTTTCTCCTTCCTGTGTTTCCTTTTGTAAAAAGAAGCTGATATACATATGTTTTCCTATTTTCCCTTCTTCCTACACAATAGATTGCAGACTATGTATGCTCCTGTGCACTTTTCTGGAATTCATGAGTCTTGTATTTTAGCTCATGTTTCTTCCCAAATGAGCTGTGTGACCTCGGCTAAGGATTTATATACCTCAGAACTCCATTTCTTCATTTGCTGAACGTGCCCATTTTAAAAAGTCTATTTCCATTATCTCTTACCACAAAAAGTTTGCTATGCAATAAACTTAGTTTTCCTCTTCTTATCCATTATAAATTTTAAAATGTGTATTCAGAACAACAAAAAAAAAAGCCCAAGATAGATACTTTGAAGAGGAGGATAGAATTCAGTAGGACAGAGGTAAGTCCTTTTGTAGCACAGGAAGCATTTCCAACACTTTCCGTGTCTGGATACCCCATTCAGCTGTGGCCACCCTTCGTCATTTCAAAGAGGCTTCTCCTGGGACAGAGCATGTGCCCAGCCTAGGACCCTGCTCTCTTCTGACTTCTGAGGGAGCCTGCAGGATCCACTTGAGCTGTGTCTTCATCCAGTTTGTAATTTGGTCCCAAATCCCATAAGTGAAAGATTCTGATACAGAATCATGCCCCCTCCACCCCTGGCAATTGTGCAAATCTGAAACACTATAAAATGAATCGGCTTAAATAGCACATGATTATAGGATGGCCTCTGCTCTCAGTGAGGTTTAGCTCCCTGAGAATTACCCCTAAAGGTAACTCGCAACTGAGAAGTGGAAAATCCTCATGGGGAACATAGAGTAAAAGGGAATGAACTGTTGGAAGGCCCTAAAACTTGTTATTTTCAGTAAAACAATAAAGCTTCTGTACACTGTGTATAGTACATTAAACACGGTATTAATGACATTTTATACATGCTAAGTTAGTTCATCTTCATTCACAATTCCTTGTTCCAAGGAATCTTTCCAAGTCTGCTTTTCCTGCAGTTGCAGGGAGATGACTGTAAATTAGCTTCATCTTGTTGCCCAGAGGGTGACACCTCATGGCATTCAGCATCCCTGAGTCTGATTCTCCAACTCGGTGTGGTCAGTGCCTTCTCGACTTTATTACCCAGGGCTGGTTGATGCTGGTTTCCAGGTTTAGCCACGGAACCAAACAGCTAGAGTAGCTTGGATCTACCCTAAAAATAATGGAGTGGGAAAAAAAGACTTGAATTCATGTCCCATTAACCAGTATGGTATAGCTGACAGATATTTCTTAGGCTCCCCCACACCCCTGGGTGTCTGCTGTTGCCCCACCTCGGCCCACGCGGAGTAGCTCTTCCCTTCTCGGTAGCCCGTCCTGCTAATGGACAGGGCTGGATGCAGGTCTTACCTCGGCCGCCTCTTCCCTCTGCTTCCTTTCCTTTCCTGGAAGCTGCTTCATGCCTAAGCCTTCCATCCGGCCCTGACATCCGTGCCACTTCTCTTTCTGTTCCCAACATTCCTTCTTTTCCTTGTTATTCCCAGCAGGGGAGACATAGAACTCATGGACACTGGGAACAGAAAGCTCAAGACTGCTGGACAGGTGAATGACGCTAATCTGCTTGTTCTAATCTCTACATGGTTGGGGAACAAAACTCTAGTTCCCTTTTTGTTGTTTTTGTCCTTACAAAGCCCGAGTGAGGCACTGCAGCCAGCATCCTGTGTATTAGATTCAAGAGGAGGACATTAGGCACCAAATGGAAAAAACACAGGTCTTGGGAGGGACAAAGGCACAAAGTGGGGAGAGCAGTGGTGCAGAGCCTGGGCAGTGGGCTTAACATTTTGGCCTCAGTTTCCTCATCTGTGAAATGGGATAAAAGCAATAACCTCCCTCATGGGGAAGTTCTGAAATTAAATAACTTAAATATAGATTATGTAGAACAGTACCTGGCCCAGAGTAAGGAGTGAGCCAGACAAGACTAGTTCAATTTCCACTTTTGTCACTTACTCTCTGACTTACAGGTCCCTCTCCTCAGTCAGCCCCGGTCCTCTCTGTAAAATGGAGAGAAAATGTGTTTGCCAGGATTGCACAAGATCAGGCGTGAAAGCTCCTGCACACACAGTGTTTAAAGAGAATGAGCTCCCCTTCATTTTAAATGTGAGGGTGAGGGAAGTCTCTTCACAGAGACCTAAATGGTATACATATCTGAAGCATTCTTTCCCTATCCCACACCAGCTGTAGGTTTATTTTGCATCTACCAGGCCTGATTTCCAGCCCTTCCTGCAGCAACTTATGATGAAGTTGGCAACACAAGGGAAGTTCTGTAAATGCAAAGAGTGAAGCAAGGCAGCAGAGGCGAAGTGTCACAAAGGTGGCAGCAAGGGGAGTGTTGAGTGTCCAGGATGACTGTGGTGCTAACGGTGCTGATAACAATCAGTGAGCAACAGGACGCAGCATTAAATGGATTAAATCAATGTTCAACAGCAGCTAACACTTTCTGAGCCCCAGCTGTGCTCCTAGCTCTGTGCCAAGTGCTTTGTATGCATTGTTGCCTTCAATTCCACCAGGAACCCTTTAGGGTGGGTGTGACGGATTTAATTCACATATTACAGCCAGGAAATGGAGCCTGGGAGGATTTATCAGTCTGCACAAGCAGAGCTGAACTCTAACCAAGCAAGGTCTATCAAATGGAATCAGGTGATGCTTTGGGGAGGCCTCAGAAGGCGTGCAGTTGTATGCCAGACAGGGAGCTAGGGCGAGTGGATGAGTTGGGGGCACAGTGGGGTTGGTCCATGGAGACTCTATCAAGACAATTTTCTGTTTAACAGAGAAGTACTCACATTATTTGTGAAGTTCAGAATGCTAAATTGGATTTTGGGGTGTTTGTTGCATGAGTTTAAAGTATTTTAAAGTAGTTATAGGTACTGGGATGGGCCAGAATTCTTTTTTTCTTGTATGTGTGTGTGTGTGAACTTATCTAGTTATTTAAAGAGCCAACAGTGAAAGTCTACCTTTTTTTATTAAGTATTGCATTTTAATAAACAAGATTGGAGAGGTTTAACCATGCACTTTTAAGATTGCTGCCTTGAATATGTTAAAAAAAAAATGACCCATTGCTAAACTCAAACTTTAAAAGAATTCTTAAATTCAGCATTAGATGGGAAACTTTGATGTTTATCTAGGGGAATGAAAGAATCTAGAAGTTAAAAGAAGAAGAAGGAGAAGGAGGAGGAGGAAGGGAGGGGAGGAGGGGAATAAGGAAGAGAAGAAAAGAAGGAAGGAAGAGACAAAACTCCTGTTTACTCAATGACTTCTGTCTGTACGTTGGAAAGTATGCTTTACATCTGCATAAACTGTTGTCAGTGATGGACTGACTCCTGCAAATCCTCATAGGCTACATTCCTAAAACTATAAATTCAAATTCTTTAAGGGAACAAGAGGCTTCAGTGATGGATGGTGAATGAAGTACACAAAAGCTGCTGGAATAGTCTCAGAGGATCCCTTCAGAGCCACCTGAGTTAGGAGTAAGCATTTTGTTGTGACTTCCATTATGATGACTTTAGATCAATTTTATTTTCTTTTCTGTTTGATTTCTGATGAGGTATCCAGAAAGTGTAGGATTAGTGAATAGATCCTTTTCAAAACAAATGAATAAGCCTCAATTGTGTGCTTTTGTAGGGAAGTATGACATCTGTGTACATATGGCATCTTTATTCCAGTGGTTCTCAACTGGAGCAACTTCCCATCTAGAGGACATTTAGCAGTCTGAAGACGTTTTCATTTTCTTTTTCTTTTTTTGGAGGGAAGGAGGCTGCTACTATACTACTGGTATCCAGCAGATGGAGGCCAGGAATGCTGCCAAACTTCCTACAGTGCACAGGACAGCTCCACAGCAAAGACTTATCTGGCCTAAAAAGTCAATAGTGTCAGGTTGAGAAATCTCGTTTTATTCTAACATCTTACTAATTGCTCCTTACTTTTGGTTAGAAAAGACGTTCATCGCATAGGAGTGATTTTTAGAAGTAAACTCCTCCACAGCATAGATGAGTGCTGGGTCCCAAGCCCTGAGTTACAACACAACAAAGAGAAAGTTCCAGGCTGCAAGAGCTGGTAGCCTGATAGCAAGTAAATGGACTAAGTCTCATGCGTGCAAAGACAGTGTGGGACAGAGGAAGGACTAGCCAGTGAATCTTTATTCTATTTAAGAAAAAAATAGATGGAGGCCAGCCGGGTGGCATAGTGATTAAGTTCCTGCACTCCGCTTCGGCAGCCTGGGGTTCGCAGGTTCGGATCCCAGGAGTGGACTTTCGCATCGCTTATCAAGCCACGCTGTGGTAGCGTCCCACATATAAAGTAGAGGAAGATGGGCATGGATATTACTCAGGGCCAATCTTCCTCAGCAAAAAGAGGAGGATTGGCAACAGATGTTAGCTCAGGGCTAATCTTCCTCGCACACACACAAAAAAAGATGGAAATTCGGAAACTAGTTTGGACGATGTACATTGACTGGTACCATTTCCCCCTCCTCGCCACTTTGAGGTTTTATTTGTTTATTTATAAATAAAAATGGTGTCTATTTAAGGTCTACACTATGATGGTTTGGTATACCACGATGATCTGGTATACATACACGCTGTGAAGTGATTACTACAGTGCATTTCTATATAATCCTTTCTGTGATGGGAGAATAAAGTGTTGTTTTCCTTTGTGCCAGCTTTTCAACTTGCTGGTCTAGACCCATCCGCCTCTTGCCAGTGACTGGCTGAAGCCGAGGTTGATTGGATGCTCCTGTCTTCTCAACGATCTGAGCGCCGCTACAGCAGCTTGTAGCAATTAGAACATATTGTGTGCAAAGACTCGAGTGTTGACTGAACCAATTAAAAGATCAATTAGTGCAGTGCAAGTGCTTAGAGAAGTAGTTTTCTATGACATGGGGCAGATTTTCCATCAGTACATAGAACTACAAGTGAAACCAACAACGGGGAATATGTAGTCTTGTTCTTAATTCTTTTTCTTTTAAAATGTTCTATATATTAAACATTCAGTGGAGGCTATTAGTCAATGGGCTAATATGACAAAATGGCTTTTCTTGCAATAGTATTTTCATTTTGAGTAATTAAAGGAACTAATAGTAATGCATAGAATGTATAGTAATTAAATCATCATTATTGAGTAAAAATATTAGAATAATACTGAATTTATGCAAACACTTTATTTTATTTTTGGCTCCAATATAGTTTATTCAAAATGTTGTTTCCCATCAGTGATTCATATATGGTTTGGGTTTCTTATCATCTTTTTTATAACTAAAACAAATCCCTGTTTTGGTTTTCTTCTTATGTTGGAATCTCAGCATATGTGTGCCACAAACTATATGCAAAACTTTGGGTGTAATAGATCTTGTGACAAAGTTCTTACAGGACATGAGATGGAATGAAGATGGAAAACACTGAATTCCCAGACAGCTAAAGTGGGTCTTCTTAGCAGGTGAGAAATAAAAATTGACTCCAGGAGCATTTTTCAAGGTGGAAAGTCTTACATACTTTTATTCAGCAAGTACTTAGACAATTAGTGGATAGCAAAAAAAGATATGACTCAGGCCCTGGATATATTTCCTGCCCTTCAGTGGTTTATACTTTAGTTGAAGAGGCAAGGGCCAGTTATGGTAGTTATGACTGTGTGTGGCCAGGAGCAGACTCTTCAAATCCTTGACTCCCTTCTCCGCTTCCTGCAGCCCTGCAAAGTCCCCAGAGAGAGAGATGCACGGGAAGAGCAGAGGAAATCACTGGGGGTGTTATGTTCAGGGCTTTGGTATAAATCCCTTTAAGGAAGCTCTATCTTTGGTGAATTAAATGGACTAGAGGCGACCCAGGGGAACTTCTTTTGTCTGGACAGAGGTGGGTCATATGACCTCCCTTAGGTGGCCTCTCTCCTGGGCTCTGCCCCATTTCCTGCTTGGCTCTTTCTTACCCTGGAAACCCCTACCAAATGGAAGCCATCTCCAGGCCCTTCTCACTCCCCAGTCTCATGGATTGCCAAGGCAGACATTCAGAAGGGAATCTAAATCTTTATTTCCTAAGAAAGGAACTAAAAAGCAGATTTCTGGGAGAGTACTTCAGCTTGACATCCTAGTGTTTACTCTTTCCTCTCCCCATCACAAAAACCTCTACCCCAGCCACCATGGCCCAATAGCATCCTTGGCATGGGGTCATTTCAGTGTTACTCCTTGTAGATGTGAAGACAGAAGGAGATACGTGCATCTCCTGGGGGCTGGAGTGTCTGGCCAACAAAAGATTTCCGTTAAACAGTCATGACATAAGGTCATAATGTTTGGTGAAGCACCAAAATGAGGGCAGCATAGTAGCATATGCCCCAAAGTTCTTAGTTACGGACAACAGAACTCAGTCCAGCTAATTTTAGCTACATAAGCTACATGGTACTGGGTAGTTTGTGGAAATTCTGAGAAGTTCAGAGAACCATGCCTCTACACAGGCCAGGAGAAATCCACCCACACCCAGAGACTATTCTAGCAGAAATCTCATTGCTGCTACCACTACCGCCACAGCTGACCAAGAAGATCTGTGTCCCTCACCTGTGGATGCTCCTGAGTGTTTAATTCCAGTTCTTCTCCAGTGCATCTGCCTGGCAGAACATAGCTCATGGACAGAAAGAACCCAAGCTGCTAGCAAGTCTCGGGAATGTAGTTTTTAGTTTGGCAGATGAAAATATACTGGAAGGGACGGAAATGGGTGCTGAGTGAGTTCATCTGCAAAAATGTTACAGGACTTGGTTGAAGGAGGAAATAAACGGGGACTGGGGACTGGAGTCACTGAGTGAGATCTTGTGAAGAAGTGGACCTTGAATTGAACTAAAAGAATTTGGATTGTCCAGAGGAGGGATGTAGTCAGTCCAGGCAAAAGGAAAGAGGACTTATTGAGGATGGATGACACGTTTTATATAGGGGGCACTCTAGAGACTGGCGTGGCATGCATGGACTGACAGATCATGTTTAAGAGTCATAATGGGTGAGGCCAAGCAGAGAAGATGAGGTAAGATGTTGAGAGTTTGAATACAGAAGGAGATTTGGGACTTCATCCTGTGTGTGGTGAGGAGTGATTGGAGTTTTATAACAGAGCGGGGATGTGATGAGATCAGTGTTTTAGAAGGAGCCTTGTGGTTCTCATTCACCACCCCGCTGCAGTGGCTCTCTATGAAGGTCTAAAAATGATGGTTTACAAGAGCACTCTGTACCCCAGGAGGCTTCACATAACTTGAGTTATTATCATTATGAAGAGAAAAATCAGTGTGATTTGGCAACTGATAAGGAGACAAGAAAGGAAACTATGGAAGATGACTCTTGGCTTTCTCCTGAGAGCAGCAGGAGAACAGGTGAGCTCTGGGTGGGAAAGGGGACCTTGGGAGATTTGAGGGAGGTGTAAACAGTCTGGATTTGAAGATGATTATGGCAGACACGAGTGAAGACATGCACAAGGGAGTTGCAGAATCAGGCCTGAAGCTGTATTTAGGTCCAGAAAAGATGAAACTAGAGCATTAGTTAAGTTCCTTGTTGTTCCAGAAAAATTGCAAGAAAGGAGTGACTAGTTAATTTTCTGTGTAGTTCACTTTTTTGTTTCTTTGTTTGTTTTAGGGATACTGTTCATTTAAATTCTGCTTTAGCTGCAAGCCAAGAATAATTGGCTATCTATTGACTACAATGTATTATGTGAAGAGTAAATCAGCAGTAGGAGACTGACCATCCAGGTTTGTCCGAGACTGAGGGATTTCCGGAACCCAGGACATTTAGTGCTAAAACTGGGACAGTCCCAGGCAGACCAGGATGAGACTGATGGTCACCCTGACAGGCTGAGAAGAAACGGGAGAAGCCAAATGGTGACTCCTAGATAATCAAATGATTACTAAAAGGGACTCAGAGACTCATGTTGGAGTAGGAAGTGCAGCCAGAACACATTCTAGTTCAGTAAAAGAAACTCTGGTGAGTTAGAGGGTCTTGCGGTGTTCAGGAAAGAGCCATAAAAGTCTCTCCAGGGAAGAAAGGAAGCTGGAATCCTCAAAACTCCAAACACCGCGGGGTTTGTCCTGTCAATTTAAGGAGGATACCCGTGAAAAAGAGGTGGGGATGATTAAAGTTACCTCGACCAATAAGGACACGTGTATACTTGAGGAGTTGCAATATTTTGTAAAATTACTCTGAAGAAATATGTTTTCGCTGTGTATTTGATGTGAGTTTCAAGACAGAACCATCTCTGATTTTTAACAAAGACCTGGAAATAAGCAGATGGACATTGGCCGGGGCAAGTCTGGCTCAGAATGCTCCCTTCTTGCTCCTCAGGAGGAAAGTGCTGGCGGACCTCACCAGGAGGTGACGGTGGCCCCGTCAAGTAAGAGTAGAAGTCCATTGAAGGAGCAGGTCCCAGAAGTGCATGATCCTCAAGTCCCGAACCTTCTGGACAAGGTGGCTTTGAGAGTTAGACCTTCTGCCACTGAAGACTTCCTTGCCTGGCCCTGAGCTTTCATGGGTGACCCAGGACGAAATGGGCTTCCAAGACATGAGGGAGGCAAGAGTCCCAAGGGAGCCATCAACTGCAATGGGTTATTCTCAATTTTTAAAAAAATTAGGCGTACCCTTAGAAATAGTTACCCGATTGTTAGGAGTTGAATTCTGTCCTCCTAAAATTCATATGTTGAAGTCCTAACCCCCCAGTGCTTCAGAATGTGATCTTATTTGGAAATAGGGTCATTGTGGATGTAATTAGTCAAATGAGGTCATTAGGGAGGGCCCGTAATCTAATGTGACTGGTGTCATGATAGAAAGGGAAATTTTAGACACAGACTTGCAAACAGGAAGGATGCTCATGTGAACTCAAAGACAGAGATTGGGGTGATGTTTCTACAAGCCAATGAACACCAAAAATTATCCAAACTACCAGAAGCTGGGAGAGAGGCACGGAACAGATCCTTCCTCAGAAGGAAGCAACTCAGCTGAAATCTTGATCTTGGACTTCTAGCTTCCAGAACTCTGAGACAATACATTTTTGTTGTTTCAGCTTCTCATGGTACTCTGTTACAGCAGCCCCAGGAAACTAATACACTGAAAAAAGTTTTATTTATACATTTTCTCACCTAAAAAGATAGAATACCAGTTGACCACTATTCCTTTACCTTTAGGTTAAATAAGATAAGCAACAGTATGAGATTACTTCTCAACAAACTGAAAACTATCTTACAAACTAGGAGAAACCAGAAATGTTTTTATTTATTCGAGTACGTAATATTTTTCAAAAATCATGATTGACATCACTCACTTGTTTACAGTAGGATTTTCCACCCGTTAGTACTCATCATTTATGAAACAAAATATTAGTTGAAGGCCTCAGAAGATCTCCAGTAAAACTGCTCAAAGATTCTTTTGATCTCTAGGCAGCACTGAGGACAGATACGACTCATTCCTTCTGGAAAGTGCTTTGTTCTTTTGACTCCACTTAAGGAGGCAATAGGAAAGCATATAATACATCAGGCTTTCCTTCTTTGCAGAACAAAGTTAATCCGGGTCCTTATCATATGAAACTGCACAGGGATATAATCTTTTAGAAGACATAAATAATTCTCCATAATACGTTTGGAAATACTTTGATCTTTCCGTATACTTCTCCATAGCTAAAGGGTACTGCAAACTTTATTTTACTTGTTTAGAAGTTAGTTAAATAAAGTTAGGGTAGGAATATTAGAGCTTTAAAATTATGTTTTAAATATAAGCTACCAAAACGATAAAGATAATTTTACTAGGTCCTGAAAAAAATCTAAATTACATGCCAGACGGCCCCCTCCGATTGCAATGCCAACATCACGGATTTACTTTTTATGGATTTACTTTTCTTCTGTTTTATTAACTCTGCTAATGGACTTTACAAGATTCTTTAAAACCCCATCCTTCCTTGAAAATTTTAATATTCAAGTGAAAGGCACTTTCTTTTAGCATTCCTGCTACACCAGTTCTAATCTTCCCTCCACCCCACTCCCACTATGGATTAGGCTGATTAAGGGATTGGTGGAAAGTTTGATGGAGAGGAAGGTCAAATCTTAGAAGGTCACATACTCCATGATAAAGAGCTGAGGTTCCTTTGATGGGGGTTGGGGAGCTGCTGAAGAATTTGAAACAAGGGAATGAAGAATTAGACTTGCATCTTGGAAAACCCACTCTGGAAGCAGCTGAGGGAATGGGTCGGTGGCCTTGGCATAGGGGTATGAGACTAGAAGCAGAGAAACTTGGTTGAGAGGCCACTGAAGTAGTAAGACATGGTGGCACTGTGGGTGCGAGGGACACACAGGAGGTAGACAGATTCATACGACCTTGTCAACTGTCTACTACTACACTTTAGTCACTTCACTGCTAAAAACACAGGTCATATTGATTACTTGACGCATTCTTTTGGGGGAAAATAAAATTTACTGGTTGGTGTTGTTTTATAGGCAATAAAAGAACATCGAGAGTCATCATGTGGCCCCAGGTGTTTCCATCCCAACTACATTAGTCTCATTCTAAGGAATTCTGGAAAGTCCAGGTTCTTGGTTGAAGTGAAGTCTTGTAGATTCCCAGAATTTTCTGGGCTAGTCCAGGGGTCAGCTACATTACTGTATTTTTGCTGTATTCGTCCTCCAAACAACTGGGGTGGCATCCCTTTCTGATATGCTCAAAGCAAGGACAGAGAGCCAGAGGTTAACTCACCCTGGATTCCCAGTTGTGTTGAGATGGGGATGGCAAGCATTTCTTTAGCAGCCAGTGGCCCCCTGCACTGTGAACCCTTACCCCTTTCACAGTAGTTTAGGGGAGTGGTCTGTTATCCCTCAGAACTGGACCCACTGCTGTGACATCGCCGGAGGGAGGGTGCGCCACCACCATTTTCCATGGGAAGTACCCAGTGTTGGCCAAAGGCCTGAGAGAGAACCAGACGGGATGGCTTGCAGTTTGCTCAGGTGACGTCTTCTCCAAGTCCAGGGGGCAGGTAAAGCCTTGCTACCAGGTGTGAGCAAATCTATTTCACAAGGAAGGCCAATAGGTGGCAGGGCAATCTTTCCTACATGCCAGAGTGACAATGCATAGAGAAATCACCATTAGCAGAGCTCCACGGCTAAACTTTAATAATTAGATATTTGAACCATACTGTAACTAGGTAATTTTAGAATTTTCACACAATTTATATTTTTACATATAACACTGAATGTTATATAAAATGTTTCAAATTAGTTAAGATTTCAAACCCCAGAATGATTAGCCAAAATATTTATAGATGCAATTTCTTTACTTAAATCTTATCTTCTTGTGGCTAGAAAATTTTTTCTCATTTTACGGGGTATTTCCTCTTTTTTGGTGTGTAGGAACAAAGGTGAAAACAATACTAATTTTAGACCGTCTTTTTTTTTTTTTTTTTTTTTTAAATTTTTTGTTTATTGCAGTAACATTGGTTTATAACATTGTAAAAATTTCAGGTGTACATCATTGTACTTCTATTTCTGCATAGATTACATCATGTTCACCACCAAAATACTAATTACAACCCATCACCACACACATGTACCCAATTATCCCTTTCACCCTCCTCCCTCCCCCCTTCCCCTCTGGTAACCACCAATCCAATCTCTGTCCCTATGTGTTTGTTTATTGTTGTTATTATCTACTACTTAATGAAGGAAATCATACGGTATTTGACCTTCTCCCTCTGACTTATTTCACTTTGCATCATGCCCTCAATGTCCATCCATGTTGTCACAAATGGCTGGATTTCATCGTTTCTTATGGCTGAGTAGTATTCCATTGTATATATATACCACAGCTTTTTTATCCATTCGTCCCTTGATGGGCACTTAGGTTGCTTCCAAGTCTTGATATAATTATTCTTTGCTGAGTAGAAAGCAGAATATATAGTGAGGTTTTGTTTATGTGATTTAAAAAAAATCAAGACCTAATAACAGATTCACAGATGTACTAGAATCTTGGAATCCGAGAGATGGAAAGACCTGCCTTTTTGAAAAATTAAACTTTTGCTCTTGAAATGGAATTAAGATACTGGCTGAGAAATCCTTCCCGATATTATTCTAACGATATGCATTTTGCCAATGGCTTTTTGTTTTGCTTTCCTGCACTAAAAAGTCAGTATTTAGAACTAATATGGGAACACTCAAATGGGAAGATTGTAGAAACAGCCGCAGATATCCTGGCGGCCGCTACATATAGGGAATTATCACATCTCTAATATAAAGTGGTCTCTGGGGTTTTGTCTGCCTTGGGCACATGCTTTTGGGGTGTCCTCCAAATCTCCTTACTGCTTTTATTCCCTTGTGGTCAGGTCAGGACGGGCACTCGGGTGAGGTGAGTGAGGCACTGGTCTCCACAACATCATTTAAAGAGACACAAAAAACCTTCAATCATCAAGATAAATAATATTTTAATGCAATATTTTTTAAAATCAAATTTAATGCAGAAAAATCCATGGTGAACAAAATATTAAAATTCTAAAGAATGACAGGATTGTTAACTGTGCTATACTGAGCCCTGCTCGAGCCTGAGGCAAAAGGAAAAATTGGAGATACTGATCCTGTCTTTATTGAAAATGTTGGTATTTTGTTCATCATGATTTTTGGCATTGACTTTTTGACTTTTTAGAATACTACATTAAAATATTATTTATGTTGATTCTAACATTTTTTTGGTATCTCCTCAAATGTTGTGCCCCAGCCTAATGCCTCTGTTTCCTCACACTAATCCTCAGGTTGTTTGTCATCACGGTTTGCTGCCTCTCTATCTCTCCGCTTTCTGAGCATGGTGTTTATAAAACATCTAGAGGCTGTTCTCATAAAAAGGATCATGGCTGCTTTACGGCTGTTTGCAGTCCAAAAGGAAAACAACACTGAAATGCGAAGTGAGAGTAAGGATGTCCAGCAAATTGCTGATGTTCCCAGGAAGACTTCAATTTTTTAAAAATATGTACTATATTCCTAAACCTTTTCTTTTGTTTCTTCTCTTTTTCTTTACCCTGCTTTTCTTGTGGCCCATACACACCCTTAGTCTGTGCTTTGGGTAACCCAGTTCCATTTCGGTGACATGCTCGGTTATTTCTGAAAGCGTCTCTTTTTCAGAAGTCTTCAGAACCCAAATCATGTCATTGCTTCTTTAACCAGATCTCTAACTGAAGAAATTGCTAAGAACTGGACTTTTAATTTTAACCCATTTAGGTATCTAAATAACAGTCAAATTGAATCCAAACCTCCTTACAGATTACTCTGAATTACTGCCCAGTGGTATTGGGGACAATCTGGTTTGCTAGTGGCACCTTTTGCCACAAGGAACACAGCCTTTCTTCTAGGAGTTTCATTCTCTTTCTATTTTCAACTCCCGATACCTGTAGAAGCAAAGTCTTCTCGCTCCACATAAAGCCAACCCATTGAGTCCCTCTCTGCCTTCCCACCCCCTTTAAAACAGCTATTCTATCTGTTCTCAGATGGCCATGAACCATCTCAACACTTTTCTGTGGAATTTGCTTTGAAGCTCGCCACAGGAAACATTTTTCTATGAATGGAGATAAGTGTCATTTAAAGAGCAAAGTGAATTTATTCATTCTATTTTACTCCTTCTTCCTCTCTACCCACCCATCAAACGTATGGCAGTCTCAACCCCAGAAGAGCTGAAACTTGGGTGTGGGCCAACATCAGTGAATACTCCAGGAGATCTGACAAAAGTGCTGTCACAGGCTCACGCACTACGGGAGGAGGGCAAGCTCTCCCTCTCCAGTAAAGAAACACTGGACTTCACAGTCTTGCTTTAGATTATAAAGAAAGAGCGAGGAAGGAGAAGGCTAGGCATGAATACAGACTGGAAAAGTACAAGCTGAGGCCCAGTGTCCTTAGAGGTGACAGGATAAGAAGACAAGTAAACATCAGTTAGAAAAAGCACAATCCTCCGGGAACATTCTATGAATGGGTAATTTAAGTCTGACTTGGGTCAGCAGCAGCCATGCGTATTTGTTTATTGGACCACAGAACCATCAATGATGTTTAGGACGTACGTATTCTTAAACACAGTCAGAATTGAGAAAGACTTAAAGTAAAACACTTTAAAGAAAAAAGGAATTAGAATCAGACGTTCATTCTTAAAAACATTTAATTTTACGTTGAAACACTCTGATGAAAAAGAGGTTTTCTGCTTCAAATCAGGCTTTAGTTATTCAAACATTATCTTATCTATAAGAACTCTTTCTCTGAAAATTCCAGACATAAGAAGATGTCATTTTTAATATGTCAATTCTCAATTTGTTTGTTATTTTTGAAAGAAAGAAATGAATGTTTTTACTTTTATGATTATTTTACAGTTTACATTTTTTGGTTATATTTTCCCTATCATTAAACAATTCCGGACAATCAGAGCAAAACAAAATGCATATTTAATAATTTAGTTGGGTTATTTTTCTTCTTCCAAACATGTTTAAACTCATGTTGGAAAAAAAGTTGGATGACTTACTTCTTAAGGATATAAATGTATATCCTGTCTTTTCCTGAATACACAAGAAAACTGGGTTAAGCCATTTTTTCTTTAAAATTATTCTTGGCAACCGCTAGGGAAAATCTGTTAGCTTGTCAAGATAAATTTTACAAGCAGTATCCCAGGTTATGGAAACCATTGCAAAATATCTAAGAGATAAAGGACCCTTGCAGAACTAGGGTTACAAATGTGTTTATATATTTTATATATATTTTGGTACTGTGAGTACTCAAAATATTTGGATGTTGTGTAAGCTAGAGACAGCTTTCATTATTTTATTTTATTTTTTAAGTAAGAGATACTGTAGTGAAAGAGGATTTAAAGTTTTCAGGGGGCACCTGGCGAGAATGAATAGTCTCAAATACTTTGAGAAGCAACGTTCTGCTCTTTCCAGAATATTTTCTGTAGACAACTGTCTAGCGTGTTGTTTTTGTTCCCAAACGTTTATTGAGTGTTATGAATGAGGACAAGACCTCACACCAACCACATGAGTCGGGCACTATGATTTTGAATTTGTGTATTACACTGGCCATAAGGCCTTTCATCTTCTGATTTATCTGAATATGTGTATGAATGTGTGTATGTTTTTTTTCAAATTTCTGTGGGTCGCCAAGTGCCCATCTCTGGTTACTCCTTCCGTCACAGAGACGCCTGCTTTTCCTCTACCCCTGACATAGGGTGTGGTTTCCAGACTACTGGAAAAAAAGGTCATGTAAAGAAACTGTGGCCCACCTACCATGATGCTCGTTTTCATAGGATTGTAACTAATAGAGAGTTGGGCTGTCCTAAATTGACAGCATAAGCCTTGGAGTCAGAAGAGACAGAGTTCAAACCCCATAATCCACTCACTGGCTGTGTGACTACAGATAAGCTATTATCCACCCTGAGCTCTTTCCTCTTCTGTCTCATAAAGCTGCTGTAAGAACTAAATGAGGGGCTGGCCCTGTGGCTGAGTGGTTAAAGATCTGCACTCTCCACTTTGGTGGCCCGGGGTTCACAGGTTCGGATCCCCAGCAAAAACGTATGTCTCTCATCAGCCATGCTGTGGTGGCGTCCCACACACAAAATAGAGGATGACTGGCACAGATGTTAGCTCAAGGCTAATCTTTCTTAGCAAAAAAAGAGGAAGATTGGCAACAGATGTTAGCGCAGGGCAAGTCTTCTTCAGCAAAGGAAAAAAAAAGAACTAAATGAGATAACATGTGCAAAGTGCTGAGCACAGGGTCAATACACCGGGATGGCCAATAAAAGACATTGGTTTTGTATTGTTGCCATTACTATCACTAGTGTTGTTACTATTATTAATACATTGCAGGGTCCACATTGGGGCAAGGCAATGCATGGGATGGGAGAAGAAAGCAAGAGGCAAAGTAGTTTGAGGGAAGAGGGCTATGGGGATGGGAGATTACGAAATTAAGCAAGAACCAACAAGTTGAGTTGGTCAGGACTCTGCTGCGACTACAGCCCAAGGGGATGAAGTGCACCTTCTGAAAGCAAGTGAAGTTCTTATTCTCATCAGACCAGGGGCCTGTGCTGAGATAACTCAGTTGGCATGAGTGGGCAACGTAAAGATGGTGAATGCCCAGGGGAACCAAGTTATAAAGTTGGACTCTTGAAAATCCTCTCCCTCTAAAAGGCACAATTAAGAAGATCTTTGTGGCTCAGTCTTGAACATCCTAGCCCTCTCTAGCCACACGTTACACAGGCCTCCCTCCACTGGCTTCATCAGAGCATTCACGGCTGGGTCAGGACCAGGTTATTGGCCTTGGACAAGAAATTTCTCACCGTGGTTTGGCTTTTCCCTCTCCTGTGCTTCATTTGGTTGGTGTTCCCTGCCCCCTATGTAGGTCGTGCCCTCCACCTACCAGGGTGGCCTCTTTGTCCTATTTGGGTCTGCTTGGAGCAGCCACGGGGCTTGGGTGAAATGCTAGAAGTTTCTCTGGCTTGCCTTTTGAGGGGTGCTCTTCTGACCTGACCCACTCTCATCTCTTCAGTGTATATAATTCCCTATCCTTCCTATCTTTCAAGCTCAAGATGATTAATAGAATTCAGGCCATTTTTCACCCTTGCAGTTTTGTATTGATTTCTCTAATCCCCCTACTCCATGAGTCATCAAAACTCAATATTTATTTGCTAGAGAATTTATTTTTGAGTATTTTAAGATATTTTTGAAAAAAAAAGAATTTATTTTCAAATTGAAGGATATTTTGAATTATTTTGAATTAATTAGAATTAATTTTGACTAGAGCTGAGGTTAGGGATCTGAAAAGAATGTCCTTCGCCATAACCAAAGGAGTAGAGTCATCCAATATTCTTGTTACTTTATTTATTGATCTTTTTTACCCTTTCTAAAAATTGTGATAAACTATACATGGCATAATATTAATCATTTTAACCATTTTTAAGTGTACAACTCAGTGGCACAAAATATATTCACTATACTGTGTGACTATCACCACTATCTATACCCAAAATTTTTTCAACATACCCAACTAAAACTCTGTACCCATCATACAATAACTCTCCTTTCCCCCCGTCCCTCTCTCAGCCCCTGGAAACCTCTATTTATTCATCTTTTTTTGTTTTGTTTTGTTTTGGTGAGGAAGATTAGCCCTGAGCTAACATCTGTTGCCAGTCCTCCTCTTTTTTCTGAGGAAGATTGGCTCTGGGCTAATATTTGGGCCCATCTTCCTCTATTTTGTATGGGACACCGCCACAGCATGGCTTGATGAGAGATGAGTAGGTCCACAACCTGGATCCAAACCCATGAACCCCGGGCCGCTGAAGTGGAGCACACAAACTTAACCACTAAGCCATCGGGCCGGCCCCTATTTATTCATCTTTTTAACCATTAAGAACTGAATTCAGCTAGCTAACCATATGTGTTAGTTTTCTGTTGTCACATAATAAATTGCCACAGACTGAGTGACTTAAACAACACAAATTGGTAACTCACAGTTTCTGTAGGTAAGAAGTCCAGGCATGCTGTAGCTGGGTTCTCTGCTTGGCTTTCACAGGCTGCAATGGAGATGCTGGATGTTCTCCAGTCCACATCTGCATCTCAGGGCCCTCTTTCAAGCTCACTGTTAGTGCAACTCCTTTCCTTGTGGGTGAATGACTGAGGTCCTGATTTCCTGGCTGTATGTTGGCTTAGGAATGCTCTCAGCTGCTGGAGGCTGCCTGCTGTGATTCACAGCGTGATAGTTGCTTCTTCTTCCAGGTCAGCAGGAGCACATCCCTGATTTCTTCCTCAGGGACCAGCCAGAGAAACTCTCAATTTCAAAGGCTTCATCTGATGAGGCCAGGCCAGTCCCAGATAATCCCCCTTTGCCATATAAGAGAACATAATCCCAGGACTGATATCTCATCATATTCTCCGATTCTGCTTCCATTCAGAAGAAGGTGTTATAAAGGGCATGGTATAACAAGGGAGGACATCTTGGGGACCATCGTAGAATTCTGCCACCACACTCTAATCGGGCCAAGAGCCCTCAGCCCAACTACTCTACAATAGTGCTTTCTGTGCTTGACTTCTACTGAGCTATTTCTGATGTTCTGCTTTTTAAGGCCGTGCAGGTTGGATACAGGGACTTACATTCCTTGCCTCTAATTCATGTGAACTTGATCCACTTCCTGGATCATTTAATCCTCGTCTTCATATAAGGGCCCTCAGTAAAGGGCTGTGGATGTGTGATGTGATGGACAATCACGTATTTACTCAACAGCACCCACTAAGCATCTAGCACGTGCCAGGCCCTGGGAGGGCTGTGACTGCCACCAGTTCTAGATATCTCTTCAGGAGATCCTCTTAGTCATTTATGAAAACAAAGAATATTCATTGAATGCCTACTGCATACGAGACATTGTTTCAGGCCCTGAGGATACATCAGGGATCAAAGCAGCTAAAAGTCCTGCCTTCATGGAGATCACATTATTTATCATCAAGGGAAACAGAAAGCATGCATCGTCCATTTATAAAGTATATCATGTGCCAGAGTATGATAAATGCGATGGATAAAAAATGTTCTGAATGAGGCTGTGCAGGAACAGTGGGAGGAGGGCTGTGGTGTTCAAGAGTGGTCTTTAGTAATACAAAAAGTCTTAGGAATACCAGCCAGGTGATATTCTGAAGTCATACCTCGAAAATAATCATTAACAGAGAGAGGCCTTTATAAAACATCTAGCTACAAGGGATGATGCGTGGCGTGCTGGTGAAAGAGAATTTTACCTCCGGGGCCCCACCTGTAAGGAGTGAACAATTTCAGTCTCGTGCCCAGCCACAGGCAACAACAGAATAATAAAATGAAGCCAACAGACAATGAAATATACGTATCTTAGACATGGTGAGAGCCAGCGCTCCGTGAACTTACAAGAGGATTTGGAGGATATTTTGGGAACTCCTCTCTCCCGCTGGGGCCTTGTCAGCCTTAGCAATGTCCCTGGAATAGGCATAGAGCCAGGTGAACAGGAGACCAGAAGGACTTAGAGATGATCTCCTTCAAATCTTTTATATGCTAGTTTAGGAAACTGCCATTCTAGGAAGTAGGTGACTTGCCAAGGTCACCTAGAGGATGGCAAAGCTGAAACTAAGTCCGGCCCTCCTGACTCCTCATGCAGTGCTCGTCCATGATACCTTACCAGCAGGGCCCCCAGGACATCCACTCTTCACTTTTGCACACTCTCACCAACACCCTGCAGGGACCTCTTTCTAGCCTGTAAATGCCCAAGGAGAGGGACTGTACCTTATTTGATGCTGAATTCATTTGCTAGGCCCGCCATGATGGAGTACCACAAACCGAGTAGCTTTTAAAACAACAGAAGTTTATTGTCTGGAGGCCAGAAGTCCAAGATCAAGGTGTTGGCAGGGGTGGTTCCCTCTGAGGGCTGTGAGGGAGAATCTGTCCCATGACTCTCGCCTGATTCCTGGTGCCTTGGTGGCAGTTTGGGGCATTCTTTGGCGCAGATCTCTACCTTCATTTTCCCATGGCGTTCTCCCTGTGTGTGCGTCTCTGTGTCCAAATTTCCCTTTTTTGTAAGGACACCAATCACAATGGATTAGGGGCCACCCTAAGACCTTGTCTTAACTAATTACATCTGCAATGGACCTATTTCCAGATAAGGTCACATTGTGAAGTCCTAAGGTGTAGTACTTCATACGAATTTGGGGAGGACACAATTCAACCCATAACAGATGCTACTGCACCAGCACACAGCATAGAAGAGACGCTTAATAAATGTAATAGATAAATAAAAGAGTGTACCTTGTCCCCTCTGGTTTCTACATTGCCAGGATCTTCCCCTTGATGATTTACCTTTCCCATCTCTTAGCATCTCTAGGGTCAATGTCTGTCCATCAGCTGTGGGATCTAGTCTAGGGATATGTACCAATGAGAGAAGACTAGATCCCAAGAGGTAGTCCCCAAAGGAGACATTGACTGGTGGACATTCCCACCACTGCAGGGAAAGGCTGCACTTAGGTGGATATTTTAGAGGTGGCCTCTGAGATGATACAAAGTAAGGCCAGGACTTACCTGTGATTCCATCTTCTCCACAAATTCCAAATTCCAGTGGTCTACCAGTGGAGCATCTTGGCCAGATCCTTCCATGCACATTGTTCTAGTTAAATTTCACCATAAATATGTCACAGCTGCAGAAACAGTGGGATTTCTTAGGATGTATATCTCAAGACTCAGCACTAATCCTACTTCCTCCATGAAGCCTTCCAGGATTTTTTCAACCAGGATGGACATCTCTCTCTGAATCCCTGTAACACCTACCATGTCCATCATGCACAGGTGTCTTGTCCCAGAATTTATTGCATCAAAACTGTTGGCCAAGAGATTGAATATATGAGTAAATGACTAAGGTGGTCCAGAGATGGCCTTATGTGTTAGCAAAATAAGTTTTCAAGTTCATGAATGCTAGGAATTTCCTCCTCTATCTTAAATAAATCTTTCTACTCTGATACCAGAAAGTCCCTTTAGTGGAGGAAGATGAGGTACATCACAATGATCAAGAGAAGACATTTACTTCAGTTTATACTAAGATGTGAATGACTGATATAACATCCTTGTCTAAGATTGGATTTAGATAAAAGAAAAGGGATAATGACAATA
This sequence comes from Ceratotherium simum simum, assembly GCF_057802395.1. NCBI lineage: Eukaryota > Metazoa > Chordata > Mammalia > Perissodactyla > Rhinocerotidae > Ceratotherium > Ceratotherium simum. Next base: position 10,769,139 of record NC_141926.1, read on the forward strand.
CAGAGGTTGCTTGAAAGGAGGAGAGAAGGGGTAGTAGGGAAAGTGAACCAAAGCATGAGGGAGGGCATAGAAGAAGGAGACAGGAGCCACTGGAGATCAATTTTACTCACTCTACAATTTAGTTTGTAGCCATGTCTGGAGGAGAAAAGAAGACACGAAATCCTCTTTGTTCTTTGGTTCTCAAGAGCATCATTCTATTCTCCCACCTATCAGGCTACTATGTCTTTCCTTTTCAGTATGAAGATTTTCTTTGCAAAGAAATGCGAATGTCCAGACATTTGGGAACGTGCTGGAAGCTGATCAGCTTCATCCTTGAACTTGATCTTGTGCTACAATTGAGAGCAAACTTACAGATATCCACCTAACAAGAGAAAGTCACAGCCTAAACATTAGTATTTTTGTGAAATAACCATGCAAAAAGTAAATCAGTTTATTGGAACCTTTCTAGAAGTCTGTGAATTTAGTAAGTTTTGTGGTACTCAGGAATCAGAGTGAGATCCTCAGGCTAGTTCTCTGATAGATGAAGGTCCCTCGTCTTGTGTAATTTAAAACGTGTCCCATCAGGCCAGTAAATGTGCTAGTGAGAGTGGAAGCTCTGTTGAGTATCTGTGGGAGAAGGAAGTTCATTACATCCGACCAAATGATAGGTCCTGATGAAAGATGTGTCTCCAATTATGTCTAACTATTTGTTCTAAAGCATGCCAGGACGTTTGAAGGGAAAACTCAGCCACAGACAAGCCAAAGATCTGTCTTGCACGTATAAGGCAGAACTTAAGCCCAGTTATTGGAACATGCACACATTCAGAGTATTAAAAAAAAAAAGGTCAGCCGTGGCGACCGCCAGGAAGAAATGCCAGACACTCTGCTGGCTTGGTTCTACCCTGACGTATGTTCATTCATGGGCACAGAGCCGAGACGGGGCTGTTCTCAGCCCAGGCCAGACTTAATGCTTCATTACCTTGCCCACCTCAACACAGGATGTAATGTTGAACATTGGGCAGTAATAGCTGGCAATAGAAATCAACATAAATTACTGTATGTTTAAACACTTGGATGTTTTTCCAAGGTATGTTCACAGCCTGTGTTCTGAAAATAATTTGGTAGAGTACTTAATAAACCATAGATCTTTGATCTTAAGTGAATTAATCTGGTAAATATTTTCTTATTGTGAAGGTCAGTTTCTGTTCAGCATGCAAAATACAAGTAAAACATATCTGTGATTCTCTTTATTGAACTTATGTCTTTTCCAGTAATTGAGTTTTAAAACTAAAAGAAAAGCAAAAGGCCAATTTTATATGCATTTGTTAAGTATTTATTTTATGTTTGGTGTTCCTTGTCTTAGGCACAATAAGTAAGATCATCTTACACAATAAAAAGATCATCTTACATATGCTTGTATACTTTGAATCTTATAATTATTATAAAACCATGCAAATTAGAAAATGCTACTAAGGACCTTTCTAAGGTATGATTGACATACAAAAAGCTGTACATATTTATAATGTATACAATTTGACAGTTTGGTGATAAGTAAACTGTGAAACCATCATCACATTCTATGCCATAAACATATCGACCAATTTCAAAAGTTTCCTACCATCCTCTTTATTTATTAATATTAATTTTTTCTAATAAGAACACTTAACATAAGATCTACCCATTAGTAAAATTTTAAGTACACAATACAGCATTAACTATAGACTCTCTGCTGTATGGGAGATCTCAAGGACTTATTCCTCTTGCATATCTGAAACTTTGTATCCTTTGACTAAAGTAATTAGATATTTTCAAATCTCGGAAGTGAATCTGTCTGTATGACAAAGGGTATTCTAGCCAGAAAGAAGGAAGATGTCCGAATGTCGTGTGGAAAGAATAGGATGTTTTGAGCATGTAATTTAAAGCTCTAAAGGGAGTAAGCATTGACTGATCAAAGCACTATTCTTCTGCAAGCTGTTGCATAACACTTTGTCTTTTTCTGTCTGTTCACAACATCTTCAGAAAGTGTTGACAAATTTTGACAAAAATCGCACACTATTAAATAATTGAATCTATACTTTAACTTTGATCCACCTTCTTGACACCAAATAAAATGTGCCAAATGAGGTTTGTCATTGGATTTCAATGAGATTTGACTGGAAGTTACAGAACTATGTGATCACACTAGATGGAAATCTGTATTTCATAGACTCTACTATGCCAAATAAATTGTTTCCATGTGCAAATTTATCTCTTTGGTCACTAAATGAGTGCTTTCAATGATTGAGAATGATTTTAAGATAATTCGTAAACTGCTAAAGTGCAACTATGTATTCTTACTGTTTGTTCATTACTTTGACATTTTGCAAGAAAATAGTAGTTAAAAAGATTTTTAAAAAATATTTAGTTTGTATATCTTTAATTATTATGCCTAGTGTAGTCTTTATACTTCTTATTTAGTTATATCTGAAAAGTTGACACCATTTCAAATGTCAGAATTTAAGGAATCTTAAAGAACATCTTGACCAATCCCCTCAAAGCAAAAAATGGATCTGAGGCCCAACATTGTCCGTTGTCTTGCTAGAGTCACATGACTGATGATCTCCTGCTGGACCACCACGTCCAGTGCTCTTGTTACTACAACAAGGCACCATCCCTTCTGATGTTAGTACCAGCTCATATAACTAAAATATGCCAGAGTATTCCAGGATCCAGGATCTTTCAGAAAAGTAATGTCCTCCAACGTCTGTTCTCAGTTCCTCTCGGTGACCAATACTCCTGGTCTGTGATGGGGAGGAGAAGTGACATTTTTCCTAGACCTCACATTCATAAAGTGGCTCAAAGTTCATTGGAACTTTGACAATATCTCTAGTTGATGAGATCTTATATTTGGGTGCATATATTAAAAACATTAATTTTTTAATATAAAATTTTAAAATAAACCACAGTCTGAAACCAAGCTTTAATATTTCATTTTTTGGAACGCTCCAGAATAGAAATGGCTGAGGTCTGTCAACATTGAGAAGTCCTACTAACACTATGACTCAAAGAACTCACATTCTCCTTCTTTCCTTTAGAATTGTTGAAGGAAATATCTGTTTCTCCCAGCCCCAAAGTGTGATGGAATCTTGGCTCCATCTCAACTTGTTCAAATTCCACAAATTCTTTCAGAAAATTTTCCTTGATTTCCTGAGGTAGGAGTCACCATGCTTTTTTCAACTCCCAGGACACTAAAACTATGTGTCTTAGTTTTCTGTGTTTGTACCTTATCTCGTCCAATAAATGGTAAGGCCCTTGATGGCAGAGCCAGGAAGAATGTCATGAGTAGAATGTCATCTTTGCATTCTTTGGCCAGAGGAGTGACCTGGTGGTGATAAAGTACCTGCCCTATTCAGTAAATGATGAAGTCTACAGTCTAATCCCATTTGTTATGGACTAAAGGTTTCTGTCCTCCCAAAATTCATATGTTGAAATTCTAACCCCCAATGTGATGGTATTAGGAGGTGAAGTCTTTGGGAGGTAATTAGGTCTTGTGGGTGGAGTCATCATGAACCAGGATCAGTGCCCTTATAAGAAGAGACACCAGAGAGCTCACTCTTTTTATTCTCTGCCCTGAGAAGATACACTGAGAAGATGGCCATCCGAAAACCAAGAAGCCGGCTCCCACCAGACACCAGGTCTTCTGTCACCTTGATCTTGGACTTCCCAGCCTCCAGAACTGTGAGAAATAAATGCCTGTTGGTTAAGCCACCTGGTGTGTGATAACTTATTACAGCAGACTGAACTGACTAAGACGTCACGATAGGCAAATGGAGAAGAATAGGGATAGGCTAGAGAATGGAAGTTGGGGCTCAGTTTTGTATGACTAAGAGGTCTGGGTTTTAGTCCAGGGATAGTGGGGGACCATCAAGAAATGCTGTCTAAGGAGGAATGTCATGAGTAGAATGTGCCCCTGAAAACTTAATTTGGTAGATTCATGTGTGGAAGATTGGAGGGAGGCCTCCGCAATATTTCAGACAACTGGTAATATTGGTTTGATCTTGTTGGTAGTAGAAAGGGGTAAAAACTGGAGTGATGATGAGAGTGGTATTGATTTGGAATTGGCTTGGGATTGATTGGATCACAGAACTACATTAAAAATGACCTTATAGATCAGACTGCCCAGCCTTGTCCTGCTCTGAATCTCTCTGGAATATAGGTGAACCAGGATCTGATGAGATGATAGCAGTCTTACCACCTCCCAATGCATCTGTCAGCATCTTTGGATGATATTAATCTTTTTCCTACAGTTAGCCAAAATCATCCTCATCATTCTCATCCATGGATCCTGGTTCTGCCTTCTGGGATACTTCTAAATAAATCCACATGATAGGTCTTCAAATATTTGGAGACAGCTGTCCTCTCCCTTCAGGGTAAACCTTCTCTTTGCTAGCTCTTAGTCCAGCCCTTTGTCATATTGACATAGTTTCCAGTTTCCTTGCCATCATGGTTGATTTCCTGTGGATAAGCCCCAGTTTGTCTGTGTCTCACGTGCAGTGAGCACTAGGACATATTTCAACAGATACCTTTGAGTCAGGGCCTAAGCTGCAAACTCAGGAGAAACTGGGGACAAAGAAGCAAGTCACACAGCCATATCAATAGAGGGACTGACAGGCACTGAGCCCAAGGACGCTGTGGTAGTCAGCTTCTAAAATGACTGTCAATGATCCCCACCTACTGATATTCATTTCCTTGTGTAATCACCTCCCTGTAAGTGTGGACTGGACCTGGGTACTTGCTTCCAATGAATAAAATACGACAAAAGTGATGGAATGTCAGTTCTGAAATTAGGTTATAGCAGACTAACTTGTTTTACTTGCTCTCTTTCTTTCTGGTTCTTCTCACTTGCTCAGTCTGAAGAAGCATGCTGCCATGTTGTGAGCTGCCCATTGGAGAGACCAGTGTGGCAAAGAGCTGAGGGTAGTCTTTATCCAACAGCCTGAAAGAAACTGAAGCCCTCAGTCCAAGACCCCAATAAGAATTGAATTCTGCCAACAATTATGTGAGCGAACTTGAAAGTTGATCTTTCACTAGTCATGTCTTGACCCGCAGGGTATGTGATAAAAATAATTGCTGTTTCAAGCTACTGTGTTTTGGGGTAACTTGTTATGCATCAATAGGTAACTAATATAGACATCTTTTACTGCCACCAACCCAGAATAACAGAGATGGAGATGAGGGCAGATTTCCCAGCTCTATGAAAAACTATGGTGGTTTTCAAAGCAGAATGGAACACTGGCTGGGGCTGCAGCACTGTTGATGGTAGAGGATTTCAGACAGCCACAGAAATGTCACAGAGCCAAGGAGTAACCAAAAGAGCATTGCTGCAAGGAAGAAGGAAAGTGTAGTCTTCGTTGTTCCTGAGCTCACATGAGATTCTTCAGAAACATCCAAACTAAAAGGCCTGGACTGTGAGAAGTGATTTTATTTCTAGTGATTTTGCAATTCCAGCTGACTTAGAAAGTACTTGTATTGCTTTTACTGGCCACTTTGTGTCTCTAGACTGGGGAACTCCATGAGTGTCAACGTTACATCTTTATTCCAATCTCCAGCAGGAGAAATAGAACAGAAATAGATTAACCTAAGGAGAGAGCAAACCTCAAAATGCTAATTAAGTTGGATAATAATAAAAGGTGGAAAGCTTTTAGAAATAATAAACCAAAATTATATTTACTGTTATTCTTTTTTTTATTTTATGGCTATTTGATGAATATTTGTTCTGTGTGATGGTGTTCTAGAGTCTTGGCATCATATTGTCTTCTGAAGAACAGATGCAAAAACCATCACAGTTCAAGGCATAACGAAATAGAATATATACAGACACAATGCATTATTTTAGCTACATGACTCTATTAGCACAGAATAAATTTAAGTTCTCATAAAAGCCCTAAATATTTTTAGATGTGCCTTTGATATATCACCTCTCTCTTTATTCTCACTTCTATTATATTGTAAAACTCAATTTTTCCTACTTTGTTAGATTTTAGCAATCATTTATGCTCATTGAGGTATTTCTTGGGAAAATAGTAGTAAGAACAAATGTAGTAATAAAAATAATACTTACAACATTAACAAACTTTTTGAACATTTGCTATTTATCAAGCACTGTGTTAAGTGTTTTCCATACATTAGAGCTTCTAATCTATGAACCCCTTGACCTGACATGTACTATTTTTCCCAATTTAAGGCAGGGGAATTTTAGATTAGACAGCTTTTATTTTGTTCATAGTCAAATGATTATTCGGTGATTGAACCCGACAGTCAGGTAATATGTTGCCTTAGCCTCATTGCCTTGCAGTCATGCCTCTGGCATTCTGATAAGGCTTATAAGTATCCTACAAATTATGAATAAAATGTTAAATAAGATTTCCAGTTGTAGCCATGATGAATTAATGAGGTTTGGAATAGTATTCCACCAATAAAACAGAAAAATATGTGAGGTGACAATTTGCAAGTATTTAACTCTATAGATAATGCAAGAATATGCTCCTTGAAAGAAAGAAAAAATACAAAGTACGCCTATATTCACCCCAGCCTTCTGCCAGGGGACACTTTCCAAACTGTGATGCAGGGAAGTCCATCCAAACACTAGGCAGAGATAACAGAGATTAGAGTCCGGAGCTCCTGAAGCAGCTGGATTTGCTGATCAGAGTACTGAAGAGAAGGTGTCTGCACAGAGAAGTTCTAGATATCAGTATAGGGGTTACCCTGCATCTTTGGTTGAATACTAACCTGTATATGGGCAAGACAATCCTCCATGAAGCCTGGCAGAATATAGTTAGTGGGGGACTATGAGATGAATGGAGATTCCAGAGGATACATACTACTGAGAGATGTTGGAGTTCTAATGAACTGAAATTCTACTGAACATTGTAGAAAATCTTAGGCATTCAGCATAGACCCCAGAAAGATCACACCTTAGAAAGTTGAGCTATTCTAGTCACAAGGTAAGAGCTACTACAGGATACCTTTGACAAAACCTGAAATTATCACCAGGATCAAGTTGATCAGCCAGTAAATTAAAGGCTTGCAAGAAAACAAGTCAGTACTCTATATAGGAAGACTAAAAAAAAATCAGATCTTAACAACCTAAGACCTACAATGTCCAAAACACAATGAAAATGTGCTAGACATGCAAAACCAAAAATATGACAAGTAATCAAGAGAAATAATCAAAAGGAACAGATTTAAAGATGAAACAAATATTGGAATTAGTATACAAGGATTTTAAAACTGTTATTAGAAATGTGTTCAGGGATTTGAAGGAAAATATGGACATAATGAATGAACAGATGAGTACTATCAGCAGAGAAATAAAAATTATCAAAAAGAACAAAATAAAATTTCTATAACTGAAAAATAAAATATGAGAAATAAAATTTTCCCTGCATGAGCTTAATAACAGATTGGAAAATGCAGGAGGGAAAAGAGTGACGACATCCATAGAAACTACCCAAACTGAAACACTGAGATTAAAAGGAAAAAAAAAAAAAAGACTTGAAAAAAATGAAGGGAGCTTCAGTGACCTGTTGTGCAGTATCAAGTGTTCTAGTATATTTGTAATTGGAATTCCAGAAAATAATGAGAGAGATTGGGGGAGGAAAGGAAGAAAGAAAGGAAGGAAGGAAAGAAGGAAGGAGAGAAAAAAGAAAGAAAGGCATGAAGGAAGGAAAGAAAGAAGGAAGAAAGTTAAGGGAAAAAAGAAAGGAGAAAACAAGAAGGAATGAGAGATCAAATTCTTTCCATATTTAGTGAAAAATGGCAACTTGTAGATGCAAGAAGCTCAATAAACTCAAACAGAATAAAAGCAAAAAAAAAAAAAATTACTCTGACAAGTATCATAGTAAACTTGCCAGAACTAAAGACAAAGAGAAAACTTAAAGCAGTCAGAGAAAAAAAGACAACTTAGTTACATAGGAAGAATGATAAGAATTACTTTAGCTTTCTTACTAAAAACAATACAAATTAGAAGACAATAAAATAATATCTCTACACTGCCAAAACAAACAAACAAAATCAACCTAGGATTCTATATCTAGCAGAAATATCCTTTGTAAATGCAAACAAGGTAAAGATGTTTTTCAGGTAATTGAAAACTGAGAGAATTTATCACCAGTAGACCAACACTATAAACAGTGTTAAAGGAAGTTATTCAGGCTGAAGAAAAATGTTATCAGATGGAAATCAGGATATTCAGGAAGGAATGAAGAGTGCCATAACTTGTAAATATGTGAAAAAATGTAAGACTTTCTTTTTTCAGTTTTTAATTTTTCTCATTATGCAAAAATAATAAAAATCATGGGATTTATAACACATGTAGGAAAAAATGTATAACAACAGTAAGAAAAAGGATGGGAGAAGGTAAATGGAATTATACTTTTGTGAGTGTCTCAAAATTATATGTGAGACATTATAATATTAATTCAAGATAGAGTGTATTGTTTTAAGGATATATATTGTAATCCCTAGAGTAGCTACTGAAGAATATAAAAGGTCTTCTAAAAATCCAACAGAGAACATAAGATGGATTATTAAAAAATACAAAGTTAATCCAAAGGGAGGTTGTTTGAAAGAGATGCACATTAAACATAAAGACATAGCTTAAAACAAACAAACACAAAAACAGGGTAGACTACCTAAAATATGCAAATATTAGTCACAACAAAATAGAAACGACTTTATTAATATCAACAAAATAGACTTAAGACAACAAGTATTACCAGAAGTAAACAGAATATGTTACAATGATGAAATTGTCAAGAAGACATAACAGTCCTAAATATTTATGTGCCTAATAAAAAACATCAAAATGAATGAAGCAAACTTTAGAAATAAAAGGAGAAATAAAGCCACAATTATAATTGGAGATCTTAGCACCACTCAGGAACAGATAGAGCTAGATAAAAATCAATAAGTCTACAAAAGATTTGAACAACACTATTAATCAAATTTACACAATTTACATTTATAGAATGACCAACCAACAACCATAGAAACATATTATTTTATAGGACACATAGAATATTCACCAACATAGACCAAATTCCGGGCCATAAACTAAATCTCAGTAGATTTCAAAGAATTGGAATTACACGGAGCATGCTCTCTGACCATATCAGAATTAAATTAGAAATCACTAATAAAAAAAAATCCCAACATATTTGGAAATTATGCTACACACTATTAAATTACTCATGGGTAAAATTTGGGAATTTGGAAAATATTTTCAACTAAATGATATTGAAAACACAACATATCAAAATGTATGGGATGCAACTAAAGCAGTGTTTCAAAGGAAATTTATGGTTTTAAATGTTAATATTAGGAAAGGAAAAAAAAGGCTTAAAATTAATGAAATAAGTCTCGATCATAAGAAGCTAGAAAAAGAAGAGCAAACTGAAATCACATGAAGTAAGAAAGAGAAAGAAATAATAAGGGTAAGAATAAACATAAATGAAATTCAAAATTTATAAAAAATAGAGAAAATAAAAAGAATTTAAATTTGTTTCTTTTAAAAGATTAATAAACACCTAAATAGAGGTATCAAGAAAACATAGAACAGGAATTACTATATAAGGAATGAAAGAGGAAATAACTATTGATTTTTTGGACATTAGAAAGAAAAATAAGGAAATAGAATAATTTTTATACCAATAAGTTAAGCAAATTAGTGGAAAGAACCAAATTCTTGAAAAGAAACAAATTAGCAAAATGTATCCAAGAAGGAATAGAAATTCTCAATAGCCCTATACTGAATAAAGAAATGAAATTTGTTATTTAAAATCTTTCCACAGGGAAGACCTCAGTTCCATTTAGCTTTAATGGTGAGTTCTCTTAAATATTTAAGGAGTAAATATTACTAACTTTCCACAAATTCTTTAAAAATTAGATGAGATGTATTACTTCCCAGGGGGCCAGCATAACCCTGATACTAAAACTTGGCAAGGACAACTCAAGAAAATCTTCAAGATTGTAGATGAAAAAATTCTCTAAAGGGTATTAATAAATTGAATCCACAATATATAGAAAAGGATAACATATCATGTCTTTGTGTGTGTGTGTGCTTTTCGTCCAAAGGTGCAAGACTGGTGAAACATTCATAAATCAATCAATGTAGTTCAGAGAATAAAGAACAAAAACCAAATTTTCATCCCAATAGATGAAGGAAAAACATTTGGTAAATTAGAATAGAACAAAACTTTCTCACACTGATAAAAGGCATCTTCAAATATTTATAACCTACATAATACTTAATGGTAAAGAATGAATGCTTTTCCCTTAAGACTAAAAATAAGGAAATGATGTGCACTCTCACCATTTCAAATCAACCTTGTACTGGGGGTTCTAGCTTATGCCATAAGAGCTAGAAAAGAAGGCGTTAGGTAGTCTGTATTCACAGATAATGTAATTGTGTATTAGAAGATCCTAAGGAAACTATAAACCAACTACTAGAACCAAAAAGTAAATATAGCAAGGTTGTGTGATATAAGGTCAATATTAAAAAAAATCCATTGTATTTCTATATAGTAGCAACAAAAATTGGAAAATAAAATTCAACTTATCCTATTTACAACAGCACAAAAAATTATATGCAAGACCTCTACATTGAATACTCAAAACATTGCTAAGGGAAATTAAAGACCTAAATGAAATAAAGAGGTATACTATGTTCGTAGATATATGACTCGATATTGTTAAAATGTCTATTTTCTCCAAAGTGATCTATAAATTCAATGCAATCCTAATTAAAAATCTTACCAGGCCTTTTTATAGAATTTTCAAAGGGATTTTAAAATGTATGTGGAAATGAAAAGGACCTAGAATATTCAACAATCTAGAAAAAGAACAAAATTAGAGAACATACACTATCTGATTTTAAGACTTTCTAGAAAGTAGTAATCCAGGAAGAAGTGGCTTGGGGATAAGACAGATACATGGAGCAAAATTGAGAATCCAGAAATTGACCCATACTTAAGTCATGGACAAATAAATCAATGGTTTATTATTATAATGGAATTCAATATGGAACTTAAAATATATGAATGAGAACAGCAATTTCTAACCCTTATCATTTCATGAACATTGAAGTATTTTGAGAAGTTTATTAATGGAAATCTCCCTGGGGTGTTACCATCCCAGGCCCTTGCCAGTCTATCTGGGGAATCTAATTTTTGGCATTTCTGTCACCAATTTACAGCACACTGAATGAGAAACTATGAACTCCAGTATCTGTATGAACGTAGATACATCTCAAAAACAGAGAAAATGCAAGTTGTTGAAGAATATAAACAATTTCACAACATGTATATAAAATTTATAAGCTGGAAAACAATACTTTCAAATGTTTATAGATTTATTATCATATATCTCTATGAGTGATAAATACTTAATCCATGATACGGATCAGCTTTGGGGAGTGTATTAGTTTGCCAGGCCTGCTATAACAAAGTTCCACAAACTGAGAGGCTTAAACAACAGAAATTCATTGTCTCGCAGTTCTGGAGGCTGGAAGTCCCTACTCCAGTATGACCTCATCTTAACTAATTACATCTGCAATGACCCTTTTTCCAAATAATGTCATGGTCTGAGATACTGGGGATTAGGACTTCAACATATGAATTTGGGGGGAACAAAATTCAATCATAACAGGGAAGGAGGGAAGTAAATGTCATCTAGGAACAATAAATGGGGGATCTAATGTGTCTAATTTTTAAAAAGGTTTTTAAAAAGACAGTTGAAGCAAATATGATAGAATGACATAAACTGATAAAGTTGAATGACAGAGATAATGTTTTATAGTCTCGTCCAAATGACAGAATAATTTCACACTTTAAAAATATTAAGAAGCTCTCTAAGAGGTTCTGGTGCTGTGAAGCAAGTTGGAGAATGTTGATGTAAAGGGCAAAACTCCTCTTCAAGCAAGTTTGATTGGAGAAACGGGGTAAGGAAGTCCTGGTGAGGAGCCTAATGTCTGTGTTCAAATATGAACCTCTCTCCGAATGGAAAGGAGGACCAGATTTGTGCTGAATTCCTCAAAGTTTCTGAAGCAGAACCAAGTCGTAGAAGACTTCATGACACTAGATTTCAACTCAGTATAAGAAAATATTCCTGATTCACCCAAGCTTTCCAAAATAGTCTTAACTCTTCATAAATGAAGTGCATTGTTATGAGAGTTAGTGAGTTCCATACACTACACTAGCCTACACTAAGGATGCCAAGGAAAGGCAAAGTGATATCTTGGCAAAGATGTTATATGTGAACTTCAATATTGCCCAGCCAGCCCCAAAGTTCCTCACCAATCTGAAATGCGGCGTTTCTGCAGCAGTTTCCTGATTCCCTACCTTGGAAACTTATGGCAGAAAAAATGAAAAGGCAGATCTTCTGACTTACTCTGTTTTTGAAGAGTCTGTGCCGCTCCCAGTATTAACCACATCATCATTTTGTAGAATTGACTTTGTTCCCTTTTTTGAAAATTGAGATGTGTATCCTTCATAAGTGTATCCTTTCTTTTTACCCCTATTCTTTATAGTTCCTTAGAGACTGGTAATGATTCAGTGGTCATGCATGCCAAATCTTGCAGTCCTGGAGGTGGGTTCATAATGATAACAGACTTGACAAGTGGCATAACATAGCAGTTAACTTGGCTGTTGGAGTCTACAGTGCACAAATCTTGGCTCAGCCATTTATTAGCTGAATGTTGTGAACATCCTGTAGATTGCCAGTTCCTTTATCTGCAAACCTAACTTTCTAATTCAGAGAGTGGCTGTGAGGATAAAATGAGAACGCATATGGCACACAGGAAGCACTCAATGAAGGCCAACTCTCCCCATCACTTGCTCAGGCATCAGTTTTATCCAATAAAAAATCTTTCCAGGCCAAAGCAGATTCTTAACAGAAGAGATGGATGCTAAATAGGAACTGAGAAAGTTCCAATTTCTTTCCACTGTCTGTGACATACGTAGACCTCTGTCTCAGTGCAATACAACACTAAAATCCACCCCTTCATTTTTGTTCTTGGAAATTTTTAAAAGACGTAGGCTCCTGAACTTCAGAATTTCCAATAATCTCATCACAATGGTACTACTGGTTCTGCGTCCCTCTTTCCTTCTGCTGTCCATGTCTTGGAGTAGCCCCAGCTCACTGGATGACCCACTGGACATTCTTTCTCATCCATGTAGACATTGTAGACATTATTCCTCAATTTTTCTCATCAAGGATATTCCCAGTTTATCATTAGAATTTCATTTTTTCAAGATTTCCTTCCTTCTTGAAATAATACCTTTTCCTTTGTTATGTGAAAAAATCCACCTAGTACAGTCTTTGGAACGTGTGTAGGTGTCAAACGAAACTTTCGTTTTCCTTAATTCTTTTGTGGCCCTTACAACTTCTAAAATAACATTTTCTTCCAAGATTTCCTTTCTCTTTCTTCCAACCGTCTGATTGGATTCAGGGTAACAATTCTCTGTATCTCTCTGAGAGATCAAATTAACTTGGAGAGTAAATGAGGAGTTGGAGATGGCTCTCAGTTTCATAGCCTGGGGGCCTGGGAATTGGTAATGGTTTTCACAGATATGTGGGAGAGAGGAATAGGCTTTATGGGGAAGAGAGAAAAGATGCTTGGTTTTTAATGTGTTAGATTTAATGTGCTTGTGGGATATGTTGGTGTATCAGGATCTATTCAGCAGATAGTTTATGGGAGAAGCTGACACTGGCCCTCCATATTTGGGAGTGACCCATGGACAAGACAGGTATGATGTGAGTCCTGGTCCTTAGGAAATTACAAGGGAGAATAACATAGAACTGACAACAGACTCCTGAAGACCATCTGCCTCCTGGTGGGGGAGGAATCGGATCCACAGAAGACAGAAGAGAAACCATCAGAGATAAGAGCAGAATTAGATGAGCGTTCTACCCTGGAAGAGAAGCAAGGAGAACAGGTCAACACTTCTGAAACAGATGGTGCAGAGAAGATGAAAATTGAAAAGGGTTATTGTATTTGGCCCCTCAGCATGATAACAACAGTAAAAACACACAGCAACCAGCACTACTGATCATTCAGCATGAGACCACTACGTCATTAAGCACTTACGTCACTTAATCATTACAATAACTCATTGTGCTGTTATAATAGACACCAACAAGACATTGGTATTTAAAATAACCCTATTTTGAGATGGGGAAAAAGAGATTACGTAGATAGGTTAAAAGAACTCCACAGCATTAGCCTTTGGAAGAATTTGCTTTCCGACCCTTGGTATCTGAATCCAAAACAAGAGTTCCTTAAGACTTAACTTCTACAGAAAACTTATCTCTAGCGTAAGGCTGAAGAACAGATTGTAAAGGTCAAGGACTCTTTGGGTGATGAGGAAGTAATGGCCAAGGGTGTCAACTACACTTTTAAGAAATTTGGCAGGGATGAGAAGGGGAGAGAAAGAGAACAAAAGTATGATTGAGAAAAGTTTAGAGTTTTACTTTTTTTTCTGAGCATGGGAAAGACAGGATATAGGTAGAAGAGAGAGAATCGACAGACGTTAAGAGAGAAGGCAGAGTTTTATAAGTTTATCTAGAAAGTTATGGTAAAATGGGACTGAATATTACTAAGGTGGGTGTAGAAATGGGCAAGAAAACACTAAACTTCACTAGCAGGGAGGTCAGGGAAGGGAAAGGTGCTTTGGAGCATGGTGAAGGATGGAGACTAGGATAAGGAGAGATGAGACTCATTTCAAAAGAGAAGAGTATGGTGAGAGGATGAGTGGAGAGAGATTGAGAAAGGCTACTCCAGTGAAGAGAGACTGGACAAAAGCATGTGTTGTAGACCTCACCTCCTGGGAAAAACAACGAGTAATGCCTGTCCAACATCCTTTGTTGGATCAAGTTTCTGCAGAAAACCATGTCATCAGGTACCACATTTTAGACTTGCCATTCTATGTAATCAACTCAGTGAGGACAGGACTGGAACTTGTGTCTCTGCAATATATTTATTGGGCTATTGGACATTTTGTCAACTATAAGGCGCCTGGATTTGTTTTACTTATTGGTATTTTATGGAATTGCATAGGTCAAACCGATTTCAATTTCAAATATTAACATAACTAGAAGTTCCTTGTGTCTTAATTAGAGGTCATCAACTCCCTTGTAAAGTGGTCCTTGTCAGGACTGCCTGTGGGTAATTTGGGGAGTTCAGTGAAGCTTAAAATGAAGGATTTGATAGTCAGTGTTTTTTTTTGTCATATTGTTTTGTTCTTCAGCAAATAATGGGTAGCCCAGACTCCAATTAGAGCAGTATTCAAATAATTTTAGATTTGCATATTTGAATTGGCCGTCTTTGGGAAGGAGAGGCCAGGCCATGTATTTCTCCAATTATTTAGTGCAATTAGAGAAGATGATCAGACACTTCTGAGGTCTCATTAGCAGGCGTGTTGCCTTCTCTGACATCTCCGAAGATCACAGTAGTGGCTGGGCCTGGCCGCCCACATTCCCTTTCGGGAGGGTTCTGTAGACAGTGACTCACTGAGTTAAACAAAGGTAGCTATTTTCACAGCCTATTTCTACTTTCCCTCTCAAAAGTCATTCATTATGCAGTTTCTCTAAAATATACATTGTAAATACCAATGTCTTTTTCTACTTAAAAGCTCTCTAATTTTTGTTTTAGATCTAAACCCATCATCATCTTGGTACTTAATACCAGGGACACAGTAATTTCCCAGCAATAAAAGTTGGTGATTCGAAAATGAACTTTTGGTAAATGAGGTATCCAGCATTCTAAATTTTGGTGCATTCGACTATAATCACCTTTTCACTGATGATAAGCACCTTAAAATGAGCAGAGTTTTGGTGGTAAAAATCCTCCAGTTGGCAGAAGCACGGTCTTAGATCTCTGTTTATTATTGCACTTGGTATCACAGTTTCCAAATTAAGGATTTCCTCGGTAATGGACGCCCAAGCCTCCCATTCCAGCATAGCCTCCAAGCCACCCTCAATCCACTGAGAAAGTCAGAGTGATGTTTTCTCTTTCCTTCTGTACTGCTTCACCAAGCAGAGGCCTGCTCTATTTCCTTGTAATCCCAGAGTTTATGACAAGCTCGTATTCCAAAATAACAGATTTTAAATTAGAACAAAATAATTGTTCTCAGCATTTTCTAGGTTCCATTTTAATTTCCATTTTGAGCATACACAGAGTGGAAAGAGAATTGGGCTTAGATTAGGAGACATAGTATTTATTAATTTACTAATGTTGGGCCAGTGAGGCATCACCTCTCTACACTTAATCTCTTCATCTGTAAAAATGGTGATAATAGTATTTAATACTTGCCCTTTCTATCACATTCAGTTGCCCTAAGATCAAAAGGAGATGATGTTTGTAAAACAGATTTGGAAATGAGTGTATCATAGGCTTTCTCATGTGTGCAGAGAGTTCTTGATCTGTTTCCAAAATTCTACAACAGGTGGAATTCTAGGTGGCGCTGCTTAGTGGTTCAGAGCGTGGGTTCTGGGGCCAGTCAGTCTGGATGTGAATCCTCGAGTCACCACTTACTAGCTGTGTGACCTGGGGATGTTATTTAATCCCTCTATGCCTCAGTTTTCTCCTCGTGGTAGTGGAATAATAACAGGATCTAGATCATGGGGTTTTATGAGGATTAAAAGAATAAGAGATACAGAGCCATGCCTAGCACAGTAAATGCAATATGAATATTAGTTAAACCTCCAAAAAAATATCTTTCTTGAGATGCTTGAGGGGCCTGGGGTTTGATGTTGATACGCCAATATTTTCCCAGGTTTCAACCTTTTAAGCCACGTCTTGGTTCTGCTGTGATTTTGTGCTCCTAGTTTTATTTTCAGCCCCAGGCATTGTTAGGGTAGCCTGACTCTAGGCGTATTAAACTCAGACCAATCTGTCATACTTCATTCTAAGAGTGTGAGGCATTTTAGCACAGGTCTTGAGCAAATCAAGTATAGTGTCTCCAAGCACCCAATTCAGCATAACTTTGGGAATTAAGAAGACAAAGAATGAGAAGGATTCCCAAACCTACAAGCCACCTTAGAAATGTCTTGATGTTTCTGCAAAGTTTGGCTTAATCCAGTTATATAACTCTTTGGGTACAACCAAGTAATGCCTGAGAAGACTTTGACGAAGATTGTAGCACCCAAATTAATCATCCATATATTGTAGATAAATGGCAAATAATGTTTTTGTATAGCTATGTCTCAAATATTGCATGGGGCACATTACACTAAAAAATTATTCATTGTTTATCTGAAATTCAAATTCAACTGGGCAACTTGTATTTTTATTTGCTAAATCTGGCACCCCTTGATAACAGGATTTACCTCAGGCTCTGAGATTAAAGTTATATAGGTAGAATATCCATAAATCTTCACACATAATATATGTTTAATCAATAGAGGTGTCTCTCAAAGGAAATAAGAAACAATTTGCTAGTTACTTAGCAATTATTGGGGGTTAACCATCCTTGATATTTTGTTGGTGAGGAAGATGGGCCTCAAGTAACATTGATTGCCAATCTTCCTCCTTTTGCTGAGGAAGATTAGCCCTGAGCTAACATCTGTGCCAATCTTCCTCTATTTTGTACGTGGGACGCTGCCACAGCATGGCTTGATGAGTGGGGTGTAGGTCCACACCTGGGTTCTGAACCTGTGAACCCTGGGTCACACAAGTGGAGTGCGTGAACTTAACCACTATGCCACGGGGCCAGCCTGTGTCCTTGATTTTTGCATATGAAAAATAATTAAGCTTTCAGTTGAACTTTTCCCCACTTGTGTGGATCTCTATGGTTAGATCCTATCTAGTCTTCAGTCCTGTAAGAATGCTTATAATTTCATTTCTACATTTTGTTGTGGGTGTTTAGTAAATTAAAAAAAAAAATTAGCCTATGTTAACTTTGAAGAAACAAACATCCAATCCAAAACTTTCTCCTCTTTTTGTTACTGAAAGCATGGCTTATTAAATTAGGGAAAGATGTCTCTTTTCTAATCAATGGCTTCCACCCTCGTGGTTCCTTCCAGAATGGCATAATCCAGCCAGTCAGATGACTAGGCTTACTATAAGAAATGACCTTGATACCAGATATTTTGTAGCCAGGAATGGAATCACTGGGTCTACTCTGGGTGCAAAAATGGTCATGAGTTAGCTTTTCATTGGGGAAGAGCTTTTCATCCAAAGACTGATGCTCAAGTGAAAAGACTCAGCAAATTCTCTGTGCCTCTTTGAGAGGACTAAAAATATCACAGAAAATGACCAGGGGCTGCAGTACCAGTCAAACCGCCAACTCTGTCCTAAGGGAGAGGTCACACTGTGAGCTGACGGGCTGGTGACTGCCCCCAAGGGAAGGGAAATGTGTGTGTAAGATCCTGGTCTTTTGCATGACTCCACTCTATGCTTGGGGCCGTGGTAAAGGAGAATAAATAAAGTCAAGGGCAATGTGGCTGCTGTGCATTGCCCCTTCCTCTGTCTTGATGGTGAGTTCTTTCTTGCTCACTGTAATTAACTCGCCATCATCCTTTCTCATCCACGTGCTCCATCTTGTTCTCCCTGTCATTCTTTCTTCTGTGCAAGACATCCAACAAGAAACAATGTCTGCTGTGAAAGACACTCTTTTGAGAACAACTTCCAGAAGTCCCTAAGAATCAAGCCTCTGTCTTATAATTCCATTGCTAATACTAGACAAGTGTCTCCCATAATATTGCTCTAACTAAGCTGGCTCGTAACGCACCAGCTGCAACTTGCAGAAGTTTTCCTGGAGATTTGACTGCTCATCCACTGCTTCCCACTGCCGAAGAATTTCTTATGTTTTCATTCTTTTATTCTTTGAGCAGAGAAATGGCAATTTGATAACAACAACAACAAAAATCTAATTTTAAGTAAATGTGGTCTTTTGGAAGAAGTTCTAGGGCTTTCTTAAATATAATAAACATAATAGAAATGATCAACCTTTAAAGCCATAAGTGCTCTGGCCTTTTGTTGTTGTTTTTTTTCCTTGCTTGCCTCCAGTTGTTCCACTGCACTTCAGAGAAAAAGACTTCCAAAAGCTGTATTTGGTGACCTGGCCCAAGACAGCCCAAATTTTTACCCAGTGGATGTGAGTGAGAACATGGTATTTAGAGGCCTAAGTGTGTGAGTTCTATTCGCCTATGGGAAAAATGTGTAACAAAAATCGTATAAATTGATCACCTTTTGATATTGACGATACTTATCAACGAGAAAAAGCTCAATGATCAGAGTGAGGGTTCTTCTCAATTTCGTTTGAGTCCTTAGGCAAACCCTCTGTCTCACATTAAGTATCCCTCTCAAATGGTTTCACCCTGCCAGGCAAGACCAGCCTGCCACAAAATGTTTTACAAATCCTTTATTTCTGAACCTGACTAAATGATTTTTTACAAGATAGAAACGAGAAATTCATTGTCAAATGTTGTAGATTTTTCTTTTTTGACATCAATTTTCAGAGCAGTAATTGCAAGGATCCATATCACAGGAAATACCAGAGATGCGAAAAAGACTTAGAGGAAGCTTAGAGATCATTCACTGCATCTCAAAGGAGGAATGGAGGACTGTCCCGACAGCTAAGGTGACACAGGAAGCTGGAGAGGGACAGGAGAACTGGGATCAGACCTGATTCTGCAGTCCCAGGTCCATGCTCTCCCAACTTTCCTCTTCAGAAATGTGTGTATTCTCTCTTTCCACTGAGTTGTATATCTGAGTGAACTCTATCTCAATTGCAAATAATGCCAGGATAAATGTTTAGTTCATTTTAAAAATATCAGGGAGTAGGAATCAAAAATATGTTGCAGGGGCTGGCCCCGTGGCGCAAGTGGTTAAGTGTGCACTCTCTGCTTCCGCGGTTCACAGGTTCGGATCCCGGTCATGCACCGATGCACTGCTTGGTAAGCCATGCTGTGGCAGCGTCCCATATAAAGTGGAGGAAGATGGGCATGGATGTTAGCTCAGGGCCACTCTTCCTCAAGAAAAAAGGGGAGGATTGGCATCGGATTTTAGCTCAGGGCTAGTCCTCCTCACAAAAAAAAAAAAAAGAAATATGTTGCAGCGAGGTAGACTCCTTTAACAACATATTTATTAAACAGCATCTCACGAAGGCCTTTTAAGAATTAATGGGTGAATTTCACATGACTCAATCTATCACATATGATAGAATTATATTTTAAATTTAATATCTTTGGAACTCAACTATAGTTTAAGCAACTGATTGTAATCATAAGTAAATATTCCTTCTGACATTGCCTTAGATATATTTGTCACACTGTGCTAAATCTTGTGATTTCATTAAAGAATGAATCTTGATAAAAATTAAATAGTCAAATCCCTGTATATAAAATGAAATTGTTATTTATTATTTAATAATAATAAAAATAAAACAATAACATAAACACTGAAAGCATGGGAATCCCAAACTTGATTTTCTTATTGTTCTGGCCTGTTAGGAAATCTGTTGTTTATAAAATGTGGTCTCTTAAATATTCCTTTCTTTTTGCTACCACTCTGAAGTTGAGTGTTAACCTTTCCGAGTCCAGCTATTATCATTGAAGTCACTGCTGGAAGTTACATAGTAATTTTAACTTTATCCATTAGCAAATAAAAGAGATACTTATTCACAAAATACTTAGAAATTATCAGAAAAATACAGGAATTGGGTGGCATTGGGAGTGGGTGGGTGGGTGCTGGAAGCTATGCTATGTGTAAAGAAATTTGAAGTTAGAAGCAAGTGTTGGAGAAGTCCAAAGGGAGTAAAGAAAAAATTAAAAAGAGAACCACCATATGATTCAAAAATCCCACTTCTAGATATTTATCCAAAATATTGAAATAAAGATCTCAGAAAGATATCTGCACTCTCATGTTCATTGCAGCGTTATTCATAATAGCCAAGATGTGGAAGCACCTAAATGTCCATTGATGGATGAATGGATGAAGAAAATGTGGTACATACATATAATGGAACATTATTTAGCCTGAAAAAAGAAGTAAATCCTGCCATATGCAACAACATGGATGAACCTTGAAAACATTATGCTAAGTGAAATAAGCCAACCACAGAAGGACAGACATTGCATGATCCCATTTATATGAGGCATCTAAAACAGCGAAACTCATGGAAGCAGAAAATAGAATGGTGGTTGCCAGGTGCTGGGGAAAGGGGAATGGGGAGTTGCTATTCAATGGGTATGAAGTTTCAGTTATCTAAGATGAACAAGCTATAAAGATGTGCCGTACGACATAGTGCCTATAGTTAACAGTGCTATATATGCACTTAAACACTTGCTAAGGGGGTAAATCTCATGTTAAGTTTTCTTGCCACAATAAAATGTTTTAAAAAAAGGAAGAGGAGATATGGAATGCCCAACATACATCAGACACTGATTAGGTATAAGCCACTGGAGGTCCCAACAATATCTCTCTGTGACATATGTCATTTAGAAAAAGAAGGTGAGCTCCAGAAAGGTTAAGTGCTTATCCCCAAATCAGGAAACTAGAAGTATTAGAATTCGTCATGATATGAGCTCATGATGGGTCATTTTTGGAGGTAAATGATGGGGCGACAGTTGACAGTTAATCATTTGCATCTTCCACCTGATCTCTCAAAGCCTGAAGCCACAGGTTAGTGGTTTCCTGGTCAAAGGCTGCCTCCACTGAAAAAAGAAAGTTTTTAGATCAATCTAAACTGTGTGAATTAACTGCAGAAATATGATGGAACGCTTGCACCAGGGGAGCACCAGCTAAGGAACGAAGAGACACCCAGGAAGTGACAACACTGGCCAGACAGAAGATCAGCTTTCTCTTACCTGGATGGGGATGAGATTTTGTAAAACAGTTTTTCCAGCAATCTCGGCGTCTGTAATAGGAAGGGAAGTCCTCTTTAAGTTCTAAAATAATTAGCAGTCACCGTCAGGAGTTCTGAGATCAGTTAATGTATTCCTGTCACCTGTCCACTAGATTTATCTGCAGGAATCAGAGGCATAGCCCTGACTAGAAAAGGCCTCCACTGACATTGTAGAATCCTCTCCCATTCCTTGTCGAACCAGGCCTAATTCTGAGAGCTTCCATACATAACATAAGACGTCTTTTCAATGTTCAAGGGGAATATCATAATGTTCATTGTCTCTTCAAAAAAAAATTCTGATTTTGAAACTTGATAAACCTCCCAAATAATGATTTGGTTGTGTTGACCTAATTCTTATTCATCGGTGAGTGTCTAAAAGAAATCATTATTAAACCCTGCTCACTGATTGCTTTCACTAAGTGTTAAATAATAAATAATGCATTTCTACTTCAATTAATCTACTTAGACATCTCATAGGCCAAATGCTTTGGTGGAAATGTTCTAATCTACAGGATCAATCGGCAGCATGACTCTGCCTCTCGGCATTTTGAGCTCCCTAACAAAGAGCTTTTAATTCAAGTTACGAGGTAAATGGATGATTTAGATGACTATGTTCTGCCATTGTCCTCAAGCTAATAAGTAAGATGAGGCCCTGTAATGACAACTTGCAAGGTTACTCAAGGCAGAATTTGGAATAAATCTGCCCTCCCTCAAAAACTGAGAACTTTTTTCTTAATTTTCTATGCTTGTTTATTTTTCACCTTAATAGGAGGGTCTACAAGTATCCAGGACTGTTTCTTTCAAGTACTATGTATATCGTCCCATTACTGTGGGGTTTATGAAATGATCCAAATTGTTAAAAGAAATTAATAACAGAAAGTCTGATGATTCAAGGTAACCAAAAACCCTTTATGTAATATTAGCTGTTATTTTTGTATATTCCATTTTGATTCTTCTCCATGTACCTAAATATTTTATGTGGTTGAAATCATAGTGTACATACCATTTTCTAACTCTTTTTAGTAATCATCATATTGAAAATGTTTCCATGTGACAATAGGTTTCATAATTATAAATTTTAATGTTAATTATAATGCTATAACCCATCTAAAGAATAAAGCATGGTTTAACTCTTCCATTAATTTTGGAAGTTCACTTTGCTTCCACATTTTTATCAATATAAATAATGCCGAAGTGAACATCTTTGTGCATAAAGGTTATTTTTCTCCTTCTTTCTTTTAGGGTCAAGAGTCTAAAGACAGATAGTCCCATTGCCACGGGTGAACGTACAGGTCCTCCAGTCCCCCCAGGATTAGACATTAACACTTTATAAAATGTATGGTAATACAATAAACAGAAAGTTATCACATTTTAAGCGTATACTTTTAGTTACTAGTGAGATTGAGATTTTTCCCATGTCTGTGTTCGTTATCTGAATTTCATCCTGTACTTATGCATATCCTTTGGCTATGTATGGACTGGGATCACTGTTTTGTCATTTTTAGGAGATTTCTTCCACATTTTGCAGAATTTGTAACCACATCTACAAGAGTAGTAGAGGATTAAAGGCAATACATTGAAAGTAAGGTAATTAGTGTACATTTCATATGCTATTAATCTCAAGGAGTTAAAAATTTATATACTTTTGGAAGTAGGAGATAGAAAGTTCCCTGGAGGCAGCACTTCCCTTCATTTGTTCCATACTTTGCACCATGTTCTTCCTGGAGAGTTCTCCATAAATTGTCGTGAAATTGACTCAGTTACCCTTTACGATGTTATCTCCCCTTTCTCTGAGCACCCTCCCTATCCAAATATTGTGCTCTTTGTCTTCCTTGAGAACTTCAGACATCACTTTTTCTAAGTTGAATTTGCAGCTCTCTGTGTGTGCTTCATCCCTTTCTGCACACACCTGTATGCTGTGGCTCACATGGTCCTGTCGTTACTTATTTACAACTCAGTCCATAGTCGACCGTGAGCTCCTGTGAGAGGACAGAAGGGGCTGTGCATTTTCGTCTCTGCATCCTTAGTATATAGAATGGCACCAGGAAGAGATTGGGTGCTCAACCAACGCTTGTAGGTGCTCAACACATGCTTGTAGGTGCTCAACAAATGCTTGTAGGTGCTCAACAGTGCTTGTAGTGCTCACCGAATGGTTAAAGGATTTAAATTTCATATCAATATTATTTCTGTCATACCATCACATCATTTTCTTTTAGGGTCTAAATCAACTCTTAGTTACAAAAGGCCTGGAGTGGGGACTGAACTTCCTCTGGCTCTTAGCTGTTTTCAGTGAAGGCCAGTGCTCTCCCTTCCCCCTCACTATGGGATGAGCCCAGGGCTACCTGTCTCCTTCCAGGCTCTCAGGATGTGGTCCAAGTTCCATTTGTTTGACTTTGAGCCCCACCTAGACATGACAGAATGACTGACAGTACTGAAATACGAACGATTTAGTGTAAACAAAGTGGCTTCTGCTACACTTTTTCTTTCTGTTGTTTTGTCACCCATACCTTTTTTTTATCAAATCTTGCTCACCCCTACACACCACTGCTAGTTCTCTAAAATAGTGCCACTGCGAAACACTTGGAAATATTCGTGTACCTTGCACATAACTGCCA
Organism: Ceratotherium simum simum; assembly: GCF_057802395.1. Classification (NCBI taxonomy): domain Eukaryota; kingdom Metazoa; phylum Chordata; class Mammalia; order Perissodactyla; family Rhinocerotidae; genus Ceratotherium; species Ceratotherium simum. Next base: position 10,793,617 of record NC_141926.1, read on the forward strand.
GGCTTGGGAGGGAAAGACACAAACGTCCATGTCCCTGTGGGAGAACAAAGTTAGAAACTCCAACACACTCATTCTTTGCCCCAAATAAATATGTTTGTCAGGCCCAATTAGACCCTAGAGAGAACAGAGTCCATTGTGTTGGTGCAAAGGCAGAGATGAGTTCGTGAGATTCTTGAAGACTAAGGTTTTCCATTCTGTTGTTTAGAGAAAACTAGACTGAATGCTTTGAAAGAAATGAAGGTATTTTTTTTTTCATTTTTCTTCAATATCATGATTATTGATAAGACAATTGTTCTTGGGCATGCTTTTTTAACAGTCATCTAAAATGCCTTAGTTGGGCATTTACTTAAATGATGATAGAGATTTGAAGAGCAAAACCATGTCTATAAATTATTTTCAAATTTATGCCACAATAGCACTTAGAAGTGTTCGTTCTGATGAACTGCTTAAAATCATGACCTAATGATGTGACTGTGACTTTGACAGTGAGGTGAATAGCATAGTCAATATTGTCCCAGCCAGGAAGTCTACAGAAGGAAGCCATTTTGTCTTTACATCTAAGTGCTTTGCCTTGGGTCTGGTTCAGCAAATAGTTGGTGATGTTAATTCTTGCTCCAACTTACCTTCCATGGATATTAGGATACAAGCATCTGGAAACTAAAGATGCACAGTCAACTTTCCCTGTCTCTTTTAACATCTTCATGAGAGTGGCTAGAATTTCCAGCTGGCTCTTAACACAAAACCTCACTGAGTAAGGGAGAGGGCTTACTTGAACCTGAGGATGTTGATTTTATTCGAAATACAGTATTCTTGACCTACTGATTCTTACTAATATGGTAAATACAGTTCATTAAATGTGTGATTTTTATGGCGAGAGAGCTAAAATTTCATTTGGGAAACCACAAGTGGATTGAATGTACTAACAGGACAGTGAGAAAAGTCTTCCATTCTGGACATTCTGTAATGGCATACCGAGAGGCCACCGCTGACACATGAAGATGCTACTGCTTGTGACAGTGGGTAGCCACACTACAGAATTTAAAAAAAAATGTTTTCTACAAAGTAAGCACTTCTTTTTAAAAAAAGAGAACTTAGATTCAGATGCATTTATGAGAGAATCAAACAGTTGCGTCAACTTCAGCATAGAAGAAATTCACCTTTGTTTTTCTTAATTTTTCCTGTTACTGGGATAGGCAAAAATAAAATCTGGATCATCAATTGAAATTTCCAAATACTTCCTCTGAACCAAGGTTTCTAAACTGTGGACATTTTGGTCCCTATGATTCTTTGCTGTGGGGCCATCCTGTGTATTGTAAGATGCTTAGCAGAGTCCCTGGCCTCTACCCACTAAATACAGTGGTCCTCCCTTCTCTAATCATGACAATCAAAAATGTCTCTGGATATGGCCCAGTGGTCCCTAGGGACCAAAATAACCCCAGGTTGGGAACCACTGCTCTAAACCAAACCAAATCAAATTGGACAAGAAATCTGGGAACCTGCCTTTAGTTTTGACTTTCTTGCTTCTTCACAGGGCAAGTCCCTCAACCTTTCATTGTCCTCTTTCCACAGCTGTGAAATGGGCACAATGCCATTTGCTTCAGTTGCCCCATAGAGATATGGCAGAATCTTTGAAGCAGTGCCTAGCACAATGGAAATACTCAATAGATAGTTGTCAACTGAATGGTGAATGAATGAGTGAATGGATGTAAGTGTACAATGAGTAGATCTCTATGGAAGGGGGTATTTTCCTTTCCTGGGTTCCCCCTGCAACTCAACAGCCTCCCAGCTTTTGTTTACGTGTATGTTCCCACGATGTGGATGGAAGGTGGGAGCCTTGCCCAAGCTCTGTGTCTGCTTTTCTTAAGTATTAGATTCATATTGCCCAACTGACAGCTCTAACCCCTACCAAAATAATCCCAGTAGTGTGTGCATGTGTTTTTGTTGTTGTTGGCTTACTTTTTTTGTTTTTGTTTTTGATTGTCAAAATGTCAAATATCAAATTAGATTCAAACCATGGTGAAGCTCATGCCAAAACAGAATTGCTCAGTTCTACCATTCTCTTCTTTAAAGCTTTATATCATTTTCTCCTGATTCTAGTGGGATTCATCTTGTTCCTTTAAAGTTTCTTCCTACCTTTCCCTACCCTCCACCACCAACAAAGGCTTAACGTACATATAAACACATTAGCATATATATAAAATAAAGCCTTCCTTAGTTTGTTTAGCTTGTTGTAGTGACTGAGTTAAGCCGCAAAATAAACCACTGTAAAAAAAAAAAAAAAAGAAGAAATACTAATAGCTTTACATACATATCTTCTCTAGAAAAAAAAGACAAGTCACTAACAGGGAATAATAAAATTAACTCACAGTGGTTTAACAACTAGCCCTAGGAAATTATTGACGCTGTTTTCTGGATACTTATAGAAAATATCTTTGAATTATAGAAACTCCTTCTTAATTCTTCAAACTCTGTCCATGAAGCATTTATAAACACATTTATTTTAATATGACTTTATGGAAAAGCTATAGTGTCCTAGCTTCATTAATGTATTAGGTGTATGTCATCACAAGGAATGATGTAAATATGGAAGTGAGAAAATTTAAGTCTCTCCTAAGTTTTGCAGGCTTTCCAAACAGCTTATTTTTCAAGTTAGCTTTATATTGTGATTTTGTGAAATCTGGTACATAGCTATTTAAAGACAATAATTGGCATAAATAAATAAATACTATCTTCCCTGATGATTATTTTGATAATTGGTAGACTGACTTGTTGTGGAGTTCAACTATACTATCTTCACATAGCTAAAAATACAGAATAATATTCCTGAAGTTGAAGGAATATTGAAATGTTGGCAACAGCAGCAGTGATCTTAGAGGTACTAAAAAGTTAGGGAATTGATAATAACAGCATAAAATCTAATTTCTACTTTCAAAATGTCATTTAACATATTGAATATTGACTAAGTTAGTAAGTGAGTAAAGCGAAGTTCACGAACCCCAAAGTCAGACAACTCAAGATGTTAAAATTCTAGGCCCAATAGGAATCCGATGCCTGATACCCTGTTAGGGCAGCCCCTTCTGGCCGCCTTGAGTTTGCTCTGGCCCCATCCAGTCCACTCTTGATTTGACAGGCCAAGTGACTTTTCAGAGTACAAATGTACCACATCTCCACCTCTCCAAAAGAAAACACCTTTAATGACTTCTCATTGTTCCTAAGATGAGTACAAAATCCCCAAGCATGACCCAATAGGTCCTCCTGCTTGGCCTTTTTCTACTTCCTGGTTCTTCCCTTTTCTTGCTCTGATAAGCCCTCCTCTGGAATCCCCTCCCACCCCCGCCAACACCTTAACCTGGCTTACTTCTCGTCCTACTTTGATGTCTTCTCGAATGTTTCTTTCTCGAGGAAGCTTCTCTGAACTCCAGACTAGGTAAATCTCACAGTCCGCACACCATCCCTCCACGGGGCCTATGGGAGCTGTAGTTCTCCATTGATTAATGCGATGACCAGAGTCCTATCTGCTACCCCACCCCCAAGACTCTCAGATCCAAGATGGCGGACATTCACCTATCTTTTCTCACCCTTGTATCTCCAGCATCCTGCATAGTGCCCGATGCAGAGTAAGGGCTTAGTAAACATTGATGGGATTAACAAACACGTAATCATCACACCCATACCTTCTCTCCTTTCTCATTTCCCCAGGCAATGCCGTCATGACTTTTGCTTTGTCACTGGGAACTGCAATGTCCCCCAGCTGGTGTCCTCATCCTAGCTCTAGCTCTGCCTCTTCAGGATGTACCAACTGAGCTTCATTCTTTTCTGCACTGTGGCCCTCTACACACTTGAGGCAGCTGTTATACCTCTTTTGAGTCCTCTTTACCCTATTTCTCTATTTTCTTCAGTCATTCTTCAGACATTTCTTCATTCTCATTCCTATAAGAATATTACTGGCTGTCCTGTTAGCGTATTCAAGGTTGTCTGTCTCTCTTAATGGAAAATGGTGAGAAGTAGACCTGGGCAGCTCTCTGGGTGCGTTTCCTCTTCTATTACTAAATATTTCAATCCTTGGTGCAGGGGGTACTATTAGTCATTGTAGCAGATGCCAGCACAATAGGCATACTAATGGCAGGCTGAGATGAATTAAAACTTCTGCAATACTATAACAGGGTCTGTGACTGTTATAACCTGTCAAAATTGATGAGAACATACAATAATTTATAAATTGTCATCCCATTCATATATCTACAGCCAAAGCTAGAGTTTGTAAAAAAGCATTTGCTGAACTGATTTTTTCCTTAAAGATGGGTAGAAAACTCTAGTGACTTTAATTAAGGAATAAAGCATATGGATTTCAACAAACATGTTCGGATTGTGCAAGCCCTAAACCTCTCAGTTCAATAGATGCCTTGGGAGAACTAGGGCATAAGGGCTAATCAGAGTGGACACATGATCTGGTCTGTGCCACCCTCTCTCCTCCCCAGAGGACCTCTTGTCCAGGTCATCTGGGTGTACACGGTTGAGCAAGTGTGACTAAAGCCATTCCAGTACAACGATGAACACGATGTTGATTTAGATTGCTCCTAGAGGTAAATACCTCAAGCCCAGGCTGTCGAAAATTCTGAAGATAATTTAATACATATTTTTTTAGGTCCACCGATGTAAAGTGCTACATAAGTACAACGTAGGAATCATAATTGTTATTTATTATTGTTATCGAAAGTGCAGTTGGTCATCTTCATAGCGAGACCTAATGTTAGATGGGTATTGACAAACCTTCATCTGATTTGATAATCTTTATGGCCATTTTTATTTATAAATGAATCTTCTGTCAACATCAAATTCTCATTAGCATCATTAGCATTCTACACTCTCCTTGGTGGGATCATGTAAAATTGATGGGATCAAATTTCTATTAAATGCAGCGCATGCTGCTAGGTTGTTATTTATACTGAGCATTCTGGAAGCCTGGGCTCATAATATCTTGTAAATAAACATTACATTCAGTGATATCACCTTTCATTTTAAAAGGGTCTTTAGAAAGCTTTTAAAATGGTGCAGGGCTGGAGCACTCATTATTAAGATTGGAGGGAATGGAGCAATCATTTTATGTGTATGGAATTTCTGGATAATAAGTGCAAATTAACATTACAGAGAAATTGATGTGAACAGAGTACATCTAAACTGAGATAGGATCCTCAGATTAAGAGCAAAAACTTTTTTTCATGTATTTATTTGCCCAGACGTTTTCCAATCATTATGAAAACTGGAGTTTTCCACTTAGAACCTCAGTTATAATGGGGCATAACGCTGGATACCGAACACTAGTCAAACGACGAAACATTTTTTCAAAGACCCAGGAACAGCTGTTGCTTATTGAGTTACCAACACCACTTCCTGAAGAATGTGATTTTGTTTCAAAGATAGCCAAGGACTGACCAGGCGCCCTCAGCTTAGTCTGAGCTATGATAATGTGGCATGTTGTTGTCATATTATTATTAGGTACACTTCATAAAGTGATTCCAGATCTTTCTCCCCTTTACTTGGAGAGCGGAGGCTTTATTAATTTTGGAGACTATAAATTGAAATGGCACTTTTACGATTGAGAGACATACAACAGTTAGAGGATTTGTATGATGTTTTAGGAAAATTAGAAAATTTCATAAACTCAAAAGGAAGAAAGATTCGTGGGGTAGAATCTGGATTGCAAAATGCATGGAAGCTTACTGGAATCCGTGAACTTCTTAGGGTTACAAGAAAGATGCTGACTTGCTTGCCAAGTCTCCCTCCTATGGGATTAAGTTTAAGGCTGACTTTTAAAGTATTTCTTGTGCTGCAAGATTTTGGAATGTCTCTTCAGTGAGACAGCTAAAATACTTTTAACTTGTTTAACTTGTCTCCACCCTACATTTTCAAACGATTTTTCTGCTAAACAATGTAAATGTAGAGAGAATTTTCATACTTAAGATGCAACATCTTCACCATGATCCTCTTTTAGGTAAAAATAAACATTTGGTCATCAAAAAGATTCTTGATCTGCAAGAATCATCTTTCAAACTGAATTGCGAAAATTAGAAAAGAATGAAAAATATCCATACAAGTCCATACAAGAGGACCACTAATGTCAGTAAATATTTTTATTGTCTTCAAAAGCTAGAAAAATATATGGAATATTTAAATCAACATAATTTCAAAATGTTTTTTGACCTGAAAATCCCACTTTTAAGGATTTATTCTAAAGGAATAAATACGGATATACAAAAATATTTGGCTAAAATAATATTCCTTGTAGAATTTTTTATAATAACAAAAAAATTCTTTAACACAGTAAAATGCTAATAGATATTAATAATTATTTTAGAGGACTACAGTTGTATATTGTAAATATATTCACTACTGACTTAATACAGAGGTATTCTATAGTGCTATATAATCATTTCTCAGGAAAATATTCTTTAGTCATTTTTCTATTTATATGCAATTGATTAAAAAGGAGATTTAGAGCAACTTCTGGTGTGAAGGCTATACTTAATTTAAAAAAGCAACAACAGTCAAACACTTTCAGATGAAGTTCAGTTTTCCAAGTGATTTGATGAATTTCAAATTTTGACTGTTAGAAAACTACCTTGTTAGTATACTGAGCAGTCGTAGTTTACTTTGGGTGTATTTGTTAAATAAATTGTGTATTTCACAAGACAATTCTAGAGTCGTATTACTTTGCAGTCTACGGCTCCTGAGTAGAGAAGGATGTAAAAGCTACAAGCTAGAGAACCGTACCTGGAAGACAGCAGTCCATGGATGAATGTTGAGTACATGAATGGGTGGCTGCATTTATGCAAGGATAACCCTGAAGAGATTTGGTAATTTTCGTATCATTCATTCATTTAAAAACATTAACTGAGCACCTACTATGTATGAAGTGCTGGGGATACAGATGTGAAAAAAAAAAATTGTCCTGAAGAAGCCTGTGGTCTAGTGTGGGTTTGATTCAGATTGGATCATCCTAATACAAATTTAAGAAGAAAAGTTATAGAAAAATACACGTAGGGAATTATGGGAATGCTGGGAAAGGTAGAGTGACCGACTTGTCTCAGTTTGCCCAAGATTTTCTTGTTTTAACACTGAAAGTAAGGGAATCCCTTCAGCCCCAAACAAATGGGGCTGGTTGGTCACCTTAGAAAAGGCATCTAGCCCAGCTAAGGCTTTCTGGAGGAGGTGAGCCTGGACTTCTGGGCTAAGTCTCCAAGTCAAGAAGGAGCTAGCAGGGCCAGGGTGGGTTGTATGTGGGGGGTCAGATTGAGGGTAGGGGCAGACTCGAGGCAGAGGAGGCTGCCTGAGTAAAGAAACAGTACAGTGTGTGTGAGGAACCGTGAGGCGATTCTAACATCGCTGGAGCAGATGTTGATTGGAATGGAGCTGGGGAAAGATGAGTCCACAGGGGACCAAGGCCTGATCACAGAGGACGGTGGAGGGGCTTAGGTGAGTGCATTAGTTTGCTAGGGCTGCTGTAACAAAGCACCACAGACTGGGCTGCTTAAACAATGGAAATTTATTGTCTCATGGCCCTGGAGGCCAGAAGTGCAAGATCAAGGTGTCGGCAGGGTTGGTTCCTCAGAGAGAGCTGTGAGGGAACGTCTGCTCCATCCCTTTCTCCCAGCTTCTGGTGGTTGCTGGCAACCTTTGGCATCCTTAGCTTGTAGAAGCATCACCCTGATCTCTGCCTTCATCTTCACAGGGCGTTCTCCCTGTGTGCATGTCTGTGTGTGTGCGTGTGTGCGTGTGTGTGTGTGTATTCAAATGTCTCCTTTGTATAAGTTGTAATGAATTCAGACCCACCCTAACGACCTCATCCTTTTTTTTTGAGAAATAATAATAAATTTTAATTTTTAAGTCATTCATTTTCAAAGTGATTTGTTATGCAACAATATGTAATAATGGGAATAGCAGGAAATTAAGCAAAGACATAGACAGAAAGGTGACACCTCTTCCTATATTTTTTATTGAGGTGTAATTGACATATAACATTATATTAGTCTCAAGTGTAAAACATAATGATTGATATTTGTATATATTGCAAAATGATCACCACAATAAGTCTAGTTAACATCCTTCCCCATCCATAGTTACAAAGTTCTTTTCTTGTGATGAGAACTAAGATTTACTCTCTTAGTAACTTTTAAAAATGCAATACAATATTATTAACTATAGTCCCCCTACTGTGCATTATATCTTCATGACTTAGTTTATTATATAACTGGAAGTTTTCATCTTTTGACCCCTTCACCCATTTTGCCTACTCTCTACCCCTTTCCTCTGGCAACCACTAATCGGTTCTCTGTATCTATGAGCTCGGCTTTTTTTTTTTCAGATTCCACAGACAGTGTAAATGAGATCATATGGTAGTTATCTTTCTCTGTCTGATTTATTTCACTTAGCATAATGCCTTCAAAGTCCATCCATGTTGTTGCAAATGGCAAGATTCCATTCTTTTTTATGGCCAAATAATATTTAATTATATCTCTCTCTCTCTCACGTTTTCTTTATCCGCTTATCTGTCGATGGGCACTTAGGCTGTTTCCACATCTTGGCTATTGTGAATAAAGCTGCAGTGAACATGGGGTGCAGATATCATTTCAAGTTAGTGTTTTCACTTTCTTTGGATAAATACTCAGAGTGGAATTGCTGGATCATATGGTAGTTCTATTTTTAGTTTTTTGGGGAACTTCCATACTGGTTTTCATAGTGGCTGCACCAATTTACATTCCCACCAACGGTGCAGAAGGGGTCTCTTTGCTCCACATCCTCACCAACACCTGTTACTTCTTGTGTTTTTTATAACAGGCACCCTAATGACTTTATCTTATTTTTAATTAGTTACATCTGTAAAGACACTATATCCAAATAAGGTCACGTTATAAGATACCGGGGGTTAGGATTTCAACATACGAATTCCTGGTGGATGAAATTCAACCTACTACAGTGGGGATGGGGCAAAGGAGGTTAAACAGGGACACTCAAGGGCCTGGTGGCCTTGCAGCTCAGGGAGTCTGTTGTCCTCTTTGGTTCACAGTGGTAAAGACCCAACAGTGTAGGAGGAAGACCCCACTTCAGTCCAACAGATATACAATAAGGGAACACAGTTGAGCACTGGGAAGGGGCCTGAAGTCACCCAGCCCTCTGGCTGTGAATCTGAGAGGGGCTGACCACCCCCATGTGGACAGTGAGAGGAGCAAGGGAGAGGGCTACCTCCTCCGGTCAGCAGACACTAGGTCTGCTGAGATCTCTCTTCAGTTAGGAATACACCGGATAGAACACCAGCTACTGAAAATTGCTCTAGGTCCAAAGGAAAGAAACACTATTCTGAGGAATGTATTCAGAGGAAACTTTCTAAACATTGTTTACCACTGTAACCAGAAGAAAATATTTGACATGTAGGATGCAAAAATATATGGTCTCTGAAATGGCAGCTGAAATCTGTGCAGAGATGACAGGGACATACATAGACACCTGGGTAGAATAGGAGGGATTAAAAAGAAAGTGATGATGAAGTGGGATCAAAAGCTTCATTACACACTGTTAACTGTAGAATTGACACTGCAGAAAACGACATTTAGAGCTCTCCCAGAATACGGAAGTAAAGGATGCAAGGATTAGAAGAATGGAAAGGAAAATGATAGACAAAGGGCCAAAAACCAGAGATTTCACATGCAATCATGGATGTTTATGGAAAAAGGCCAGACTGATTAGAAAAGAGGACAGTTAAAGAAAAGATTCTTGATCTGATAAAAATACGTAACTGTAAATACATTTAGGCATTTTTTTATATATTAAGATTATACATTTAATTTCATTAAGTTGCTATCATATTTTATATATATATAGCTTTATTTCCTTTTTTCACCTTTAACATTATATTGTGAGCATTTCCCATGTCATTATATAAAATATACAAGAGATTTTTAATGGCCACATATTATTTTTCATATGACTATACCATATTTTAAGTATGTCATGATTTTATTTTGAAATTTTGCTTTTTACAAATGATGCTGCAGCATATATTTTTGTTTATAGATTGTTTCTTATATAACATAATTTCTGGAGGATCATTTCCTAGAAATTGAATTACTGGGTCAAAGGACATGTCAAGCAGAAGATCCCAGACTTGAAGATTCCATAGACCAAGAAATTTTAAAAATAAGTATAGGACCAAAATAGGGTTGTCTGCTTTTTCTTTTGTATGTTAAAGAAAAAAGCCTATGGTGTAGCATGATTATTCAGAACAGAGAATACATTTTACAACAAAAATTTGAGAGGATATAATCTCATGATAAAGGGATATCTTTAAGCTGAACCAATTAGTTGCATAAAAAACTCCATACTTTGTCTTTATTATTTTTTATTTCACTCTGTACTGATGACAATTTTGTCATGAGTGGACAGTGGCCCATTGAGTAGACCACTCTTCTTCTGCAACATGGCAATGCATTGTTTGCCATTTTGAATATATAACTTTCTTTAACTTGCCACTTTTGCATTGTTATGTGTTCGGCAGATGGGTGGATTCTGGTGGAATATGTCATTTTAAGTTCTTTTTCATAGTCCTGAAGGCATCAATCACTTTGTCAGCAAGCCTTAATGCACGTTGGCTCTTTCTGCATTGCCAGAAGGCATCGTGTCTTTTGAGTGAATCCTGGAGGAAGGTTGGTGCACTGTGTCAGAGAGACCTGGAATTAAATCTGGCTTCTGCCACTTTTCTGTGGCTTGGCAAGCCTGAGGGGATCCCATATAGGCAAGCTTCTGTTTCTTCATCCCCCAGATTGGGGCTGATACTACTACTACTTCATGAGGTGGTTGTATTAAAAAAAAAAGTCAAGGAGGCCACCCCTGTGGCCTAGTGGTTAAGTTTGGTGAGCTCTGCTTCAGCAGCTCAGGTTTGGTTCCCAGGTGTGGACCTATACCACTTGGTGGCGGCCATGCCTTGGTGGTGACCCACATACAAAATAGAGGAAGATCGGCACAGGTATTAGCTCAGGGCAAATCTTCCTCAAGCAAAAAAGAGGAAGACTGGCAACACATGTTAGTTCAGGGCAAATCTTCCTCACCAAAAAGAAAAAAATGCAACCAAATCACTTAGTACAGTGCCTAGCATGTTCTAAATGCTTGAGTCAATAGTAAATGCATGAGTGCAGTTGTGTTCCAATAAAACTTTATTTATGGGCAAGGAAATTTGAATTTCATATAATTTTCATATGTTATAAATATTCTTCTCATTTTTTTCCAACCCTTTAAACATATAAAAACTATTCTTAGCTCAGGGGCCGTATAAAAACAGTTGATCCTGGAAGTCATAGTTTGCCAACTCCTGCTGTAAACCATAAGGAAATGTTAGAAAAATTGTATCCAGTAGTACTTTTGTGAAAAACACATTTTCTTATAAGTAAGATTAAAAATAGTTATTTTGAAAGGAAAGTTTTAAAATCACCTTGATGCATGGCAAAAAGAATTGGAGGATTGTTGTAAGCATAAAAATTCCTAGTCCCACCTCCTAATCCATGGAACAGGGAGCTGAGGCCCAGCAGGCAAGGTGAGCTCCTCAAAATCACCCTGCAAATTTGCCCTGGATGGATCGAAGACTGACATGGAACGTTCCTGAGTCCTCGCTTGGTGTTCTTTCCACGCACAGACTCCCATGATTTTATAATGCATACTTCATAGTTAACTAGACACTGAGATTTTTATTCGTCAATGAAAAGCTTATTCAAAACTTTGTTCCCCTGAGAAGAAAAGATAAACAATAATTTCACGTGGTAATTTTCCAAATTTCTGTACCATATTTACATATCCAAACACAGCTGTATGAAAGCATAAATTGTCTCCAGGCAAAGAATAAGCCTGCTTACTCTTGTTTTTAAAGGCAATGTGTGTTATTTGTTCAATGAAATGTACTGCACGGCCCCTACTTCAACTAAAAATATAAATAAATAAATAAAAAGCAAAAAAAACACAGTTGTTAACAATGTCCCCCACTGGCTTTCCATTTGCATGATAAGAAATGAGAAAGAGGCAGAGAGAGAGAGAGAGAGAGAGACAAAGAGAGGGAGAAGGAGAGAAAGGGAGAGAGAGAGATTTCACATTTCACACAGAAAACATGCATTTACTGTTGGTTAGTGAAGTCCCTCACCTCACAATAAGAATTTTTTTTTTTTTTGTGAGGAAGATCAGCCCTGAGACAACATCCGTGCTAATCCTCCTCTTTTTGCTAAGACCAGCTCTGAGCTAGCATCTATTGCCAATCCTCCTCCTTTTTTTTCCCCCCCAAAGCCCCAGTAGATAGTTGTATGTCATAGTTGCATATCCTTCTAGTTGCTGTATGTGGGATTCGGCCTCAGCATGGCCGGAGAAGCGGTGCCTCGGTGTACGCCCGGGATCTGAACCCGGGCCACCAGTAGCGGAGCATGCGCACTTAACTGCTAAGCCACGGGGCCGGCCCCACAATAAGAATTTTAATTGAAGGATGTTTGGGGCAGCATTCTCAGACCTATAAGTTTTTGATTAAAATTTATTTATATTTATATACTTATTCCTGGAGGCTTGGAACTAATCTTGTACCTGTATTAAAACACTAAAATAGGATTATAGATGATTAAAATGTTTCTTTTCTGTATTTTCTAATTTTTCTATAATATGTATACTTACAAGTGTATAACTTTATAACATAGTTTGTTTAAATAGTAAGAAGATGAACAATGTATATTGTATGTGAGTATTCTTTTTAATACTTCTTTTTTTTAAAAAAAGATTCTTATACTTTATAGAACTTTATAGAACTATGCTGTTCAGTACAGTGACCACAATCTACATGGAAATGCGTCTGGTCCAAATTGAGATGTGCTGTGAGTATACACTATACGTTGGATTTCAAAGTCTTAGTAGGAAAAAAGATTTCATTAGTAGGAAAAAAAAAAGATTGAAATAAAAAATTTAATATTTCTATATGTTTACATGTTGAAATAACATTTTGCCTATATTGGGCTAAATAAAAATAAAATAATATTAATTTTCTTAGTTTCTTTTTACTTTTTAAATCTAGCTACTAGAAAATTTTCAATTGCATATTGGGGTTGCATTATATTTCTACTGGAGAGTTTTGTAATAGCTGTTAAGTTGTAATAGAATATGTTTGGGTGATTCTTAAAAACTGTTAACAGTAGTTAAACCTGAAGAAGGGAACCAGGAGACTTGAGGAGGTTTGGAGGGAGCCTCAACTTTTAGGGTGTGTCCTCTTGTGCCCTTTATATTTTTCCACTTGCATATGTTACCTATTTAAAAGCTAAATAATTTTTTAAATAATAAAAAATTAAAATAAAATGAATCCTTGGGGCCAGCGCGGTGGCATAGTGGTTACATTCACGTGCTCCGCTTCAGCGGCCTGGGATTCGCGGGTTTGGATCCTGGGTGCGGACCGATGCACCATTCAGCAAGCCATGCTGCGGCCATGTCCCATGTACAAAATAGAGGAAGATTGGCACAGATGTTAGTTCAGCAACAATCTTCCTCAAGCAAAAAAAAAAGAATCCTTAAAGAAAACTCTATGAATTATTGTTATTGTTGATCAGAACCTTGGAGGGTTTAGGAGGTTTTTTTTTAGTGTCCAAAAAAATAGCTATCAAGGCATGCTATCCCTTGTTGCTAGTGTGTGTATGTGCGTGCACGTGCCTGTGCATATGTGCGTGTATGTGTGCACATGGGCATGTGTGTATTTAAAATTTTTTCTTACAGACGGAATTAGATCCAATTGGGTCAAGGCCTTATTCTCCAGTACATTAAAGAAAGTAAATTTCATTTAGAGAATGGAATAATATTTTTGTGGGGAGAACTAAAATACATTCCCAAAATATCCTGTATTAAAAGGAAGACAGTAAATAGAGTTTAAAACCCTGGCTTGGGATCCATCTTCCACAAAGGGTGTAAATTAATGATCCTGTGGTCATTTAAAACAACAAATATTTTTTCCACTGACAGAAAAATACAATTGTTTGCTTTTAATATAAATTCTGTTTTCTTTCCTCTTAAAAAAGAAATCAATTGCAAGGCAATAATTTTTAAAATTAAACACTTTATCTCAACTAACATTTAATTTTCTTTTATGAGGAATTATTCCTTGAATTATAGCCAAAGATCAAATTCTGTTAATTTCATAATTATCAGTTTTATTATTAGTCATCTGGTTTGTCACAGTCTTAAAAAACAATTAAATTCCAAAAAGCTACTCTAAGGACTAATTTGTGTTCAGTTAATAGCTTATTTTTCTAATATTATTAAAAGTGATAAATTAAGTAAAACTTATATTAAGACTCTAATTATAGCAACGTCACCATTTAGTATTAGGCTAAACTATATATGTGATAATTGCGATTTATAATAAGACATATATATTTGGTTTTTGTCCTCTTTCCTGGCACAGAGCTCCCAAAACTTTTGGAATTTCCTAAGTGATTAGAATAGTATTGGTGAAAGGAACATCTTTTGTTGATCATAACAAGCCCCCTTCAACTACACCTGAGTTTATGTTAATGAGGTGACTTTTGGAAAGCCCTTAGGTAACCTAATGACGGGGGCTGGTTGTTAGGGAAACCAACCATGTGATTAGAGGGTTGGAAATTTCAGCCCCACCCCCAACTTCCAAGGTGGAGAGACAGGCTGGAGATTGAGTTCAATCATCAATGGCCAATGATTTAATCAATCATGCCTCTGTAATGAAGCCTCCATAAAAACCCCTGAACTACAGAGTTCAGAGAGCTTTCAATTTGGTGAACATCCACGTTCCCAGAGGGTGGTGTACCCCAGACTGCACTGGAGTAGGAACTCCTGTGTTTGGGATCCTTCTGGACTTTGCCGTATATATCTCTTCATCTGGCTGTTCATTTATATCCTTTGTAATAAACCAGTAATCTAGTCAGTAAACTGTTTTCCTGAGTTCTTTGAGCCACTTTGGTAAATTAATTGAATCGGATGCTGGGGTAGTGGGATCCCCTGATTTGTAGCCAGTAAATAGGTCAGAAGCACAGGTGACAGACAACCTGGACTTGGCCATTAGCATCTGAAGTGCAGTCTTGTAGAACTGAGCCTTCAACCTTTAGGATCTGATGTTATCTCCAGGTGGATAGTGTCAGAATTGAGTTGAATAGTAGGACACCCAGGTGGTGTCCCAGCTTGATGTGTGGAAAACTCATACATTTTTCATCAGAAGTGAAGTGAAGTGTGGTATAGTGTGAGAGTAAAGGAGACACAGGATGAAACCGCCCTTCTGAGATCAGCTTTGTCTACTATAATGGCGTTTTTATCCTAATTACTCCCAATGCCCCATCTCCAAATGCCATCACATTGGGAGTTACAGATTCAACATATGAATTTAGGGAGGGACACAAGCATTCAGTCCACAGCACCCACCACAAAAATGAGCTGTCTTTTTCATACCATTAAACACTGCTTTCTAAATATTTCCAAAAGGGAAAAAAATTTTTTTAAAAATTATTCTTTCACCCACTAATTTATTTGAGAAATTCTTATCAAGTTACGGTCTTGCTCCAATCTACCTTTCCTGGAATCCATTGTCTTTCCCCTACTCATTGCATCCTTAGCTCTAGTCACAGAAGCTTATTTATTCTTCCTCGAGGAGTCCACACTTAGACTTATTCCTCTACCTCACTTGCCTTGTATACCAGCTGCCTCCTTGCTCAAGGTCCAACTCAAAGGATAACCTTCTATAGAGCTCTCTCCACTTCCCTAGACAAAACTCACCCTCTTTGCCTCACTCTGTGTGTTGTTTCACTGCCCTCTCTATTGCTAGACTCTGTGGTTATTGTTAACATGTCTTCCTCCCATTAGACTATGCACTCTTTTGGGTAAAGGATTTTGTCTAATGTAGTGTCTTACACAAGGTAGGAACTCAATGAGGGCAAATAGAATGAGCAGTTACTGTAATTGTTATTGCTACCAGAGACCATGGGCTCAGTTATGTGAGTTTAAGTGTCCATCATACAGAAGGTAAAAGTTTCTTATATGTATCGTGACTCTTAGGTAGTGGGGGCTGAGGGCTTCTGGAATTTTCAGAGGACTTCATCCTAAGAATTTGTAGCTCTAGATAAGCCCATGGATTTACATGTTCTGGAAAGCAGCTGATGGGACATCGCTGATTCTAGATTCCAACAGACATAGTGAGAGGTCTTTGCTCCAGGCTGGGGGTCCTGATACCACAACACCTTCTAGAATTACATCAGTCTTATTATAATTTCATGAATTTTCCTGGGAAAGAATTTCTACTCAGAATGTAAGGACTTTTTTCCTCTCTGTGGGCACATATCAGTAAATTTTTGAAAGCCAATGAGGTAATTGGATTTATTTAATATTTTTTTTTTCAAAGCTAGCCTTGCTTAGATGCATATATTTATCATATTATGGTTAGAAAAGGAACATTCAAGATGAAAGAGAAAGAAAGGCTCCATCCTCAACATTGGAAAATCAGCAAATATAGAAATAAAGCATATAAGTATGCCCTGGATAAAGAAAGGAGAATCTGATCAGAGGCAGAAGGAAAATAAACATTTACTAAAATGCAGTACTAATGGTAATTCAGGTCTGCTTAACAATTTGAACTTGAAAAGCTTTGAAAGGTACGTTTTAGGGATTAAAAAGATTGTGAACGCCCTCCCCTTGCTTAGAGGAAAAAAATCTCATGATTCCTTAATGTTTAGCTTCTAGGATTTGCAGGCTACATTGAAATGATAGTTTTTTATGCATTAATGTTTATATAACTGCTATTTTTGCAGACATTTAAATTATAGAGAGCAGCAATTGTTGAGGGAAAAAAAGCAGTATAAATAAATAGAACCTAGAATTTTCCCCCTTCAGAGGTAAGCTTTTGCTATTCCTAGCACAGAATACTTGTGCTATTTGTGTGAGGTTGTTCTTCAGCCCAGCAAAAACTTGTTTACCCCCAAATAAAAATGCCACAAGTAGGAGAACATACAGTAGGCTAATAAAACAATTTTTGATTCTCCAAAATGATATAATGAACAATATATTTTTATTTTTAGAGGTCCCTTGGCTCACATTAGCTATCTCATTTTCAAAAAAAAAGAAAAGAAACAGGAAGAATGAGTAAGCAGAGTAAGTTTCACACTGTACATCCTTAGCTTGGGCACAATGTGTATCCCATGTTACTGGGTAACTTGGGATTTTGTACTTCAAAATACATGTTGGAGCTATATCCTATCTGTGAATCCCTGGATGGGCGTAACCAAGATACTGTGGGTCCTGAGGCCAGAGGGAGTGGACTTGAGCAGACGGTGTGAAAGTGAGTCTTGGCAGGGGGACACACACCCCTTTGCCTGGATGATCCTCAGTTTGGGCAGGTTGTCTTTGGGGTAACTGTTCATATCTCCCCTTTCACTCTCAAGAGTGTCCCAATTTACTGAATGATACATTTCATGGTTACCATTAACTTAGGAAAAATATCAAGGATGGAGAGGAGGCACCCAGCTTAAGCCTCTGTAAGATCTCTCAAGTCACCTCAAAGAAAGGCAGTAATAATATTCCTTGGTATGGACCACTGATGCTTTCTGGGTCTTATGTAAAATGTGAATAGTAGCCCTTTTTTACAGACTTAGCTATTTCTGTTGATCTGTAACTTATAGGTGAAAACATTGTGCCGGCTATGCAAATAGAGCATTAACAAAGTCTCCTAGCCCCGGCTTACTACCCCTCCCCCACCGTCTCCATTAGCCATTGCATTCTGCCTCCAAATCCCACTCAGATTCCTCTATAGAAACCCTGCAGTCCTAATTGCCAAGAACTATCCCAAAAAGGGCATTACTGAGGATGAGTGAGCCTGGTCCAGGGATCAGTCCAATTAGAAGGAAAGAAGAGATAAAGGAATTCAAGATACGTGACAAAGGAGAAGTAAAATATTTTGAGGGTGGGAGAAACCCAAGTGTTCATCAGCAGATGAATGGATAGACACCATTCATAAACCAAAGAATGGTGGTTACCGGGAACTGGGGGGGAAGGCAATGGGGAGTTACTGTTTAACGGGTAAAGAGTTTCTGTTTGGGAAGATGAAAAAGTTCTGGAGATGGCTGGTGGTGATGGTTGCATAACATTGGGAATGTATTTAATGCCACTGAATTGTACACTTAAAAATGGTTAAGATGTAAATTTTATGTTACATATATTTTACCAAAATTCAAATAAAAAAAATACTTTGAGGATAGGATGGTATTAGGACAGGGATAGGAGCATGACCCAGGGTTTCTTGTTTGGTGTATTAGTTTCCTGGGGCTGCTGTAATGAATTACTACAAACCGGATGGCTTAAAACAACAGAAATTTATTCTCTCATAGTTCTGGAAGACTGAAGTCTGAAATCGAGGTGCTAGCAAGGTTGGTTCTTTGTGGAGGCTCCGAAAGAGAATCTGTTCCTTGCCTCTTCCTAGCTTCCGGGGGCCGCCGGCATATTTGCTGCTCCTTGGCTTGTAGATACATCACTCTAATCTCTGCCTAGCCCTTCACACGGCTGTGTGTCTCTGGGTCTCAAATCTCCCTCTGCTTTTCTCTTATAAAGATATCAATCATTGAATTTGTTTCACCCAAAATCCAGGATGATCTTGTCTTGATATCCTTAACTTTATTACATCTGCAAAGTCTTCTTTTCCAAATAAGGTCACATTCACAGGTTCTAAGTTGGCATATATTTTTGGGGGGACTGGGGCACAATTCCACCCAGTACATTGGGAAGAGCTGGCTTTGCTCAGAATTATGAGGCTAAGCAAATTTGTTATTGGTAAGCTGCACCCGACCCTTCCAGTAGGCTATAGAGACTTCTTACCTCCTGTCTGTCCATTGCACCCCACTTCACTGCCCTCCCCTATGGGCTTACCCTACTTGTCCTGACAGATGCCTGAGCTCAGAATCTGTACAGATAAATTTTACATTCATCTGTTGATATCACAGGAGTGGGGGGAAGTTTCCGTTTAAGCGATCTAGCCATAGATTTTCAGGTAATGGGGCTTTGTTAGGTAATACATTGACTCTGGGGGTGATCATAGCAGTGGAAATAGCACATAAAACAGTACATCAGAGCCTTTACACTGTCCTCACAGTTATGCTGTATCAACACCCACCCCTTTGCCAAGCCCATGTGTCTGCCTGTTACTCTTAGTCTATGCCTTTTCCTTGGCCAAACAAATTTCTTCCAGGTCTCTTTGATCATTTTCTCTTTCCATGCCAAAAATAAACCTTGTTATCCACTGTGTCTGGAACATCCTCCCACTTTCCAAACCATATTGTTTTTCATTTCTGCATTGATTTCAAAGTCTTCCTCCTTCAGGTGGGTTTAAGTGATGTCATGACATCACAGCCCTTATTCTTCATTAAGATGGTGGTTTTTAAAAACAATTTTTTTCCTTTTGAATATACTTTAGAGCCAAATAGTTGTCTGTTTTACTGCAATACGTGCATTAGGCCGGGAGGGCCATGTAGGCACATGAAACTAGATTACAAAGTCTAATTCTGAGTAAATAAAAGACATCTCAGAAATTCCTGGGTCTTCTTTATCAGAATGGCTTTGGGTAAGCCAACCTATCTGGGTGAGAATGATTTGTAGTAAAAGTATTTGAGGGACCTGTGCAAGATCTATCCCTGGTGAGTGAAACATGAAAAATATCATAGGGTTAATTGCCCCAGCCTACAGAAAGATATGAGACGCATTATTTTTTCTTTTAGCTTCAAGACTCTCATATTTCATTTGAATTATTAAAAAAAAATGTTTGGTTCACTGGATGGTTTGATTAAGTAAGCATTCTCTACTTAAATGGTGAAAATAAATATCAAGAGAATAATTGTACATGCCAAGTGTGTTCAGTGAAGCAATATGTGTAGGCAGCATTGGAAACAGTGACACAGTGATTATCTGTGCATAACTTGGTCATAATATCATCACTGTCTAGACTACTAGACAATTAGCATCCAGACATACTATAGCTGGGATTGAGGAAGGTCATTAAAAAATGAAAGAGAGAATAGGCCTATTTGGGAAAGAAAGACCCAGCTCGTTCTTTTCTAGAAAGGTATATATTGGAATTTAACTTTGGATTGAGATAGGCTTTTAGGTTCAACTTCCTTTATGTGTCTCTGCTTGGTCCCTGTTTCCATAAATGTAGATAATGAAAGTTTCTTTCATTCATTTGGTTCAGTAATTTTATATATATTTAGTGCAAGGCATATTTGTTTGATGTGATAATTTACCCCAGTTTCCACCTCTTTATTCTTCTCCCTCTACGTTACTTTAAAGGACAGATTTCAGCATTTAAGGAAATATCAGTGTTATAATGGAAGTCTCTATGCAGATGACACCATGACCCAAAAAATCCTCAGCACAATCTAAACAGGGATATCTGTAGGAAAAAAACAGCATGCATCTTACAAGTCATCGTATCCTCTTTTATCCTCTGGAAATTTTAAGTGACATAAATTCATAAGATGGCAGAGAGTTGTGCGTTCACAAATTCCTGATTCTTTACCCTCCTGATACAATAGCTAGAGCACATTTCCCAGCCTCCTTTGCATTTGGATGGGGTTGTGTGACCAAGTTCTGGCCAATGAGATGTGGGCAGAAGTAATACATGGCACTTCTAAGTCTGGCCCCTAAAACCTCGCTCATAATTCTCCATGCTTTCATTCT
This sequence comes from Ceratotherium simum simum, assembly GCF_057802395.1. NCBI lineage: Eukaryota > Metazoa > Chordata > Mammalia > Perissodactyla > Rhinocerotidae > Ceratotherium > Ceratotherium simum. The sequence goes on from NC_141926.1 coordinate 10,814,353, forward strand.
TCTCTTGTCAACTAACTAATGTGCATAAGAGCTACAAAGCCCTCGGGGATGGATGGTAGATTCAGGAAGAAAGAAGCCCGAGTGGTAAGTCACCCCTGGAAAAATCACAGCCCCACCCAGAAGTCCTGAGTTTATCTATGGCATGACTGAGGAATATAATTTGGTTTTGTTAAGTCACTGAAAATTTTGGGTTGTTTGTTATAGCAGATAGCCCACACTGAACAATATACATGGCTGGCACCATAGCTATTTATTTGTTGTGCTAAAATAGGGAAACTTTCAGATGTACCTAAGGTGGCTGATGTCTGTTTTTGAAAGAGTCCGAGGAACTGCATCCAGTGTAGTTTACTATGAGTCACTCTTTGCATGGATATGTCTCATGCAATTAACATGTTCCCTGTAGAACATCCACTGGTTTTCAACCCCCAAACTTCACAGAGTATACATATCTTTTAATACAACCTTTATACTTACATTTCCAAAGGCGAATACAACACTCAGTCTAGTAATGAGAAAAAAGATAAGACAAAGCCAAATTGAGGGACATCCTACAAACTACCTGACCAATACTCCCCAAACTGTCAAAGTCATCAAAAAAAGCAGTGTCTGAGAAATGGTCATGGCCAAAAGGAGCCTAAGGAGACATCATGACTACATGTATCGTAGTATCCTAGATGGGATTCTGGAACAGAAAGAGGACATTAGGGAGGCACTAGAGAAGTCTGAATTAATTATGGACTTTATTTGTATGTATCAATAGTATGTATCAAAAGTATGTATCCATACTGGTTCATTAGTTGTGACAAATGTACGTAATAACGTAAGGTGTTAACATGGGGGAAACTGGGTATAGAGTACAGAGAAACTCTCTATCCTATCATTCCAATTTTTCTGTAAATCTAAAACTATCTTAAAATATAAAAGTTGCTAATTTTTTAAAAAGTATATGCCATGTTTTTCATAGACTGACTCGTAGGAAAAATCTGAGTTACTTCCCAAGTACAATTGGGTGACCAAAGGTGGTGAAAGCACGTTTCATGTCAAGGAGGGGTGTGTGTACCTTGGGTGTGATCACTGCTGAGAGAGGCCAGACCCTGCGCAAACAGCATCTGTTGTTAACAGCCAAGGCTATTTCTTTGGCGATCAGGAAGCCAAGTTGCAAGCATTTATCGTGTTGACCTGACATTAATGACTACAAGTCAACATAAGGTGGAAGGGCTTGGCATTGGGAATGGGGCCATGTGGGATTGCCTTGCACCATGAGTCTCCTCTGAAATCCATTCAATCACAACTTCTTTGGATAGTAATTCCACCTTTCATCTGTTCTGTCTCATCTCAGCATCAGAATTATAAATTCCTTAAAGGACTGACTGTGTGTTATTCATCTTGCCCTCTTTCCAATTGCCATAGCCCACATGCACATGCCTATGTGTATGGGTGCACATACACACACACAACATGCACACACATGGATACACACTCCCTACGCACGTACAGTGCCCAGCATGCAGGAGACCCTCATGAACTCTGGTGGCATGGAGAACAAACATCATTGCAGGGAAGATGGAGCAAGGCAGACATCACGAGCAAAGGGCCTCAAGTCTTCTGCCCAGGACAGACTTCTTCACTTGATACCTGTCCAGGACAATTTGTGGAAACTCTGACACAGAACCAAGAAAGCAGGGAGGGATGCATTTTCTCCTGGCTTAAATTTTTTTCTTAAACATACGTCAGCTCTCAAACTGATGAAAGAGTTAATGTTTTATTTTTTTCCCCTGCAATGAAAACATAACAGCAGAGATACAAAAAGCCAACTTTCTAAGGCAGATGCTGAAATAACAAGGTTGCTTTTAAAAATGAGTACTTAAGAAAATGGCCATTTTAAGTGGCGTGGCACCAACATGGTTACACCAGTGTTTATTTTTCTGTGGAACGTGTGTGTATGTTGTGGGTTGTCAGCGGAACCCTGGCCAATCCCGGCCAGGCATGAAGGAGTCATTTAGGGCCCTTCAAAATCATTAGGACTATTAGTCTTGACTTGCAACGAGTGAAATGCACAAACTCCTGCCAAAGCGGGAACAAGTTCTGCTGCTTTTTAAAGTCATCAAAGCCAGCTTCTCAGGGTGAAATATTTCAGAGCATAGCGCCTTCCTGTGCAACTGTCAGCGACATGGAGCATACATGCCAGGCTGTGGCTTTTGCTGGCCTCATAGTCCTCCACGAGGGTGCATGCGGAAGCTGTCATTGACCAGCCTGCTAGTGCCCAGCAAGTGTCCTTCACGAGGCAGCATCTTGCTTTACCTGGGGTTGGAGGGTGTGTGCAACTTCATGGCCTTCCCTCCTAAAGAAGTCGGCACTTGACCCCAAGTAGCTCCCTTGTACGATGGGACATGACCTCCACCCTCCACTTCTCTGAAGTTCTCCTCCTTTCTCAACATAAGGAAGGCAGGCGCTGCTGATTTTACAGATTGTTAAATTGACGTGTCACCTGACACCTACGTTACTAAAAACCTTCTTTCAAAACATACTGATATGCATGTGGTTTGGAAGACAGCAATGGGAAAGATAAAATGAGTTGTGTTTTTTTTTCCAATAAGTGTACATGCCCACATCATTCCAAACAATCACATATATTATAAATTTGGACAAGCCTCTTCCTCTTGCAAGCTCCTAGCAATCTTACTTTTTAAATGGAGGGATTGGCCTTGGCCAGAGACTTTCAAACTGTGGGTTGTGAAATCAACTTAATGGGTTGCAACCAGCATGGAAACATAAAGAATAGAACAGAATAGAATAGAATAAAACCAGTTTTTGTTTGTTTTGCAGATCATAAGTGTAAGTACTGGTTTGAAGAAGCCCGTTATTAAAAACACTTGTGTCTCTAGGCATGGGTCCACTATGTTATGATGTAAGATGTATTCTGAATTCTGAAATCCGCTGGCAGAGTTGACACTCTCATCTCTTTACTGTGCATCAAGGCTCTTTTTCTGTTTGCTGGTTACCTTCCCTCACCTCTCCATCCTTCTCCACGCTGCTCCATGATCTTGGAGGATGAGCTCTCAGGATTGCCTCAGAAGACCCTCTTGCTCTCTGGTCCCAGTTGGCTTCAGCCAATAGAGAGCCCAGTATGGCATGGAGGGAGAGGAGAGAGGTGAAGTCAGGCTTAATTTCCCAGCTCCCATTTCGTGGGGTCTCAATGGAGAAATACACCTTGTCCATTCTACTGTATCCTCAGCTCATCATAATTTGAGAGTGTTTTCTACTTCTTCTGGAACTAGGACAAATACAATGAAGTAGCCTTAAACTATAGTAGTGTATAGGCTTCATCCAAAATAGTTTTATATACAAATTAAAGTTTACAGGGAAGAGGTAAGGAATCATCATGTTCCATAATGTGCTCACTTGGTGGTAGGGAGGCTACACTATCAAAAAAAAAGTGGCTTTAGCAAGTGTGGTTCTTTGATGTAATCAGTGCAAGTCTATTCTAGAGATTAGCTAGAATCCTATTTTCTTGACTGAGTGCATTCCCAGATGATTGCTAGACAATTTAGAAGAAAGATCATAGAAAACAGTATCTAAATGAACACATTTCAGTTTATCATATTCATTTAAAATTTATTGTTCAGTTTGGCTTTCAGCTCACATAAGCATGAGATTAAATTTCATTTGGATGCTCTTACTTGCCTGGCAGTGTTCTAGGTGTTTGGGATACATCAGAAAACACAACAAGGATTCCTGCCCTCATGTAGCTTACATTCTAGCAGAAGGATACAGAAATTAAACATTTGTTATAAATAAATGTTTTGTATTAATGATGCTAAATGGTATAAAAAAAGGCAGATTAGGGTAGAGAGGGCTGGATGCTGGGAGTTGGGACAAGTTGCAGTATTAGGAGGCTAATGGGGTCATCTGGGAGAGATACTGTTGGCTCAGAATATAGAAATAGCAGAAGGTGGTGAGAGGTGTTTGGATTCTGGATATTTTTTGAAGGGAGAGCAAAGAAGATTGCAGTGAATTGAAGAAAAGTGTCAGGGATGACTCCAAGATTTGTGGCCTGATTAAACTGAAAAAGTGCCATACATTGAGCTCATATCACGGGAAACTGTGGCTCTGTGAATCAGCTCTAATGCTCTTCCCAAATGATGGGACAAATCTCATTGCAAAGATACATTTCCAAAGAATACTCACTTAACTATGATCATTTGGACACCTCCAACAGAACACAGTTTATAAAGTTCTCCCCTAAGTTTTTGTCTTCCCATGTCGATTATTTCATGAACTTTTTTTGGAGGTTCTCATTTACATGGGTCAAATCATGCGGGGTGACTGTGGAAGATTTTTGAATGAGCCAGATTGCAAATTTGGTGCCAGATTTCAAATCAAGCGTGTTTGGGAGAACAGCATCCTATTAAAATAACATTTTGCAGTTTACTTCCATGCACATGTAACTGTTGCTCCACATGTAGGCAATTAACCACTGATGTATGGATGTTTGTTCCAGCTGGTGCTAAAAAAAGACACATTCAGTGAATTATTTTTTAAGATTTGAATACTTTATAGTGCTGATTGGGCAGTAACTGTAGAAAAAGGAAGGAATATAAAAAGGCTGCCATGTATTCTTATTATTCCCAAAGAGAGGCTCTTTGACATAGTCCAGATAACCAAAACTCCCCATAAGACATAGAATTTACAGCCAAAAGGGATTATGTAAATCATAGAGCCCAACCACCAGCATTAAACACTGAGAAAAATGAGGCCCATCGTGTTAAGTGGCTAATCCAAGAGCATATCACTGGCTAGTAGAAGAGATACCCAGACTAGAACCTGGGTGAATAGACTATTGGCTGATGTTCTTCTCACCATCCAGTCTATTTCTCTTCTTTCTATCCTATTAAAATGAAGATATAATGGGCTTGTCTTTAAGGAGTCAATAGAATGCCCAGAAAGCCTGAAGATCCAGGGTTCCTGGGGCAGTCAGATCTATCAGAAAACCCCTGGTCAATTCTGCACACTCTTTACTCTCAGTATCTGCCTCATTTCTCTCCTGAAGCCACTGATAATCCACCTCTGAGCTCTACTGGCCCTGTTTAGTGAAGAATCACAACTGAAGCAGACTCAATAGCCTCAGCCCTTCACAAAACTAAGGAATAGGTCTTTTGTCAAGATGCTGTCACCCATCCCCGACCTCCCCTACCTCAGACTTGGTCCCTGGAAGGCTCAGCTTGCCTGCCCTCCTCCCCTCCCACTAATGTGTCTTGACTGGCTTTGAGTGATGGGAAAATGACCTGCTACTTGCTTCAGTACTGCTATTCCTCAGCAGAGGATTGGAGACATAACAGTCGATAACTAGGGTGTGGTCACCTAAGGAGTAACCTCCCCAGTGACAAGGGCCCATGGGTGCAAACACTGATGGTATGGTGGATCTGGTTTTGAATTCCCTACTGAGATCTCCCACCCTACGCCAGATCACAGAGGTGGGTCCTGGGCAAGGACTTCCAGTTGTACCCAGAAAGTTGGCTTCTGCAGACAAGCCAGCATCCCCAGTCCCAACCTGCCCCAGTTCACGGGTCTTCTACCAGGTCCCACACTCTCCTGTCCCTCTCCTCCACATTGTTGCAATGTCATCAGAGAGACTGTCTGAGATCAGTCCTAAGGAAACTGTAATTTCTTGTAGTAAAAGGAACATTGGACCAGGAATTAGAAGAACACAGTTCTGGGGAAGAGGAATAATGAGCCTTGCCCTGTGGGCATGTCCTACAAAGTTGCTGTTAGCCCCAAACGAATAATTAATGTGAGTGTAGGCTCTTTGTAAGCAATGAAACACTAAGCATATGTAGAATGAGGTTATAAGAGAGGTATACTGCCTTTCACTTATGGATAATTCCAGTGAAGTGCCAGACTTTTTTTCATTTATTTTCTCTTTCATTCAATATCCAATAAATATTTTTCAGACACTTGTAATAGGCAAAATTCTAAGATGACCCTGGAGATTTCTGTCTGTTGGTGTATAGTCAGGCACTAATCTAGGTACTCCTGTGAATGGATTTTTCAGAAGCAATTAAGGTCCAAAATCTGTTGGCTTTAAAAAAGGGAAATTATCAAATTATCCTTGGTGGGCCTGACCTAATCAGGGTGAACCTTTAAAAGAGACTGGGCTCCACCTGATGAGAGAGATCCAAGAGCAAAAAGGATTCAATGTGAGGGAGATTCTTCACTGCTGGCTTTGGAAATGGAGGGGCCTATATGCTAGGAATGTGGGTGGCCTCTGGGTGCTGAGTGTGGCTCTTAACCAGTAGCCAGAAAGGAAATGGGGATCTTAGCCCTACAGCCTCAAAGAAGTGAATTCTGCTAACAACCAGAATGAGCATGGAAGCAGATTTTCTCCCAGAGTCTCCAGATGAGAGCACAGCTAGCCAACGGTTTGATTTCAGTCTCGTAAGACCCGGAGTGGAGAACCCAGTCATACAACTTCCGACCTGCAGAAGTGTGAGCTGATAAACTCGTAGTGTTTAAGGCTGCTAAATTTGTGGACGTTTGTTACAGAGAGATAGAAAACTAGCATTGTACTCCTAAAGGAAAGAGCTATGATGCCTAGAGTCTTATATCTTCCCAGAGTGAACATAGTGGCTTCTGGGTACTCAAATAACAAACTTGTCTGGAATGAGTCGGGTGAAGGCATCACATAATTTTCCCAAAGCAGGGACAGAATTCAGCTTCTCTGGAACCACCTTATATCACCATGTGTCAATCAAGACTGACAGGAGGTGCTGGAGAGGGGACTGATGTGGTCAAGCATCACCTTTGGTCATGGGCTGTGCAAACCCAGCTGGAGCACTTGGAGGACGAGGTCCCTGAACTCGGCCTCTTTGGGAGCTGCCCCGATCAGCTGGTCGTCAGTTAGAACATCAATCAGATTTCTAATCTAGTGAGCTTTCTGCTAGTCTATGCTTTCTTCCTAATGACTTTTCAGTTCTGTGAAGCTCAGCAATGAGGGGAGTGAGTGTGTGAGTTTATGTGAGTGTGTGAGTGTGAGTCTGTGTGTGTGAGCATGAGCATGTGTGTGGCTGTGAGTGAGTGAGCATGCATGTTTATTTTCTTTACACAAACACATTTTCTTCCCTTTCTTCTTAGGCCATTGAATGGTGTTTTTTGAACTTCATGCAGAAAAAGAAAGTATAGCTTGGGCTATACTTCTGCTCTATTTTTATGCAACTTTATACCATTTCTTTTCCTTTTTGTGAGGACAGTACATGAAAGCATCAAAATGGACTTTCTCTAGTCCCCTCTCATCACTATACTCCTTTTGAGCTTTTGTTTCTTGCTGTTCCTCACCTGCTCTATTCATTTATTAATTGATTAAACTGTTCCTTGAATGATTTTCAACTTGAGAGGAAAAGGAACCAGCTAAAGAATGGTGGATGCATCTAGGTCCTCGGAAAAATGAAGCAAATGAGGCCAGTGCGTTTAGAAGTTCTGTCTCACATATTGACACTGCCTGGGTAATATCTGCCCCACTTGCTCTACCCTCCAGCCAAAACGAAGACACTTCCCTCAGGCGTGCCTGTCAGAACATAACCTCCCTGCCCCCCACCTTCTCCACCTGTAAAAAGAGGCAATAACTGTGCCTACATCACGATGGTATCAGGATTACACATATTTATTGTCAAGGAGATGAGAACACACCACGCCAAGATATGCCACTTTGGCCCAACGATTATCTTGAGCTAAAGGCAATTGAGAGTCAACTAATGTAGACAGAGTGCTCTGCCCTTCCTTTATCTGCCTATAAGTAAGGCATAAATCTCCCTTTGAGCGATGTGCCCCCCCAACCTCTACTAGGGAGAAAAGAGCAACTCTTATCATCAAAGACAGGGAGTCAACACTGAGATGAGTTTGCATAAACAGACCTTACTAAAATAGCCCTTATCTTCCATTGGGTCCCCCATGTATTTCCTACACACTTCCCCGCAATTTATCATTCCTTGAAACCCAAGCCCTCTTTCCTTTGTTGAAAGGGTATATAAGCCCCCAAATCTAACCACTTACTTGAGTTTCAGTCTTTTTCTGTGAACTCTCATACACACAAATATTAATAAAAGTTGTGTGCCCTTTCTCACATCAATCTGTTTTTTGTTAGCTTAATTCACATTCCCCTAGGTACTGAACCTAAGAGAGTAGAGGAAAAGTTTTTCCTTCTTAACAATTGATTAAAAAGAATCTTAGCCCAGTGTCTGGCATGTGATTAGATAAACGTTACCATTATCATTTTTCCATCTCTATTCCTTCCAATTTTTCAAAAACTATCATTCACATTCTGCCTTCTCCACACAGCTTCCTATGCTCTGCAACTCCCGCCCCTCAAGGGCAAGCTCTCCCACCTCTAATTCCAGAGGCAATGGTCTGTGCTTCTCTTAATATTGATTGTATAATGCTTTGCACCGATGCTGTTTATTCATATCTTCCTTACTGAACTATAAGCTTCTGAAGACAAGAAATCTGTTTAAAACGTGTGTGTCTCCCATTATATCTAACTCAGAAACTAGCACATAAATATATAAGCAGGAGGGGACTTTCTCTGTTACCTTTCTCTGTTCTAGTACCTTCTCCCCTTCTTTGGAAACATAACCAGCTTCCTCATGTGAAATGAATCATTGAGTTACCTGCTTCATTTTGTTTCTTTGAATCTAATAGAAATAAATTGCCCTTGTTGAAGTTATTAGATGCTTACTCTAAGAAAGAACAGAAACAACATAAGGAAAGAATATATTTTTTAATATTTGGGAGGACAGCAGGTGAAATAATGGCCATTCCAAAGACATCAGGTCCTGCCCCCTGGGACCTGTAAATGTTACCTTACAAGAAAAAAGGGACTGTACAGATATGATTAAGTTAATGACTTTGACATGGAAAGACTATCCTGGAATGTCTGGGTGGGCTCTAAAGCCAATCACGAGGGTCTTTTAAGAGAGAGGCTGAGGGAGATTAAACACCCAGAAAAGGAGAAGGAGATGGGAAGACAGAGGCGGGAATTGAAGCGAGACGGCCACAAGCCAAGGAATGCCAGCAACCACCAGAAGCAAGGAAGGTTCTCTCTCTTTCTCTCCCTTTGGAGGGAGCTCAGCCCTGCTGACACCTTGATTTTAGCCCAGTGAAACTGTTGACCTTCTGGCCTCCAGAACTGCGAGAGCATAAATTTCTATTGTTTTAAGTCACCCTGTTTATGGTAATTTGTCACAGCAGCCACAGGAAGCTAATATAATGTATAAACCTGAATATTTTCCCCATATATGTTTATATTTTTAATAAAAATGGCATTATACATGCATATTATTTTTTTTAACATGCATTTAAATATCCTAACTAACTTCCTGGTGAGAATTTTAATGGCTACAAGGAATTTATTGTATGGATGATACAATTTATTTAACCAATGTCCAACTGTGGCAGATTTTAAAAGTTGTTGACCATTCTTTGTCATTATAAATTATATTAAATAACAATCATTTTAATGAAAGCTTTGTATATGTTTATGAATTTTTTTAGGGTAAAAATCCTAAAAGTAGAACTTTGAGAAAAGTAGAAGTTTAGAAAGCTTCTAATAGTCATCTGTATATCCAGACATCACTTTTATTTTAATATCTAAATTTCAATAATGTATGCTTCCCACCTATATGATAGTTTTCAAGCTCCCACCCCCCACTCCCAATACACACAGATATTTTCTGTGGTCCCCATGGGTGTCATCTTCTCTGTGCTTTTTCTCTTCATCTGGCCCCCATGTGGCTGCATGCACCCCCACAGCACCACTTTGAAAGGCTCACTGCTTCTAATGCAGGTGCCCATTATGAGTTGACAGTCCTCATTTCTAGGGTACTACTTCTAGAAGCTTCCAAAACTACAATGCTCAGAGCACCGGATCCATGGTGGTTTCCATGCTGAAACCCATTCTGTTCAGGGAAAAATGATCTTCTCCCTGAGAGCATTCCACTGTGTTCATGGAGGACACCCCTAGTCCTGCCTTTGCTCAGAGACTGTCTCTCAGTTATGTTAATTGCTGGTCAATTTTTCTATAACCCATGGGTCCCAAGACCAAAGGCAAACCAGTACAGGCCTGTGAATACGAGTGGAGCAGACTGGATGTGACCACAGGGAGGTGGCAGGGAGGTGGGACTGAGGCCAGCTGGAGAGGTCACCCCTTTTCTCCTCCACACCTACAATTATTGACGTGTGGGAATGAGGCCCTGGCATTGTCAGGCCTTCAGAGTTTTCAAGAGGAGCTTGAAATCTATATCTCTGTGTAAAATATCTATATTCATATATGTTGAAAAGTTATGCAATCTATTTCGATACTGAAGGGCAAAAGAGAACACATCGGCAGCTAACTCCAGCTCAGCGCTCCAGGGCGGGAGCACTACACCACTGAAGAGGTCCAGGCCCTGCCTTCCACGGGCCTCCCTTCCCCTACCCTAAGTTATCTCCCCAAAGACCTCTTTTTCAGCTCCTTAGAACTAGATCTCCAAACATCTCTGTATTAGCCGGGCCTTCTAATTATCTTTGCATAACCAAAAATCTCTTTGTGGTAATTTTTTTAATTATTTTTTTTTATTGAGGTCACATTGGTTTATAACACTGTGTAAATTTCAGGTGTACATCATTATACTGCGACTTCTGTAAAGACCGCCTCGTGTTCACCACTAAAAGTCTAGTTGCCATCCATCCCTATGGTGCTTTGAAGGGATGTTTCCCTCTCCCCTGCCCACAATCCCCCAAATCAGGAACCATCTGCCTTGAAACACAAATTCAAGACCTTGATACATGTTAAATACAGAAAAGTTTGAAACTTTGAGGACACAGAAATTTATTCTTTCTAGCTTCCACCTTCTAAGACTCCAGAGGTGTCGGCACCAACTTGTATGCAGAAAGTAAGGTCTGTGGGTTCTGTGCTTGTCTTCTAAACTCTCTTACAGAGGAGGCAGACACTTCCCAGTTATAGGACATCTCCTTTCCCTGTTTCACATATTCCAGTGTATGCATCGTAAAATAGAGGTCTCTCGTTCAGTCATTTCACTAGCGCGCTTTATTGGTGCTCATCTTCCTTCCCACCATCCCACGTCTCTGCCCATTCTACTCATCCACAGTGAATTAGCGTCCTGCCTTCTGTGGCTTTGCTCATTTTGAGCTTCAAGGAGGCACACTTGTAGTTAGGGAAGCCCAGCAGCTGCCTGAAGTTTTCATATTTCTGACATAGATTGTTTTTTAGCTTTTGCCCTAGGAAAGAACATTGAGATTTGTTTTAAATAATTTCTAAAATAAAATTTTGCTCCTGGGGGGAAAATGACTGTGATAGAACACAAAACTTCCAGAATGCACTCCCTTCTTAGCTGGTATCCAATAGTATCTGATTATTGGAGCCTTCACATTCCTGAATTACTTAATCTCCTTTATTGTCTGGGATATTATCTCATTGTGTTCTTTAAACACACCCAAGAAATTTAGAGGCGACCTCTTGAAAGCATCAAAAGAATTTGGCTCTATTTCAATCTAAATGATCTTGAAAATCTGATTTAGTGAGGCATCCTTGACTTCTCCTCTCCTTTATTCTTTAATTTTTTATTACCCTTCGATTTTTTCTCTCCTCTTCGTTCCTGCTGCTACTGCCTTAGTTCTGTCCTCAGTCAATCATTATAGGTCCCTACAATGGTCTCTTACACCCTGACAGGTCTTTATTGACTTCAATCCCATCTCCTCACAGCCACATAAACCTGGTCATGTCACCCCTGATAAGCATCTTTCCTGGGACCTCATGGCCATTGGTGTAATGTCCCAACCACGGAACAGTGTATCACAAGCACTCTGTGATCAGGCTCTTGGCTCCATTTTAAGCCTCACCTCTTGCCTTCTCCCTGTGTTTCCCCTATTCTAGAATAATTAAATATGCTTGAAAAACTAGAAGTAAGACCACTCTCTGAGAGTCAAGCTATCAATCAAAACAAAAAGGGTAAAGACAGAAGTCTTCCAAGTCACACTAAGGCAATGGACTGGGTCATCAGCTGGTGAGCTTCAACTATAAGATGATTGAATGTAGCAACACATAGAGAAAAATGGTCAATCAGAAGAGAGTTGGCCACTCTTAATTAAAAAATAAAGATAAAAGTAGGATTTCAGAGGTAAACTAACTCATAGCCAATGGACCTCCAAATGTTCTAGTTTTGCCATCAGCAGGTATATTTCTATTGTGATTGTGAATCAATCAGGCTGTCTTAGCCTAGAGATATTAACTCAGAGGCTCATCTGCCAGTACTCTCAGCCAGGGGCTATTCAGCTCCCCCTAGGGGGCATTGGAAATACATGGGCATGCCTCGGTTTGTCGCAAAGACTGGGGGGCATTTACTAGTATTTTAGTGGCAGAACCAAGGGTGCTAAAGGTCTTGCAAAACATGGGACTTGCCCATACCGTAAGACACTGCTCATCCAAAATGCCAGTAGTGCCCCTACTACGAACATAGAGTCTTGGTTCTGATCTCAGCTTCCTGCTGTGGGTCAGTTGCAGGAAGAGTGTACAGGCAGTTCTGGATTTGCAGACATCAAGTCTAACTAAATGGCTGGCAAGGAACTCTCCCTCCCACTCCAATTAAAAAGTTCCAAGGAAGAATTCTGACTGGAGCCAGTTAGTTCATGCCCCCCACCCCTTTACCCATCAGTATGGCTACAGGGATGGGGGCTGTGATTGGCACACTTTGGGTCGGCCCACTTCTGTGACTGTGACTAGGGTCCATCCCCAGAGGAGGAGGGGGTGAAGAAGATGGGGTACCAGGTAGACACAAACAGTAGGCACCACAGTCACTTTCTCTCCCAGTAAAGTCTATGTGAAACCTATATTCTGAACTGAACACTGGGTCACGTCCACCATTGTCCCAAAGAACAAAATGACTCTTAACAATTAGTCTTCCATTCAATGTCAAAGATTCAAACCAAGCATATTAGATACCTAAGCCTGCCGTAACAAAATACCGCAAATTTCTTGGCCTAAAACAACAGAAATTTATTCTCTCACAATTATGGATGACAGAAGTCCAAAAGCAAGGTGTCTGCAGTGTTGGTTCCTTCTGGAAGCTCTGTGAGAGAATCCATTCCATGCCTCTCTCTTAGCTTCTGGTGGCTGCTGGCACCCTTGGCATTCTTTGGCTTGAGGCTGAAAGTCTCCATCTCTGCCTCCATTTTCACATACCCCTTCCCTTGGTGTCCCTGTCTCTCAAATCTCTCTCCCTTCTCCTTGAAGGACACTTGTCCTTGGATTTATGGCCCATCCTAATCCAGGATGATCTCATCTGGAGATACTTAGTTACATCTGCAAAGACTCTATTTCCAAATAAGGTCACATTCACAGGTACAGATATTAGGACATGGACATATCTTTTTGGGGGGACACTATTCAACCCACTACACCAACTGATACCATTATATCCCCAGGAAGCCAAAGTAGCTTTTCTATCCCTGAGTGACTTGGTTCTCCAAATTCATAATCTATGCTCATAGAACATGAATCGTTCATGACAAACACACTTTCTAAAAGTAAAGCTTTAGAACAAATGTGCGGATGGAGAAAATGAGCCTCAATTAAACTCCCTTTTGTGACCAACCTCTTAGAAAAGCATTAACTCTAATCTTCAGTGAAAAGCATTGTAAAATGAAGGTTGGATGGAAAGATGGTGTTTGAAATGCCTTGGGTTCCCTTTAATGGAATGAAGAGAGGCAGAATTTACTGTGATTATGATATGCTTTTAGCCACAGAAGGAGTCAGGGTCAGAGAATTAAGTGAAACCAACAAAACTGTGGCCAACTGTGGTTTTGTCTTCAGGAGACTTTGTGAATTATCAACAGCTCGGGAGATGGAAATACTCTCTTTCCATTCATGGTACCTTCAGAGTTTGTGTGAACCAGGCTTCTCTGCCCTTCAGAATCACTTTGTCTTTTCCACCTGCATTTCCAGTATTATTCTTTTGTTATTAGAGTGTTGAGAAAAGGGTAAGAAACAATGCCTTTGATGGGCACTGGTGACAAGAATTCTTTTTGGTTAAGCTAAGAAATTAGCACATAGTACATTTTACTATAAAAGTAGTGATAATATTCTCCAGATCTTCACATGGCTTTCTCTATCTGTCACTCTGGGCTTGGCTCAAAAGTTGCTTCTTCACAAAGTCCTTCCCTGTATCTGAAGCATCCTCCCCACTGCCCTCCACCCATGCCCTCCCACCGCACACTAACCCTGTCACTCTCTATCCCCTGCTTTATTTGTCTTCATGGCACTAGTGATGTTTTATTGAGGATATATTGATTTGGTTGTGCTCTGTTGCCTTTCTGGACTGCAAGCTCCAGGAGAGCAGGGACCTTGGTCATCGTGTATACCCAGGACTCATAACAGTGCCTGACACATAAGGGGCCTTCAATCAATATTCATTGAACAGATGGACGAGTGCGTGTGTGAATTCCTTTGCTGTGTGCCTTGTGTACTGACTCATTTCCTCCTCGGAGCAACGCTGCGACGTGGATGCTGAAATGAGTCAGAATAGTTCCCTGGGGAGAAGCGCAGCAGTTCAGAAATTAGTGAGGCAGTGTAAGACGCTTGTGAGAGCACAGGCTGTGGGCACCGACACCTGCTCTGCCACTTTTCGCTTGGTAGCTGGGCCTTTGTTTCCTTATCTGTGAAATGGCATGATAATAGTACCTGCCTCGTAGGGTTGTTGTTATCACAATTGAATGGTGAGAACAGAACCTGGTGCATTGTAGGCACTCAATAAACATTAGCTAGTGTGGTGCCCCTTCTGCAGATGAGGAAACTAGACTGCGAGTGAGGTAAGCTGAGCAAGAATACGTGGTTGCTGGGTGGTAAAGGCAGAATCAGAACCTGGATCCAACTTCCTGTGGAATCGGGTCTTCGCCGTGACGTTAATTCACTTGATGCATTTAGGGTAGACTTGAAAGAAAGTAGGTTGTGTCAAGAGAGTGCTGTAGCAGTCTGAAGGATGGAGCATTCGGTACTACAAATGACACTGTTACCAATGGGTCACCACAAGGACATTGGTCAACATGGGGAAACAATACCGGCCGATGTGGGGAAATAGCTCACGGCTGTGCAAAACAAAATCGAATGGCTTTCCATTTGAATTCTCAGAGCTGGTGATACAATAGGAGCCGGCCAACCTAGCCAACTTACCAATAAGCAAGTTTCATCAGACCCACTTCAAAAGAAGAGAGAATGGTTGAGTTCAAGCCGTGGTATTGCATGACAAAAAGCAGAAGTCAACTGGATGACTCACAGGGTGGTCAACCGTACTCAGCTACAGCTGCTGTGGCCCCGGATCCCTATCTTGCATTTAGCACAACACATGTCTATCTGCTAAGGCCCTTTGTGTGCTTACTTCTTGATTACCTTCTTCTTGGTCCATAGATCAGCCGAATCCATGGATAATCCAGAATATAGACACATTGTTCTGTCTCTTCAACCTTATCTTAGCTTCCTAGCTATGTTTTATTTCACCAAGAATCATTGTAATGTTTAGGAGCACAAGCCAATTGCACAGTTTTGGAATTTTGTTAGGCATATGCTGGGGAAAAGGGATAAGGTTTCAAATTTTTCCATAGACAATGCACAGTGAGTTGTGATTCAGAACTAACAGTTCTGAGCCTCATAGCGGTACTGCAATTATTAGGTATCCTGGTCATCAAGGCTTTAAGGACATCTGGAATATTGCCACCGAGGTCTTGAAATCCAAGCCAAGAGGCTGGATCCTTTTCATCTGTCGACCTTCCTTTCTTATGTGTGGCTTTTAGAAATAAAATCTATTAAAGAAAATTGACCCACTACTTAGCTATAACAGGAAGAGGTAAAAATAATTCGCTTGCATATTTATTCATTTATCTAATCACCAACAGTTCTGAAAATACCAAACTGAAAAATATACCACTTTCTTCTCATTGGTTGCAATTAAATAACTGCTCCAATACAAAGTAGTAATAATTTGAATGTTGGTTTCCCAAGTGCTGATTTCCTGATATCTGCAGAAACATTCATGGATTTTCAAGCTGATTTATTTTTATTTGATTTCTCTCTGTCTTTAGTGTCTCCAGAGAATATTCACATAGTTTTCTTATGAACTTTGTTCACTATAAAAAGAATCACTCATTCCTTTCTGTCCTGGTTGTTGGGAATTAGTATTACACTCTAAAATACAGTGAAATTCCATGTGAGTAAAACAGTTTATATTTTCCCCTAACTTACACCTCTTTTCCACACACACTGCATATTCTATATTATGAATATCTTAAATTACTACGACTTACACTCTACTTAGAAGAATTTGTTTTTTAAAAAAAAACCTAGTAAATTATCTATTACTTCATTAGTATTGTATTATTCCTGTGCTGTGTCTTAGAGAATACAGCAGACGAAAGTTCTTATACAAATTCCTGGTGATCCTATACCTTTGAGAGACATAGAGCCCTCTTCCAGCAAGCATGCAGTCAGGGCCTCCTGCACCAAGTGTTAAATGCTTAACATCTTTAGAGAGACCTCCTGGCCTTCTACCCAAACCAACGGTCAGCACTGAGCTGGGAGAATCTCCTCTGTTAGAAAACCGTTTGATTGACAGGAAGGAGAAAATCCATATTGACTACTGTATTCTGCTCCTTTGGTAGGTTTTGTTATTGTTGATGGCAAAGTGCAGGAAGCTACCATTTATTAATTTCCTTCCACCCCTTTCTCAGGATCTTCAGCACGTTCCCCTCCATCAAGAGATTGCTGACTCAGTTGAATATTTTGTGGGCTGGATTATATTAGGGAGGTGTCCATTTTCAAGTCTGTGGAAGGAAAAGGAGACTCAGTTTTAAAAGAAATTCAGAGAAGACAGGCTAAAAATAATTGCTCTCACAAAAAATAATAAATGAAAGGGTGTGCCACATCCACATTACTTCAGAATTTTAAAATAACGTCCCAGATTGTTTATTAAAAATTGAATCTCTCCAATCCACATAAAATCACTGTGATAAGAACTAAAGTACTTCCTATCCAAGATATTTGCCTTTTAATAGCTAAGTCTGAGTGACCTCAAAACTTTCAAGATCATAGATTCTGTCTCTCTAGAGCAGTGTTTCTCAACCTTGATATAATTGACATATGGGGCCGGATACTTTGTTGTGGGAGACTGTCCTGTGCATTGTAGGATGTTTAGCAGCGTCCCTGGTTTCTACTATTAGATGCTAATAGCACTCCCCCACCCCCATTTGTGACAACGAAAATATCTCCAAGCATTGTCAAATGTCTCCTGGGGAGCAAAACCACCCCCAACTGAGAACCACTGCTCTACTGCAAGGATAGCAAGACTTTAAATATACAGCTTACAACTTAATTCACATTCACTGGTCATGGTTATCTGAAGGACTAGTTGAGGAAGATTCTGAGGGCTCAGCTGAAAAGAATGTCTTGGTCAATTAGCAAGGTCTTCCATGGGTCTGGGAGTGGGGAGAGGTGCTGTATTAGTTAGGATTCTTCAGAGAAACAGAACCAACAGGAGAGAGAGAGAGAGAGAGAGAGATTGCAAGAGAGAGAGTAATGATTAATTTTAAAGAATTGGCTCGCATGATTGCAGGGGCTAGCAAGTCCAAACCTGCAGAGTAGGCTGTCAGGCTGGGGACCCAGAGAAGAGTGGCAGTTCATGTCAAAAGGCCATCTGTTGGTAGAATTCTTTCTTGCTTGGAGGAGGTCAGTCTTTGTTTTATTAAGGTCTTCAACTGGTTGGATGAGGCCCACCCACATTATGGAGGGAAATGTGCTTTACTCAAAGTCTACTGATTTAAATGGTAATGTCCTCTAAAAATACCTTTACAAAACATCTAGAATAATGTTTGACCAAATATCTGGGTACCATGGCCTAGTCAAGTGGACACACAAAATTTTAACATCACAGGTGCCTACTACCTCTCTAGTGAAAGCACTTTAGACTGGACCCTTGACCACACTGTACTTCATCTGCACGTGTGGTTAACACCAGCTGTGTCCACTGGATGGATCCCAGAGGAAAGACATCAGCCTGCACCCCCCATATCAACAAGTATGACATGACGCGGGGAAGAAATCAGAAGACGGCAATGAAATCTAACACACAAATCAGAAGAGGAAGAAAACCAGCTGGAAAGATGGAGGCAAATGTACCCTAGATGGGGGGTGGGCGTGGGGATAGATTTTAAAATGAAAAGAAAAAAATTTGCTGCAACAGATGAATCTCACTGACAGAAGCTTGAGTGAAAGAAGCCAGAAACAGAAGCTATACACTAGAAGATTCCATTTCTCTTAAATAAAAAATAAGCAAAATCAATCTACGGTGTTAGAAGTCAGAATGGTGGCTGCACAGGTGGGCTTTTGGGATGCTGGTCATGTTCTTTTCTTGAGCTGAATGCTGGATACATGAGTGGGTTCTGTTTGGAAAGCTCATCAAGCTGTATTTATTATGTGGACGCTTATCTGTATGTATATAATATGTGAATAAAAATGTAAATTAAAAAGGCACAAATAGCAAGAAAATAAGAGTGGGAGTGAGAAGATAAGAAAGGTGGAGGTGGCAGTAATGATTATATTATCAAATCATAGGCCGGTTCCACTGTTTTATCTACTACACAATATTTTAATACTAATTATGCAAATATTAAAGATTCACTATTTTTCGTTAAGGAAATGAGGAGACCTTTAAAAAGACTGACAATATCCATTTTTGACAACCGATTAGGTAACAGGACCACAGGACCCAGGAGGTCCTAAACTACTAAAGTTCTAGCGTTCAAAACCATCAGCAAACTGAAGACCAGTCCTGTGACAAGTGAATAAATGCCCCACACAATTCCAGGAGAACTAAGCTAACCTAGATAGCTTTCTTTTTAAGTGGAAGATAGAATACTTCAACATGAGCAGAAGCACTATGCTAGGAAGAATGAAAAAATGTACTGGGCTCTTCATCAACACCCTTTGTAGTTAGAGTCTCCAGTGCTTCCTGGGGTTGACCAGATGACCTCAAAGGTCTTTTCTGTTCCTCATGTTCTATAATTTCTATATTCCACCATAATGTATGAAATACGCATTCAAATCATGACTATAATACAGTTTTATAACTTAGTGCTTTTCTTCCATTCTTAGCTTCTCCTTTAAGAAGGAGAACAGAGACCTCAGTGCTCACAAGCAAATCACTGTTTTGTTTGGTCTGAAGTCAGATGGGCAGCCTCCAAGGAAAACTCCCTTTTAGCATTTTCCAATTAGAAAGTGCTGCACACTGCACTAAGAAACTGTGTTCTTTCCCACTTTCCATCTACTTTTATTGCCATTATTTATCTGGGAGGATCATATTTCAAGAAAGACTTTTTCCCTAACCAAAGGGAAAAAATACATTTCTTCTTAAAAAAAAATCCAGCCATCCCAGATCCAGTAGGATGTCTATCATTTTCAAGCTGTGACATTTTTTATGGAGTTTTGAATAAGTGGATATTAAGAAGAGTGGTAGCTTATAAAAGCAGCTTGCTGGATAAAGACCTATTTGGAAAGGCTTTTAAAAAGTGCATTATTTACCCACTGGAGCTGTCAGGTTACCATGTTTACTCAAGGGAGGGCAGGTTTTCTTTTTTTGAAATCTGGCCTAAGCTTTTCTTAAAACAAGCTATTGACCGGAATCAATACAGAGAGGGGCCTAAAAAGACACAGGGCAGCCTGGCCTTGCTGGTGCCTAAATAAATTGTCAGCCCAAGGTCATGCCTTCCATCATTATCAGAAGCTATTTTTCAGTGGTTTATATTGTATGTGAACTGCTAGAGGCCCAAAGTGTAAATGCGAAAACATGTTTGGGGATGGGAAGCCACTCCAAGAAGCCCCCGGAATTCATCAGGTTTCCCTCTAATACTGATAAAAAGAGGAGAACATTTTGAATATTCAGTGTTACAGATTTTGATTATTAAAACTATTTGTAATTGCAATTTTGTTTATATAACTCATTGTTCATACCATTTAAGCAAAATTGAATATGAAATATAATCAATGTCTTCTTCTCTTGTCCTTCTCAGTCAGCAGACCAGGGCTGTAGTCTATGGCTTGCCCTTCTGTCAGAGTGTCCAGAAAAGGTTCCAGAGAGCTCAAATGCCACTTTGGATCTTGTTCCTTACTGGATGTACCAGTCAGTTACTAGTGTGTCATCAGCATAAGCTTGGTTATGCTGCTGTAATGAACACGCCCACAGTCTCAGTGGCTTAATACCATGAACATTTATTTCTCACTCAGGCAGAGTCCACCATGGTTTTGGAAACCTCCTCAAGTCAACTGTGCTCCGTGTAGCAACCTGACCTGAAGAAGGATTGACCGCTTTAATCTGGGGGCTTGACCATGTCACCACAAGGCCTTTTTCATAGCTGTCACAGCAGGCAATCAGGGGGACATAGCACTCTGCTTGCGACCCATTGAGCAGAACTAGCCATGGGGGTCCAACCAACTGGAAATAGCGGGAAAGGAGAATTGTCATGTACCTGGAAAGACAGGGGAGCCAGATAAAGACAAAGACCCAGAAGTTTTACCACAGTGAGAAAAAGAAAGCAATCTAATGATTTGCCTTTTAGATAGGAAATTGTGTGTTTGTGTGTGTGTGATTGTGAGAAAGAGAGAGAAAAAGAAAATTCGAGAGAGATTAATTGTATGAAGAGGGCAGTGTGATGGTGGTAGGTACTCTTCAGATCTGAAAATGAATTTTAAGTGGTCTTGTGCCTAGGTATTACATAAATAATTGAACTCGAAGATGTGTGAGTAGTGTTACTAGAATATAGAAAAAAGCCAATTTATAGGTTTATATTCTTATAGATTTTGTTGATTGATTGATTGAGTAGGAGATTTGCAAACATATTTAAAACTAGAACTCTTTAAATGAAAAACCAACTTTATATAGGTAGAGAAAAATAATATTCAAGAAGACTCTTCCATATAATTCTAAAACTGGTTCTCAAACAAAGACAATTTTGCCCCTCAGAGAACCTTTGACAATGTCTGGAGACATTTTTCACTGTCACAACTGGAAGTGGGAATGTCAGTGGCATCACTGATAATTCACAGGACAGCTCTAACACCAGAGAATAATCTGGGTCAAAATATCAATAGTGTTAAGGTTGGGAACCCTTAACCTTAAGTTCAACATTATGAACTTAGTTGTCTCATTGTAGGAAGGTTCTTCCTGGTTTAAGTTTTTCCATTTATTAAGCAGATGACTTATTTTCATCTCATATATTTAAAGATAGATTAAATAAGAAATTACAGACATTGGAATGACCTGGGTCCCACAAAAGCAGAATTCCCACACACCCTAAGACGTTATAAACTTTGAGAGGTACCCAGTCATGTCACTTATTCATTCAATAGATATGTAGACATTCTGTGAGCACCCGTCGTGCTCCAGGCTCCGTGTTAAGCACTAGCCACGTGGAGATGAGCAAGACACTGTAACCACACCCAGGGACCAAGGCTAAAACAAACACATAAACAGATAATCCAGTCGTGTTTGGTGGATATTATGGGTAGGTTTACCCAAGGAACCATCATCACTTCACTCAGACATGTGACTGAGTTTCTGTGTGTATAATGTGTGCACACACATACACGAAAACCAATACACTTCTAAAAATATTTCAATATATTCACACACCACAAAATACATACTAATGTACAAAGCAATTATGGTCTTTAATTTTTTCGTGGCACTGGGGATACCTTTTATTCACAGCAGGGAACCCATGGGGTTGATGTGAAGGCTCTGAGCACAGAGTGGCCCAACCAAACACTTGTTACACTATTAAGTTAAAATAGAGAGGCCATGCCAATAGCCACAAGAGATATAAAACAATATAGACGAGTGGACTTAAAAGATCGAGTCTGTGCCATGTTTTTAGATTTATACAATAAATATTTCTTTAGTACCTACTATGTGCAAAACATGGGGGATGATCTGATGAAGTAGGAGGGAGAACTGTTTGTGACCTCAAAGAAGAGATGGTAGACATGCACTGAGAAACAGGAAGGCAGGGAAGAGGGAGCAGAGGAGGGAGTGCTGGCAGGACTAAGTGCTCACTGAGGACTGACTGGTGGAAAACTCTGTCTTGGGGCTCTAATGGTGTTTGTTTGTTTGTGTATTGCTTACCCTTTACCTTGACTGTCTTGCTCACCACTGTTCCCCCAGCTTCTGGAACAGTGCTTGGCACATAGTAAGTGATCAATAAATACTGGTTGAGTGAAAGAATGGATGAATGGATGGATCTCAGTCTGAGGAGGGAAGGGGAAACTTTACAGTCCTGAGAGACACGGGCAAGGCAGGGAGGAGAGGCAGATCAGAAGGAATGACTGCACTTAAGATGGAGTAGACCCTCGGCCTGTTGCCTCATGGAAGCGGGGCAGAGGAAGGCAGAAGGGAATGACTTTCACAAGCTCCAGAGATCTCCAAAGACTGGAGATCAGAGAATATGGAAGAGGACTGAGAGGATGGAGAAGATTACACAGGCTGTGAAAAAGGGGTGACCTACTTGGAGTTAGACTGTGGATCTTGATTCGGATGAAGCTCAGAAGCTTAAGTCAACTGTGACTGGCTTCAGACCAAGGTCCCTGATGTCCCTCTACCCTTTCCAACCCCAAATAAATGTAGAGCAGGAATTTGAATCTGGCTTTGCAATACCCAAGGGTGCAGCTCAATCTCAGGAAAAAGACACTCATTTAAATCTGCTTTAATTCGAGTGCTAAATCTGTCATAAAACCTTTTAGGAAGTTTTCTGTGAAAGTTACTAGACAAAGGGTTCCACTGTAGTGGCCCCCCAAATGGGTGTAATGGTCACCGACCCTGTGAGGCAGAACCATCACATGCTGTCTGATTTATTGAGATATAATTCACATAGCATAAGTTCCCACTTTTAAAGTATTCAGTTCAGTGGTTTTTAGTATATGTTCAAAGTTGTGCAACCATCACAACTATCTAATTCCAGAAGATTTTTATCATCTCAGAAAGAAACCCCATAACCATTAGCAGTCATTCCCCATTCTCCCTTCCCCTCAGCCCCAGGCAACCATCAATCTATTTTCTGTCTTTAGAGATTTGCCTACTCTAGGCATTTCATATAAATGAAATCATACATGTGGTCCTTTATGACTGACTTCTTTCACTTGGCATAATGTTTTCAAAGTTCATCCACATCGTAGCATATGTCAGTACTTCATTCCTTTTTATTGCCAAATAATATTCCATTGCGTGAATATAGACTGTTATGGGCTGAATTTTTTCCCCTTTAAAATTCATATTTGAAATCTTAACCCCCCAGTGCCTCAGAATATAATTGTATTTGGAGATAAGATCTTTAAAGGGGTAAGTAAGTTAAAATGAAGTCTTTAGCTTGGACCCGAATCCAATAGAACTGATGTCCTTATAAGAAAACAAATTTGGACACAGACATGTGCATGCACAGAGGAAAGACCACGTGAGGACACAGTGAGAAGGCAGCTGTCTGCAAGCCAAGAAGAGAGACTTCAGAAGAAACCAAACCTGCCAACACCTTGATCATGGACTTCTGGCCTCCGGAACTGTGAAAAAATACATCTCTGTTGTTTAAGCCCCAGAGACTGGAATTTTGTTATGGCAGCTCCAGCAAACTTATACTGCCATAGTTTGTTTATCCATTCATCAACTGATGGACATTTGGGGATCAGATGCTTTATTCAGGGATATTGCATCTGGCTCTGACATGCCAGATCCAGTTCAGTGTGTCTTGAGGGCTCTGGAACCCCCTCTATTGGCTCAGAATTTGTGGAAGTTCATAAGGTGTGAGTACCAGCATGGTGGGCTAGTTTCTAATCCTGCTTTCTCTAGCATGAAAGTGGACGGGCACATATCTTGTATTGCTGCGAGGATAGGTATTGTGATTTCAGGGCCCTGGCAATGCCAAACTGCACAAAAGTATTTCTCACACTGCAAGGTGCTACTTACATTCTTGCCTGGCTGTATTTACTCCAAAGGAAGGCTCAGATGGAGAGAAATACCTGAAGTGTGCATGGGTTTTTAGAAGACCTCCATGAAAACATATGCTCTCACTCACAACTGGACTGTGTGCTGGATGGGCACTGGTCTCTCCCCAACACAGATTACAGTCAAGTTAATTACCATGGGGGAAGCCTTGCCAAGCCTGGACAAAGTGGGATAAGACAGAGTGTTGATTGTGGGGAGGTTATGGCACACAGAGTCAGAAACTCAGGCTGAGGGCAACTGAAATGGGCACACAAGGCTCTGCATAGAGGAGGGCAGCCAGGTCAGCTCAGACCTGCTGGGAGCATAGAGTGAGAAACTATAACACACTGTACAATTCTCACCTATAGCTTTAAAACCTGCTTTTGTGCATTTGCTTCTGGGCGACAGGTGTGCGAGAAAATACCTATCCATGAACATACATAATAAAGTGTATTATGTTCACTCTCAATTTAAAGAGAGATTGAGGATGAAAAGGCACCCCAGATTGTAAAGGACTTTTCCCCCTGTTCCCTAGACCTGAGATAAGAACCAAGCTTCCTGGGCTTAACCACTGATGATGACAACCGCATACTTTCCTTACATTGTTAAAATTCTCTCATTAGGAAACTCCCCAGGCAGCTGAGCGATGGAGAAAGTGGAAGTGTCTCTATTAGGGGGTGTAGCTCTTTGCTTATTGGCAGGTCAGCCGAGACTTAGTGTCAGAAGGAAGGTGACAGGTGACGAGCAACACGTAAGGTGGCCAATCGCCCTGTCACCATCTTTTGTGTGAGGGTAGAGATCACACATGTACAGCTCATATTGTGCTTCCACCCCAGCCATCCTTCTTTGGGATCTTGGAGACTCAGGGCTGTTTGTGTAATTGCTTCTTGTAAATGAGCTCTACTCTGCAACACTTTACAGTAAACCACTTTCCTTTGCCATCTGGTATCCAGTTGTTTTAACCGAGTTTCCAGGATTTGCATCAGTCATTTACAAGAACCTTTTTAACCTTCACAAAATGAAATAATTGAAGTCTATCCTTTCAACTTCACATTGCTTCAGAAAGGCTTGGAAATCAAGGAATGGAGGGGTTGAAAGATGGGATGAGATTTTTTAAAAAAAGGCTCAGCTCTTTGCTGAGATGATCAGAAATGCTGCCTTTTGAGTGAGGGGTCGCGAGGCTAGAATGGGTTCTCACTTCTGTTATGGGTTTATCTGCATGGAAAAACTCTCTCTTGCGATGTTAAAACGGAGAGGCTGATAAGCTGGGAAAAGGAGTTGCCTTCCTTCGCACCAGGTCTAGAAATCCTCTCTTGGTATAAACTGGTGTCTTCCTGCCCAAGTTTCTCCATTACTAACCTTTCCCCCCTCCTGCTTTAAACCGTGTCTGCTGTGCCTTGCTCAGAGGGAGAGGAAAATGAAGAGAAATTCAAATATTTGCATTGTGCTACTTCTCTTCTGCAATGCTTGTTTCACTAAATAATGTAGGTGGAAGAGGACTAGGACCATCGGATAAAATGGTGGATTTTATCTACATTCTCTGAACAGTCCAGAATATAAAACCCTTAGTTGCAGATAAGAGTATAGTTCAAAAGTGTTTGGCTCTTTTTGACTATCTGGCCACCTAGTGTCTTTCTCATTTTTAGTCCTAATCACAATAGATGACACAAAAGCTTCTAGAGACATAAGTAAAGGAAAGCTTTAATTAAAAATAAACTCTCTACCTTTCCTGAGAAAGACTTTTCCAAGATGCCTGTTACTTAAATCTCAATCCCATAATGACCCACTAGCCCTTTGCGCGGTAGCATAAATTCATTTCTGACTCGAACAAACCATAATTTGCTTGGGTTATTCTGATGATTTTCTGATTAACAATTCTCATATTCCCCAAATAACTTAGTCTGAAAATGATTCTTTTTAATTTATCGAAAGGTCTTCTTAAGAGTTTCGAATGCTTTCCTAAGGAAGGTTCTGATTCTCATTTATTTTCCTGTCTTTTACTATCTGGCTCCTGATTGTTGATGAGAACTCTGTCTTATGGGGGAAAGCATGGAACATATTCATGAGAAAGGGAACAATCTATGGAATCTCAATAAAATGGATCCTTATAGGGCCAACCCCAGTGGCCTAGTGGTTAAGTTCAGTGTGCTCTGCTTCGGCAGCCTGGGTTAGTTTCCCGGATGTGGACCTACACCGCTCTGTTAGCAGCCATGCTGTACTGGCAGGCAACATACTGAAAAATAGAGGAAGATTGGCACGGATGTTAGCTCAGGGCAAATCTTCCTTGGCCAAAAAAAAAAAAAAAAAGGATCCTTATAGCCCATCTCAACCAGGATCTGCATCCAAATGATCCCCCAAGTCTTGAGGAGGAGATATGTGGGGTTATTTGCATACCAGTGGAAGCACACATCCAACTGCAGAACTGAGCAGTTATGGAGTTATTTACTCTGTCCTTCTTTGGGAAAGAGGGAATTCTAGCCATATTGTCCCATAAGACTTCCTAGACATACCCTCTACATGCTCTTCTCTCTCAAGTCCCTCTCCTTGTAACCTTTGCCTCCCTCACTGCTCACTCTGTCTACAGGTTCCCCACCCTCTACTGTCTCCACATTCTCAATGGTTCTCCTCACTTATCTGTCCCCTTACCCTGCACCTCTTCTTCTTTCTAATTAGAAACAACTTGGCTAGCTTGGAAGAGCCCCCTCCCCACATCCCATGACAAAGATCTGGCGGCTGGTCCAGCAGATCAAGCATCCTACCTCCTCAGAAGGCTGGAGTAGAGATAGTGATGCAGATTCTTATAACTGAATATTCTCTGACTCAGTGGATGTGAGTAGGACCAAGATAAAGAGCTGCCCACTCTGTGGGGGATGTAGCCTGTTGAGTTCCTTCCAGTCCTTTCAGGGCACTGTGGTCATGTCCTCACGTATTTGAGACTTTAGTTCAGAGTTGTCCCTGTAGGTTGCCCAGTGTCTTAATGGGCCACTTGTTAACCACATGCTATTAGGTGAGGGATGAGGACATGCACCCTAGAAAACCTTAGTTTTCAATTTCGTTCTTCGTTTCTTGGTTCTCAATTTCTTTCTTCATTTTATTCATTTTCCTGGTTTCTTTCAACCACACAGGAAAATATATCTGTGCACCCAAAGAGAAATTTTAGGATGTAAAATGTTGATAGGTTTGAGTAAGAATTTTAATTGTTGTTGTTTTCTGTTCACATAATTAAACAATGCTTCACTTGCAGTATTTCCTAAGAGTATTTCCTAAACCAGTAAGGCAGAGACTTGTTCTAAAGTTTGAAACCATGGCCATCCATGGATGGGGCCCTCCTAAGAGTTAAACATTGTAAGATTTTATTCTAAAGAAAAGGTGCAGTTCACGGAGGAATTGGATCCTCTCATTGAAGCCAACCTGGAGAAGATCTACCCAAGAGGATTGGGGATTCTGCCACGTAAGCACATGGTCTCTGCTGTGGGTAATGAGTTTCACCCACACTAGCTTCCGAACACTCGCACTAGTCTTTGATGTGGGCAGTGGTCTGGAGAAAGGGTACATGGCTTTCATCAGCTCGCCAAAGAGGTAGATAAGAACTATGCACGAAAGGGCGTCATTAGTTCTCCGTTTGATGCACGTAATCAAAAAGGGGCATCAGAGAAAATAACATTAGCAGCATTGGTGGCAAAGACCGGTTTGGAAAAACTGTTCTGTGTAAGGAGAGTGTTGGGATCCTGCAGTACATTCCTCTGGCATTTTTATTAGATGCAATGTCTTTATTCAGCCAGGCACCAAGTGTGTTATAGCCACTCACTTATTTGAGGAAACTGCTTTCTGTGGGGGTGCGTGGCGGCTCGCCTGCTGGGGCACCTTCCCGCGGCAGCCTGGGCGTGATTCTCCTTTAAGGATGGAATAGATCCGACATGAATTGAAGCCTGTGCTGAAGCTGATGTCCAGTGTAAGCAGAGCAGGTCTGGATTTTTACAGCTTGGTGTTCCAAGTCAACGTTTTGCTGAGAAATATTAAGTGTAACCAAATATTACAAGGAACACAGTGTTCTTGCTATATTTCCAGGGCATCTGATCAATGGGAAAAATGAGAAGTAGAAATAAACAGAAAGGACACAGAACTGAGCAGGCAATTGGGCTCAAAGGAAAACTGAGTAAAGCAGAGGAAATGATTTTTCAAAGAAAATACAGATAACCAGGCAAAGAATGGCCAATGTGACACAGAGAAGAAGTGTTTGACTGTCTTGCTCTGGGTCCGGGTCAAGCCAGGGAGCATGGTGGGGCTGTGTTGAGCATTTTCCTCTGGGGCCTGGTCTCTCAATAAGTCCAACTGTCAGAGGGAATGCCAGGAACAGGCGAGATGCAATGCAGTCAGGGGAAGGCGGTCGAACCTCCGGGAGAAAACAGCCCTGCAAAACGGGAGCTGATGAACCGCAGCCAGGAGGCCAGGCAGCCACGGCACCCCGCAGGGCTTTACTCTGAAGAAAACATGGAGTTCACGGAGGAAGTGGATCCTATAACTGAAGCAAACGTGGAGAAGATCCACCCTAGAGGATTGGGTCCCTTGGGGACTCTGCAGTTCAAGCCAATGTTCTTTGCCTCGGGAGCCTCACCTACATTACCTCCTGGAACCCTCAGAATAGTGTGTGATGTAGGCAGCAGGTCATGACAGCTGCTCTACGGAGCAGGGTTCTCCTTTTTTGTTGTGAGGGGTTTTCTGTGCATTGTAGGATGTTGGCCAGCACCCCTGGCCTCTACTCACTAGATGCCAGCACATCCTCCCCACAGCTGTGACAACCAAAAATATCTTGTCAGATGTGCCCTGGGGGCACAATCACCCTCAGTTGAGAACCACTGCTATAAAGAAAGAACTAAGACCCAGAAAGTCTATGTGGCACATCTGGGGTTGTACAAGAAACTGATACAAAGCCAGACCAGCAACCTGCTAACTACAGAGCTTTGAAGGCGTCTCGGCCTTTTCTATGACTGCAGTCTCAGCTGAAGCAGAACAGAGTTGGGTCCTGTGTTCAGACCTGGACTCCACACTTGACTTACTGTCTATCTGAGCGTGGCTACATGCCCATTTCATTATGTCTCAGTGTCTTCATCTGTAGAACAGCATTGATGATAACTGCATCCACCTTACAGGATATTAGCTGAATAGAACAAGAGAGGCCAAGGAAAGAGCACAGTACAAAGTAGTGCTATGTGGTCAGTTCTCAATAATGACTACTTTTGGTCCTTCCCTGCTATCTGCTGCATACTCAAATAAATTGCTTATAGTTTCTTTCCTTTGTTTATATGGTTCCCTCTACCTGGAATTCCACCAACTTCTTCATATGACTAGCTTCTTCCTGCTCATCGAGACACAGTTTAAGTTTCACGTCCACAGGGCAAGTTATGGGTCCCCATGCTATGCCCCCATAGCAGCTCCCAAAATGCCAGGTTTACCACATTATATGTGCCGAAATGTCTGTGTTTGTGTCTGTCTTCCAAACTAGACCGACAATGAGCAAATAGGTCCAGGACCCTGTATAATTAATTTATACACCCCTATGGCACTCAGTGAATGGGCAAGATTTTGCTAGGTAGAAATGGGAACGGTGGGTAGCCTGCTGGGTGGAGAGAGCCTTAAAGGAGAAATGATGGTGATGTCTGAGAGCAAGGAGAATGCTCAGAGAATGTCTGGAATTTGGTCAGAAGGCACGAGTGCCAGGTTGGGCCCCCTACATAAGCTTCAAATGACAGTTTTGTGCTTTACCAGTCAATGGAAGTTGTGATATGCCTTTGGTAATAGGGGAAGGATGTGTTGGGGATAGCTTGATTACAGCTATGCCATGGGAAGATTAAACTGGCTGTAGTTTGCAGTATTAATTGGACCAGACAAGGTCTGGAGACAGGAAAAGATTAGTTGAGAAACTTAACTGCAGGAGAAAGGTCATGGAGCCAAAATTATAAACACAACTGTAAAACATCTTCGAGTTAATAAGAGTGTTAATATTGGAGAATGGTGACAAATGGTCAATCATTGATTGTTTGGGGAGATGAAAGAGAGGAAGAATCCTCAGAAGTAGTATGAGTATTTTGGGGTATAAGAAGGTTGTTCTGCCAGCGAGGATTATTGCATAGGGGAGTCCGATATCAAAGAAAGTTCTGGACTCTCCTCTGGAGATCTTTAAAAAATATGGGTGCTCTTTCTCAGTCAGGTAGGGGTGGTTGAGTGGCCTGACTAAATTTAGGGAATGGGGCCAGGGGGAGAGGGGTCACGAGAACACTGGTAGAGATGGGACAAGTGTTCTTGTCTTTCTTCTGAGAATTGTAGTAATTTCTCAAAACTTGAATTAGAAATCCCAAATAATGTCTCAGAGAAATTGAACATGAGGCGTAGATTTTTGAGGACTGCAAGAAACCTGACTCAACTGTAGAAGAAAGAACAGCACCAGAGATGAAGCACCTTGAATATCTTGGGAAGAAGAGGGTTTAAATACCTGTTTACGTAGATCTCTTCAGCTGTGAAACTTATACACATCATAGAGGTGAGACTATGTCTCACCTCCTTCCAGATCCACATATAAAGTCTAGCTCAGGCTGTAAGTCAATGTCTCTTAGGTCATGGCCACATTTTTGTCTTTGAGTCTCATATAAATATTTGTAAAATCAAAGAATGATTTCAAAGTCCCCTTACCTGGTTTGGTGTGAGAAGCCGGGGTCTGAGGCTGGGATCTCGGCCTTCTTTGGGTAGCATGCTGCAGCTCGGAAGAGACAAAGGGGCCTCCACCCCAGAGGTGGCCTCTGGCATTCTCATAGACTAAAGAGAGTTGGGAAGTAGCTAAGGAAGAAAACAAAAGCAGATCCCAACTCCCAAGTCAAAGCTCACTGTGTTCTCCTCTCCACGCACAGCTGTGGTCTGGCCAGCCAGGAGCCTGTGCGATCTTGGCGGAGTCTTGCAGGAGGGAGCAAATGAGCTGCTGGCCTGGGCCAGGCCCTTTGCCCTCACCTGGGCTTTCAGAAAGGGAGCTGGTGTCTTGAATTATTGATGCCTGCCTAAGTAAACGGTTGCAGAATATAGGAGGAACCCCCTCCCCTCCCATCACCAGGAGGAACAGAGGAGGAGAGAAGCACTTCTTTCTGAGATGGTAGCAAATTTAAACAGAATACTCGTGGAAGACCTGGGCCAATTGCATCCCACACATGGAGCCTCCTTCCAGCTTCCTTACATAGAAACCCTCATAATTGCATCTGAAATTAGGAAGCAATGGACTAGAAGATACCACTAATTAAGGCACTCTGAGCTAATGCAAAAATAGACATGATGCTAATATTTGCAAATAAAATGCATTTTTAAAAAACTCTTTAAGAGGGGCCAGCCCCATGTCCTAGTGGTTCAGTACACCTCACTTTGGCAGACTGGGTTCAGTTCCTGGGCACGGACCTACACCACTCAGTGGTGGCCATGCTGTGGCAGCGACCCACATACAAAATAGAGGAAGATTGGCAGATATTAGCTCAGGGCAAATCTTTCTCAACAACAACAAAAAAACCTTTAAGAGAGAAAAGAAAGAAGGGAAAAGAACAACTCATGGCTTCCTTATCTTGCCTGATTAAACAAGCAAGGAAAGGAGGCCCTTTGTCAGGATCCCTGAGAGACTGAATGATGAGTGTAGGACATGGAAAGGATCAACGAAGGTGGTAGAGAGAAAATGATATGACTGTAAGTGGTGGAAGGTGACTGGTAAGATGGGAAATGGTGGATCATACATACATATCATTACATTTACACCCACTTGCTGAACACTTTTAACATCTAAATTGGAGCAGAGTAGGCAATAAAAATGCAGTGTGACCATCACAAGGATGGTGAGGATCCCTCTCATTGGTCTCCCTAACTACAGAGCTAGCTTTTCCCTTTCAAGTGGGCCCAACAGAAGGCTCAATTCTGGTATGATTATTTGTGCATTCAACCAACATATCCAGAGAGCCCACTGTGCACCAGGCACCTGCTCTACTGCTTGTGCTGAGAAGAATAAACCGTGTTTAAGGACTTCACAATCTAGTCATAGGAGCAATTGAGAATATATGACTGTTGGCTTAAGCATCTCCATTTACTTTGAGTAACAGGAGTTAATTGAACACATTTCGCGCTTTCCCACAGCTCTTACTAAGCCTTTAGAGGTTTCAGACCTTTGTTGCTGCCAAATGCAGCCCACCAGGGACAGATACTATGCTTAAAAGAATAGTTTTGTATTCCCTCCATAGAATTGGTTAGGAAATGATATCAAAGAAGTGAGGTTACACAAATAAAAATAAGACGTTAAACGAAGAGAAAGACATACATCAACAAAGACAGATAGAGTTGATCATTTGTTCCTTCAACAGATATTATTGAGTACTCCTTTCCAACATACCGGATGAGGTGATAACCCTGAGAGAGGGTCAGGAAGATGTCTAAGAGGCACCTAGGTCATCCAGTGGTTTTCAAAGCAGTACAGAATATCACACACAGCAATCAGCGCAGAGTCCTGAACACTGCATATATGAATGGTATGGATAATCAATGTTGGAATTTTCCCAAGCAATAAAAGGTAAATTCACTGAGGGGAAGGATAAATCTGACGTCTGGAAGGATAGGTGGAATTCTGAAAGCAAAAATAGAAGAGAAGAGCATCCCAACCTGAAGAGGGAAAGTGGGAGTGGGAGTGGGAAACGGAGCGGGGAAGACAGTCTGAACAGCTTTAGAAACAGCAAATCTAATCTAACTGGCACTAAGCAGGTGTGTCCACATCTCTCCATGCCCCAGCTCCAAGGGTGGTCCAACCAGCACCATCACATCTTCTTGCTGGATGCTATGGAGGCTATTTCTTGAAGTCCCTCAGCTCTCGCTGCCTACTCCCCACCCCAATCTGCTTTCCATGGAGCAACCAGAGTGGTCTTATTTAAACATAAATTAGATCATATCCGGCACCCCTAAAAGAGAAGCCCACATACTTCTTAAAATCCCAACACACATCTCTCTCCCACCTGCTGATTCTGCTCCAGTTTCAGTGGTCTTCTCTCTGCTCTTTGCACTGAGCAAGCTATGCCTGCATTAAGGGTCTCAGACTCAGTTTACCAAGAATGGCCTGTCCCTGAGCCTTGAATACCTGGCTCCTTCTCAGTTATCCGTCCAACAACTATTTATTGCGTGCTCTTATGTACCACCTGTGGGGCAAATTTGGGGGATACAGATTCAGGGAGCTTCTCATCATAGCTGGAATGCCTCCTCCTCAGAGGGACCTTCTCTACACGAAGGTAGGTGTAGCTACTCTACACGAAGCAGCTGCTTCCCGCTCTTTCTGCCATGTTTATTTCCTTTGTAGTCTTTCTCACCAGCTGTAATTATTCGTTGTATCTATTTGTTTGCCTGTTTATTGTCTTAAGTGAGCTCTATAAGGACGAGGATAAGGTCTTTTTTTTTTTTTTTGGTGAGGAAGATTAGCCCTGAGCTAACATCTGTTGCCAATCCTCCTCTTTTTGTTGAGGAAGATTGGCTGTGAGCTAACATATGTGCCCATTTTCCTGTATTTCATGTGGGACGCCTCCCTGGATGATGGCAGCATCGTCATGCTTCATCATAATCAAGCATAGCATGGCTTGATAAGAGGTGCGTAGCTCCGCCCCTGGGGTTCAGAACCTGCGAACCCCGGGCCACCGAAGCAGAGCATGTGAACTTAACCACTATGCCACTGGGCTGGCCCCGATGATGTCTTACTTTTTGTCTTCAGCAGCTAGCAGAGCACTGGACACATCAGAGACTCTCAATGAATATATATTTAATGAATGAATGGGTAACGACACATGAAACCTGGAGAGGTTGATTAGGACTGTGTTTTGGAGAGCTCAACTTTAGGGAAAATCTTTATTCATTTACTTGCTGGGCTCTCTCTAGGTGCCTATGGACACATTGAGAATAAGACAGAGAAGAGGCCTGGTATCCTGGGGCTTACATTTTAGACCACTGTTGTCCAATAGAACGTTCTGTGGTGATGAAAGTGGTCAATATCTGCTCTGCCCAATATGGTAGCCATTAGTTACATGTGGCTATTGAGCACCTGAAACGTGATTGGTGTGACTGGGGAACGTGATTGGTGTGACTGGGGAACTGAATCTTTTATTTTATTTAGTTTTTCTTAATGAAAATCTAAATTGTTACACGCAGCTAGCGGCTGCTCTTGGAAAATACAATTCAAGATGACCACAACAACTGCCTGATTAAATGTACCTCAGTGTCTTTCATTTAAAAAATACTCTTACTTTGGGTTAATACCACCTCTTTTGTGCAAATGCTAACTCTTTCAATGTTTTTCTTCTAACATGTCCCCCAATTCCCTACAGACAGCCAAGGTTTTCTCTCTAAGTTGGTGTCTGCACACAGCGGATAGCCTATATGTCCTCGTGGCAGCAGTGGGGTGAGGGCCCCACACCCGGATGCAGGTTCTTCTCTTCTTCTCTGGGTCTTCTTGACTCTTTGGAGAGATGACCTTATCTTACCTGGTCACAGGATGCCCTACTGGCCTAATCACTGATGTCCACAGCTGACAAAGCCCATAGCTGGGCTCCCAAGCATGGGCAAGACACAGTGACCTTTCCTGGAGTCCCCTGGATCTTGCTGACACTGCAGACCTGCTGCTCCTCAGCCCCACTGACATGGTGCCATTGTCTTAACATGATGGCCCCTCCTGAGTCCCCCACTGGGAACATGAGGCACATGATGCAGGAACCAAGGATCACTTGGGAACGCTGTCTACTCCAGGCCTTAAACTTAAATTTGCATGCCTCTCCTGCTTACCATCCTGCATTTACGACCTGCATGGGGTGGTGGTGCGGGCCTCTAGCTGACACATGTTGGTTTACGCCCTGAGCTATTTCCAACTTCCAACATGGTGAGTTGGACCACTGTACATTCCTGCAGAAGCCCAGGTGCTCAATGCTTTAACTTCAAAACATCATCACTCCTCTGCTTCAAGAGGCTCACGAGTGTTAATGAACTGCCGGCCAAGGGTGGGGTGTCTGCAGGGGGCAGTGCACACAGGGCTCAACAACTTTCACGGTATGAGTGGGGCGTACTTCTGCTGGGAGACACACTGAGGCCATGCAGCCTGCTCCCAATGGATAGCGCTGGTGTACCAGGGTGGCCCTTCCCCTCTGTGCTGTGCCGTGAGTGGTCTGCAGGCATTGGCTGGACTTTCATGTGGGCTTTGGCTGCGTGGGGCAACTGATGTCCTAGAGAGACAATTTTCTAATATGATTTGTTAACTGGCTTGCTTATAGTCATCTATTAATTACCCTTGCAGGCTCTTAGCCCTGCTAGAATTTGCTTTCTAAAGCCCATGAACTCCAAAGAAAGAAAGAATGAGTTTTCTGTAGCAACCCATGTTCCACAAACTCCCGTAACTGAAGGAAGAATGGAACAAGAGTGGTTGAGGTGGCCAAAGGCACACAGTGATGTGTTCTGTAGAGTCTTGTGTCATTAAATGACTACAGTCCAAGAGCATTGCACAGAGAGGTGGAGGAGGCTGAGCACCACAGTGACAATCCCAGGATGAGGAGGACTCAATCAGAAGGATCACCTACAGTCCTGGGGCCATGGCAGCAAGGGTGCATTTTGGGGGCAGGGGCTCACATGATAAAGCCGAGCAGTGGGCTGCATCAACATGTGTCACACCACCATAGAATCATAGTCTCAGACTGGGAAACACCCTAGATTCCATTTTATCCACACTCTCACCCCTCTTTGACGTATGCGTCTCTGAGTCATCTGGGTAGATAAGATAACCAAATATCCTCCTAGGGAGTCAGCAGTAAATAGTTGCCAATGTTGTTGGTCCTGTTGAATTTCAAAATGTTGGGGATGGGCAGCAGGAACTAATATATTTTGAAAATAGGCATCTTAAAGCCACTACAATGGCACTGCTCTTCCTGAGGTCTTTGCTTCTTTCAGCCCTTCCCCAACATTCTGCAATGAGTGCCTTCAACTGCATCCTGGGCACAGGGCCATGGGAGCAGAGCCCTCAGTCTGAAGCCCAAGACCCCTCAGTCCTGCCTCATACAGCCACATCTGCACCTTTACTGGACCACTCTCACCCTTGGGAGGCACTCAGACCTCTGGGCTCCTAGAAGGAGTGCATAAATGAGCTGGACCAGCTCTGATTTTCTTATACTCCTTCACGCGGATGTGATGATGCTGCTCACAATGCCCCCTGGCCATGCTTCTCTGAGAAAGGCTGGAAGCAGCAGAACTGGGGCTCTGCTTGGCCCAGAAATAATCCCTCTGACCCAACATCCCATCCAAAGGCAGCTCCTCACAAAGCAGCACAAGGTAAAACAAAAGAAGCAAACACACCAACAGCTATTCATTCATTTTTTTTTTTAACCAGAAGACCTGTTTTGAGGGTGTATTCCTTTTTTTTTTATAATTTTATTTATTTATTTATTTTTCCCCCAAAACCCCACTAGATAGTTGTATGTCATAGCTGCACATCCTTCTAGTTGCTGTATGTGGGACGCGGCCTCAGCATGGCAGGAGAACCAGTGCGTCGGTGCGCGCCCAGGATCCGAACCCCAGGCCGCCAGCAGTGGAGCGTACATACTTAACTCCTAAGCCATGGGGCCGGCCCAGCTATTCATTCTTATACCATGCTAGAACCTTCCATATAATAAGAGTTGAGTGTGTACCTTCCTTAATTCTCCCAAACAATTTGAGAGGAGTAGAATTCTTTGGTTACAGCAGGCTCTGAAGTGGTAGAGAGGGTCCACCCCCAGCTTTTCCAAGTCCCACCATCTCTTTGAGATACAGTTTCCTCATATATAAAGTAGCAATGATAATATCTCCATCCCGGGGCTCTGGGGAGGACATGTGCCCCTTGGTGTAGTGGCCACCCACAATAAGTGCTATCAAACGGGCGTGGTGACTAGTTTGCTGGCAAACTTGCTCCTCTCAGCCCCCTGGGACTATCTGAAGGATGGAGAAGGCATGGCCCAAGCCTCTCTCTCTTGAACACTCTTTACCACAAGGTTATCAGAAAAGCTGCAAATAGAATACAATGGGCAACCAATAAATGGAAACATGGTAGCTGAAATTTCCTAAACTACTATATTCTCACTCTGGCTGTCTTCCATCTGCCCCCTGATTGCTGAAGTGGTGGAGCTGTTGGGCGCAGCTCTGTCAGTGGTTTCTGTGGCATGTGTCAAGTATCTATGGCTCTGACTTTGCCCTAGCCTCAGTCATGGCCAATAACTTCAGACCTTCTGAGAGCCCTAGCCTCTTTGGCTGAGTCTTAATGTCCTGATTTCACATCTGCCTCTCATATTCATAGCCTCAATCAAAGGGAAGGCAGAATTCCTCAGTCACTTTTAGGAGATGCCACCTTTGTATGTTCTTTCACTCAGTGCCAACTCCTCCAGTGTTGTCCCATTTTACATATCAGACAAGTATTTCTGGAGAAATACCCTTGGAATCTGTCTCCCTAATCAGTTTTTGGCTTTTCCCTTTCTCTGCTGTTGCCTCCATCCTCCCTGCTTGTGACCAGCTAGATATGCTGTCACATTTTATATTAACAAGTTCATTGCGCCGTCTTATCCTCAATGTCATCCTTGGTTATCTGGAACCAGAAATTCAATGGAAATTACTTAATGAAAATGACAGTCAGTTGACGTCACTGAAAAGAGAGTGCTAAGTGTGTTGGGAAACAACAGCACATACTCTTCTGAGAGATAAACAGCTTCTGCTGATTGGCCCCGAATGTGGCAAAGTGATTCAGCCAGGGAGTTGGAGGAGATTCCAACTGAGAGCTAAAGTACAAAATAATTCAAATGGGGAGCTCGAGAGTAAACCCAGGGGACGCCCGCATGCCGAAGCTTAAAACCCAGCATAGCTCAGTAATAAGACAACATCACTGTGTTGCAAACGCTCTGCGTGACTTGTATTACCTGGAAGTAATGAGATGGGTGTCTAACACATTGTTCTTGTCTAAGAGTCAAAGCCAGCAGGAAGTTGCCAACATTTCAATCAAACAGCCTGCCTGGTGCCTGAGTAAGTTCAATAGTACACAATTAAATTTGATGAGAGATGATAGAGTGATAAATTTTGCCACGTCAGTTTAGAATTATTATGTCTTAATAACTAAGATAAAATTCCAAGGGACAAAAATTTCAAGTAAAGTCTTACTTATAATAGGTAACTGAAGAGAAGACTCTTCCACTAACTGTACATTTTTTTAAATTGAGGGGTAGGTTGTAAAAACAATGAACTAGTCACAAAATAAAATGTAAAACGTTGGTCCCACCAGTGCTTATCTCAGTGAGTTAAGAAAGAGTTCTATCTAATCCCACTAGCATTCCTAGAGACATCTTTGAGAGTCCCTTTCTTTCTATGAAGACTGACCAGTCTTGTGCAAAGTGACCCTGCCCCTTAAACACAGTTGGTTGGACCAAGGAGTAAATTTGGTCCCATCTGAACCAATCATCTTCTCTGAGAGGTTCTTTAGGGCTACCGGAGGCAGTGGCTCTGGACTAGGTACAGGGAGAAGCAGAAAAAGCCAGTCCAAAGACAGAAATAAATGAATGAAGGCATGCAGAAAGAACTAGAAATAAGATTCCACACACCACCAGAGAGAAAGGAGTAACTTGTGTTGCTAGCTTTATAATTTGTGGTTTTCTGTCTCTTGCAAAGCCTGGCTATACCTCCTTCTTGGGATTCTTGACATACTTCCATGTACTTCCAATAATATTGCCTGTGTCTTTGGTAATTCAGGTGAGTTTCTGTTCCTTCAGAAAAAAATTGACCAAGAAATTTTCCTTTAAGATTCCCCTTTAATGTCTGTATTAGTTAGAGTAAGTAACACTTGTCACTCTAATAAACCATCCCCAACATCTCAGTGATTTAACATAATAAAAATACATTCCTTGCTCACACATCAGTTGTGGATGCTCAGTGAGTAGTCTTCCACATGGTCACACAGGGACCCAGGACCCTTCCATCTTGTGGCTCACCATCCTTTGGGATCTCCTGGTCCTTGTCAGGATTTTTCCATCTAGTTGATAGACCAAGAAAGAGAGAATTGTGGAGGATTGTGGAGAAGTTTTATGGGAGTCAGGGCTACAAATAGCTTGTATCACTTCTGGCCACATTCTTTCAGTCAGAAGCCAGGCACCTAACCACATGGGGAGAAGAAAAAAAGTAACCAGTGTTGGGTTCTTGGTTGTAACAAACACACCATGGCTATGTGAGATGTTAACTATAGGTATAGGAAACTGGGTGAGGAGTATATAGAAACTCTCTGCTCTGTCTTTGCAACTTTTCTGTAAATGTAAAACTAACCTAAAATAGAAAGTTTACTTATTTATTTCTTAAAAAGCCTACTCTCGTAGTCATTAACGAGCAGAGCAGGACATGTGAATGTTTCGGAGTAATCTAAGTTGACATAGTTTAATGCATTTTTCCTGTCTGATCCTGTTACTCTCAGCCTGTCCATTGCACATGGTGAATGGTGAATTATTCTCTGTTATTGGGCCATTTGTGCTATTGCATAACTTGAAATTATTTGCAATATCACTTTGAGAGCACTTATATTTGAGTGATCTGGGCTTGAAATTAATATTTATAGCCTCTACAAGTCTTCATGTTGCATATAAAAGGACTCTGCCGGCTTCTTTTTAGATGGTTTGATTCTTTCCAAATGAGGTAGTAAATATTTCCACCTTTAACCTTGCATGACCTGAGACTATATACAGTAAAAATATAAATTAGACGATAAATGAAACCTAACTTGAAGTTCACTGATTATTCATTTTTAAAAACTCGGCTCTATACATTGAAAGCTCGTAGATCTTTAGCTTTACAAACAATTTTTTAAATATTTATTAAGTGCTATTTAAGTACTTGCATCATTAAGTATTTATTAAGTGATGGCAATGGTTTTCTTCTAATCTTTAATATAGGGCTCAAAAACAAAAAAATAAAGCTTCTATATGGTTGTTTCATGGATCTTGCGATTCTTGTGGGTCTGACTAGGTTGATAGATGAAGAATAATAATCAGTATTGCCTGAATACAATTATGTCCCAGACCTTCAGATCTAGAGAAAGCTTTACCAACTTACCAGGGTAGAATAGTAAACCAAGCTCATCCTTGCTCTACTCTCAGTGTATTAGTCAGATTTCTCCAGAGAAACAGAACCAATACGGTGTGTGTGTGTGTGTGTGTGTGTGTGTGTATAGGGATTTATTATAAGGAATTGGCTTACGCAATTATTGAAGCTGGAGAGTCCAAAATCAGGGTAGATCAGCAGGCTAGACACACAAGAAAGCCAATGTTCCAGGTCAAGTCCAAAGGTAGTTTGTTGTTGAGCCAGGAAGAGCTGTTGCAGATGAACTCTGAAGGCAGTCTGTTGGAGAATTCACTCTTGCTCAGAGGAAGCTGGTCTTTGTTCTATTCAGGCCTTCAACTGATTTTATGAAGCCCATCCACATAAAGGAGGGCAATCTGCTCACTCAAAATACACCAATTTAAGTGTTAACGTCATCCAAAACACCCTCACAGAAACACTTAGAATAATGTTTGACCAACTATCTGGGCACCCTGTGGCCCAGCCAAGTTGACACATAAAATTAACCATCAGGACCTCTTTAT
This sequence comes from Ceratotherium simum simum, assembly GCF_057802395.1. NCBI lineage: Eukaryota > Metazoa > Chordata > Mammalia > Perissodactyla > Rhinocerotidae > Ceratotherium > Ceratotherium simum. The sequence goes on from NC_141926.1 coordinate 10,855,073, forward strand.
CAATTTGAAGCAATAAGAATAAAGCACTACTCTGTGCCTAGACCTATACTAGGTCAGCTGTATTCCATGAAATCTTCATGTCAACTTCTCGTGATAGGTTTATTATCTTATTTCATAGATGAGTAAACAGAAGCTCACAGACTTACTTGCCCATGACCACACATCTAAGAACTGGCTGAGCTCTGATTTAAACCCAGAATTATCTGTTTCCAAGGCCCATGCTATTTCCTGATGTGTGAACTTCTCTCATTATTCCTCTCAGTGGTCCCTGTGTCTTGGGTCCCAACACTTGGCTAGATGCCTGGACCAGGATCCCTGGTCCCCCATAACTCCTTCTGTGGACTGGCCAGCTTGCGAATCGGTTGGGGAGGAGGGGAAGATTCCCAGAGAAATCCTGGCCTTAGCCTAAACCAAGAGAGAACAATAGTCTTTGATCAAGATGTTTCTCTTCATATAAAGATTTGCTCAAAATAGTTTATTTTTCATTCAGTTCCATTCAACATTTATTGTTTTAGGCTTTCTGTTAAATGCCAAGGATCCAAATTATCTTTGAATAGTTTGTTACCTGCAAATGCATGTGAATGATGTTTGTTCTTTTTGAATGGAAAATCCAGCCCTTGTAGCTAAAACAAAAAACCTGAACCAATTCTTAACCATCACTATATTAGTTAGGATGATCAGTGCTAGTAGCCACACAGAAAACCCCCCACATCCCACTGGCTTAACAAAAAAGTTCATGTCCTGTCATATAAAGTTCAACATGGGTCGTTAATGGCTGTTCCCCATCTGGTGACTTAGAGATCCAGGCTCCTTTCAGCTTGCATACCAGTATCTCCCCATATGACTTTGTAGTGGCAGAAAAAGGGCCCCAAAAGATGTTCACACTCTAATTCCCAGAACCTGTACTGTTACCTTCCATGGCAAAATGCACTTGGTAGATGTGATTAAGGTTATAGGCATTGAGACGGGAATTATCCTGGATTATCTGGGTGCGCCCAATAATTACATGGATCCTTAAAAATAGAGAACATCTCACTGACTCAGCGAGAGATGTGACTACAGAGAAGGGTCAGAGAGATGTGTTGTGAAAAGCACCTGACCTGTCATCGCTGGCTTTGAAGATGAAGGAAGGGGCCAGGATCCAAGGAATGCAGGTAACTTCTAGAAACTGGAAAACTCAAGGAAACAGATTCTCCTCTAGGACCACCAGAAGGCCAGCACCCTGCCGACACCTTGATTTTAGCTCAGTGAGACTCATCTTGGACTTCTGACCTCCAGAACTGTAAGATAATAAGTTTGTGTTGTTTAAGACAATAAGTTTGTGATAATTTGTTACAGCAGCAATAGAAAAGTAATACAGCTTCCAAGTCTCTCAGGCAGGGAGATTCGAGATGGAGGAGGCACACAGAATTTTCAGTGCCCCAGAATACAAAGGCTCATGTTGTCTTGCCAGACCTTAAAGAACTCAGCCACTTCAAGGGAAGGTCGGACTCTAGGGAAATACGGAGGAGCCACCGATATTTGGTGAGCACCAATGGTCTCTGCCAAAACACCTAACACCGTTTTGGCCCAAAGTGGACACACATTAATATTGAATAAAAGAATCAATAATTATACAATGAACTGGATCTCAGCTGCCTAAATGTACCCCAAGGAGCTTGTCCGGATTAGAAATAGCACACACACAACAGGTGGATTGCTGCTCTTTGGGTCTACATTCCTTTCTTCTATCCTGAGTCTAGAGTAACTAGGGGAGAAATGCATAATTAGGTTTACAGCCACGTGCATATTTCTCAAACATACTGTTTTCTGGCCCCAAAATATTTTCCACACTCTGAAGGCAAATTTCAACTATTATTCAAACACTATAATTTAGGTAAATGATGATTCCAGAATGTGATTATTTGAAGCATATATGTATATATGTTGCTAGTTTAGACCTGGTCTGACAGAGAGCTAATAATTGGTTATACAATTGAATTTCCTCGAAATTGACTTTGCATTAAGTAAAATGGGAAAATGAAAATGTAATTGCCTTAATGGATTAGATTAAAGAAGTCCATTTGAAAGTTTCATAGGAAAGTATAAGAATCCACTTTGGAAAAATATCTTCCGGCATCTAGGAGGAGCTTGGTTAATGTGCATACATAACTCATATATTCTTGATTTATCATAACTACAGGTTCTAGATCTAGTCATATAAACATCTACAAGTTGCTATTTTCTGTTATTCATTTCAAAAAATTGAATGACAAAGGAGCACTCTATATTAACATGTTAAAATTAGGTTTTTCTCTTATGTTTTAAATTGTTAAGCCTCAAATTATTCAGCTTTATATCACAAGCTTTATTGCATCATTTATTATTTCACTTCACTTAACTTTCAATTTTTGGCATCTCTGTTGGGAGCTGGCCAATGCGACATCTGATTTGTGTTCATTTCATGGAATCTGTTCCCGTTATACTTTGAAATATTGATTTGCCCATCATTCCAAATTTAAAATCTGTAATGTACCAGTTTGTCTCTGGTACTTAAAATGTCCTGGAATATTTGCTAAAGATAAAAATGAGATCCTGTTGTTAAGGGAAATTTAGTAACAGATTCAGGTTTTTGGAACCCAAAGCTTAAATCGCTAAAGGGCATCATTATTATTTCATAGCCTAGGCAGGAGGAGGGTCTTGACAACATCAGAATGGGCCTGAGAATGGAAGATTCCATCCTTTGAGCCACATTTAAAACTTTGTGTTCAATTTCATTTATTCTTGGCAGAAGTTAGCTTCCTGTTTTTAACAGAAATGGAATAGAGAGACTCAGAAATCTTATGAATATCAAGTAACTCGCTACAAAACAGCATTTTGCTGAGTAAAGTGAAAATGAATCATAAATGCATGGATTTTTGTAAGGATAAATGAAAACAAGAATCTAAGGGAAGAAATGTTTTATAAAAAGCTTTGACGATGTAATCAAATATTTGGAGATTAGTTTGATGGGTACCACTATTCATCCATCCTTTAATTTTATTCTGATTTTGGTTGTAATCAGATTTTGGTAGGTTTGGTCTTCAAATTAATGATATCCCCCAGTTTCAAATTTGTAAGAATTGTGCTACAGGATGGATGCTTAAACAAAAATCGACTCTATCTCTATGAAAAGTAACCACTATTCACATTTTCAACACAAACTCTGTGTGTATAGTATGAAAAGCTTAGACTCAAATATATTCCCATTGCTGCATTTTTCCAGCTGGAAAGGGAAATGCATTAGTATGTAGGACATAATATTTATATTGGCATGATTAAATCTCTTTACCTATTTAAAATAAAGACTGTTAGTAACAGTCATACTGCAGCACTGAAGACATTCTTGCTACTTCCTTCTTTCGTTAATTCATCTATTCAATCAATCTACAAAAGTACATAGAGCATTTTCTCTGCACCCAACCCTGGTCCACCAAATACACTCATGTGTTTTTAAAGAGAAAGCTTATGCCCATGTCTTATTTGTGAGTTTTGTGGCAGATAAAGGATGACCAGAAATTCTGTAACCTGTCTCTTATGGAGAATATCTTCCCAACTGTCAAAGTGGGCTCTGTGACTTACTTGGCCAAGAGGGTATGGGGAAAGTGACATGGCATGTTTCTCTTGCAAGGTTACAGAAGCCTGGAAGCTTCTGCCTTGGTGTCTCAGAAAACTTGCTCTTAGAACCCTGAGTCACCATATCAGAAGTCCCAGTATATGCAGACTGAGGCTGCGATGCATTCTGTGAGGAACCCAAGCCACAAGGAGAGGCTCTGGAGGATGAGATGTCACATGGAGAGAGAGAGAGAAAAAGAGAGACAGAGAGACAACAAGGAGCACCAAGGAGCTAGACGTGTGAGGGAAGAGAGCATCCTGGGAGTGCCTCCTCCTGTCCCAGTCACCCCACAGCTGAAGCCACATGGAGCAGAGATGTCAATGGATCATCCAGTCAAGATCTTTCTGAATTCTTGTCTCTCAGAACTGTGAGGAAAATAAAATAGTTGCTTTAAGCTACTAAGCTCTGAGGGAATTTATTACACAGCAATAGATAAGGGGAGCAAGGCTATGACAGTAGATTACTAAAGTAGTAAGGACTTTCTAATAGAAAGGAAAATGTTTTCCTTGGGAATTAAAAACAAAATCAGGAAGAGCTGTAGTATATTTATTTTCTGATGGCCAATGGTTTGAAAGTTTTATACTATGAGGCTATCCTTCAAAACCTTGGATCCTGTATGAAATCAGTTTTTGATTATTGATAAATCTAGAATCACCTCTTGTTTCTTTTCTAAACACTTGATCCACACTTATTAGATTCCAAGCACTATATCAATGACTGAGGACTCAACACTGAAAAAGAAATCACAGTTCCTGCCTTTAAGGAACGGGCAGTTGAGGGAAGAAGATAAATATTAGAAAAGGGAGTTGTGGTACAACAGGGTAAAAGCAAACCCAGTGGTGTACAGAGGGTGTTATGGGGCCCAGAAGAGAGAAAGGGGGTGTGGATGCAGACGTAGGTACAGATGTAGATGCAAGTGTAGAAAGAGGTCTATCCATTGTGCTTGTAGTATGAAACAATAATACATGTGTATAGTGTACATTCTTTGTATTGTGTACAAACTCACTCAAGGTTGTGTGTGTATAGACAGATGTTTTGGAACTCATCCCTCCAAAATTCTCTCTTTGACATCATATATTATTATTTATTTAAATGAAATAAATTAGTCATGTAATTTAAATTATTTTAAATTATTATTTTAAGTTATTAGATTGTAATATATTTAATATTGAGTGATGAGGATGCCAAATCTGTGCTTTTAAAAAATTTCTTGGCTCAATACCTACATTTTCTGCTAAACTGACACACAAAGATTTTTCCTCTAAGAAATTACACTGTACACCTTATTCCTAACCCCTGATTTTCTTTGTAGATTTAGAAAAGAATGATGAATTTGTCAAGAAGGGAAAAGAAGTAATCACCTCAGAGACTTGAGAACACAGCCTGAATACTTCCTCTATGTCCCTGCCTCCAACTGTACTCCAGAGGAGGTGAGAAACATGACTCAGTATACATACACGCAGGATGTTAGTAGAAATGTAATAAATATAAGTCCTCTACCCTTCCCATCTCATCCCTAGTATTTCTAAATGTCAACTGTTAAACGGGTTGACCTCACTTCAGGCTTTATTGCATATCAATTTAAGAAATACGTCTGATGCAATTACCCTTCCTAATAATATATAGGAAGATTTTTAAATGATTTGAATGCTATACCAATTTCATTTATATATGGTGTGTGTTTTATTATGTCAAAGACTGGAAATATATTAAAACTCCTAAATGCTTTTTCACCTCGTGAAATTTTAAGTTTCCAGAATCTTCTTCTAGTGCTTTCCCCACAACAATGTTTCTGTGAATAGCCACACAGGCATGTAGAATCTTACACATACATACGTACACACATACACAATTTTGTAGCCTATGTACATTTTTTATATGAGTAAGATAATTAAACAAAGTGGGGAAAAAAGGTTCAGAAATATAAAAACAGGCAACAGAGAAAGTAGGTGAGTTTTGGGTGAGGAAAGGGATTATGGAAGAGAAGTGGAAGACTTGTCCCATGTACCTGACCAAGCGCCTGAGCTTATTCTGGGGATTGACTCACGAGGAGTCACATGGAGGGAAAAAACAATTTAAAAGCTGGAGGAGATTGTGTTCCCCTTCCTATAGAATTTTTATGCCTCTTGAGTAGGAATCCTTTCTACGGCTAGACTGAAAAATCCTTTGGACTCATCATTAAGTGATGACAATTATTCATGCCCTCCACGAGCATTTATCGAGTACCTACCTGCTCAATGGGCAAAGTGGTAGAAAGTGGAGGTCCCATCTCTCTCCGTGCTCTGAGGAGATACTGGTGTGAACATCAGTTAGCCATGGCCAAGTTCTCAAGGTCCAGGGTTCCGAATGCAGGCAGTCCATGGGCCAAGTCAACTTGTCTCCAGTCCCCTTCTAGGGGCTATTTCAACACCCCAAACAGTATCAGGAGACGGATCAAAAAGGAGGCACGCCTTGGCTGATGGGCTAATATTTGCAGGTGATTTATTCCATCTAACTTAACCACAGGTCTGCTTTCTTTACCTCTCTTTAACCACCCTGTTGTTGATGCTTTTATTCCTTCTTTCATTGAACTTGGGCCCCATTCCTTAGAGGAGAGTCTCAACTATTTCAATCTAGTTCTGTTTTCCAAGGTGAGCCAGGAGGTTGAGACCTCATTTCCTCCTCGTTTTACTCTCTTTGGTGAAGGCAAAGAAGTAACTCTTATTTTCTTTTTGCTGGTCAATTAAATGTAATGACAGTGTAGGAATAGTTATGGGAAATATTTTTCTGCAGATAATTTTTTTCTTACATCCCAATTCTGTTCTGTCCTCAGACATGGAGATTAAGAAAACAAACACCACAAGTTCTGAGAAAATTGGGGGAGGATATGCTCTCAGAACCTCCCTGGGTGGCTGTTACCAAGGAGAACGTGGCAAGAGGACACTTGTCCTTAAAGTCCAAAGTGACAGTAACAACCAAATCAGCAAGATTTGGGGTTCTGTGTATTATTGTGTGAGTACTTTAAAATAGTTAACTAAAAGACTTGAACTAAAAAGCTGCTTTGTACTTACCTAGTTTACCTGATGAATAACTCGTTAACAATTGTGCCTCTTAGGACATCAACACGTAGATATTGTTACTGTATGATTTAAGTGTGACAATGAATTGAGCTGAATGTGTAGTTTTATTGTTCTTAATTCAATAAAACCAAAATACTCCTTGGAATTTGTTTTAGTTTGACCACCTTTTTCAACATTATGTATAATTATTATTCTTTTTTGCATAAGAATAAAATATTTGACAATAGGGACAGTAGCTCTTGCACAACTGCATTGTTGTTCTATTTCCTTCCAGTTGCAGACATGGGAGAGATCTGAGTTTAAAAATACCAGTGAGCTTTGGCATGCATGTTTTGGTTGGCAAAGCAAACTCCCCAGCTGCTCCCCTCCAACAGTTGGCTGTCATTTTCCAGGCATCTCTTGATGTTGTGCTTAAGCTTTTGGTCATTCGGGACCACAGCCCTTCTTAACTTATATGGCATCTCCTAGACGCCATCACAGTCTGAGGATGGGGCCTCCTGCACGTGCAGAAGCCTCCGTGTTTGGTCACTACACACATAATCTCATCCTGAGGGAAATGGAAGTTGGCGCAAGAGCTTTCAAAGGGACATGGGTTCCATTGGGGGGTGAGTTGAGGATCAGTATGGGGCATTTGTGGGGGAGAGAAAGTATCATCTCCCCTATCATCATGTAGTACGCAGCTAGGCCTCTGTAGAACACAAGACTAAGGAGAAATTAGGAAGAGAATGACTAGCTTTTATTTGAAAGTGTGTGTGTGTGTGAGTGTGTATTTACCAAAAAGGAGTGTAACTGTTGGTTATAGCCACCTGGAAGGGTTAAAGTAAAAACAGTAGAGAATGAGTGCAAGAAAATATATTGGTCTGCCTTAGTTATCTATTGCTGCATACCAAATTACACCAAAACTGAGCATCTTAAAACAGCAGTGTTTATTATCTCAGAGTTTCTGTAAGTCAGGAATCTGGGAGCAGCTTAGCTGGGTGCCTCTGCCTCAGGGTCTCCCACAAGGCTGCAATCAAGGTGTCAGCTGGGCCCAATTAGAAAAGGCTCCACTTCCAATCTCACTCACATGGTTGGTGGCAGGCCACCCTCCGTTCCTTCTCCATCTGGCGGCTCTCAAGATGGCAGCTGGCTCCATCAGAATGAGTAAGAGAGGGAGCACAAGATGGAAGCCACAGTCTTTCTGTAACCTAATCTCAGAGCAAGCAGCCATCACTTTGGCTGTATTTCATTTGTTAGAAGCAAGTCCTAGGCCCAGCCCACACTCAAGTAAAGAGAATAACAGTAGAATATGAATACCAGAAGGCAGGGGTCATTGGGAGCCATTTCAGAAGCTGTCTTCCACATGATTCAATTAGAAAAATTCAGATAATGTTACCTACAAGATTGGTACTATGTTTTCTCTTGCATTCATGGCCATTGATCTAAAATTCATGAGAAATGTAAAGGGGGAAAAAGTGATAGGCTTGGAACTCACTTCCTCACAGACTCCACAATAGGCACTTAAATGATATCTAATCTCCACAAAAGGATTGAGAGCTAGGTCCTTATTACTATCATTTTCAAATAAGGAAACGGAGGTTCATAGAAACAGATTTTGGACATAGGGTTCTTGTGGCTTGATACTATATTCCTACAAATATACAATGGAAACAAAACCATATGATTTTTCCATTATATTTTTCTTTCTATCAGTTTCTATTCAACTTGATACTAGAATTCAGTATTAAAAAGAAATTATCACATTTATTTTTTTCAGTTATTAAAATGATACATGTTCACTTTAAAAAATTAAGAAATCATAGAGAATTAGAAGTCTGAGGAAGGACACACAATGTTCTATCAATTAAATATGTTACCCTAGTATTGTCAGAGCAAGTTTTGACCAGCAGCAACAAGGCATAAGTCAATCTCCATGGTTACAAAACCCAAAGAAACAGGAGGGCAGCAGATCTTACAAGGCTCAAGGGGGCAGACAGGTCTTGCTGTTTGAGGAAGATTCCACTTAACAAATTTCTGGGTGGTATGGGGCAGTAGAGCCAGTGAAGAAGATTTTAAAATGATAGCCAATGGCTAAAGGTTAATGGCTCATTCCTTATGATTCAATTGTTTCTATAACTATTAATGGAAAGTGTCTTATTAAAGGTTTGTGGCATTAAACCAACAAGTCTATAGTCATAACCAGTTGTATAGTTAGAAATCTTAAAGTAGACATGCTGTAGAAATGACTGAAATACTAGGGTTGATGAATCAGAGACCTAAAATTGTAGGTACCTGGAGTGCAGAGACCATAGCTATTTATGTCTGATGATAGTTGACATTTGTTAATAAAACCGACATCTATCAGGGAAATGCAAATCAAAACTACAATGAGATATCACCTCACGCCCATCAGAATGGCTGTAATCAACAAGACAGGAAACAACATGTGTTGGAGAGGATGTGGAGAGAAGGGAACTCTCAGACACTGCTGGTGGGAATGCAAACTGGTGCAGCCACTATGGAAAACAGTATGGAGATTTCTCAAAAAATCAAGGATAGAACTACCATATGATCCAGCTATTCCACTGTTGGGTATTTATCCAAAGAACTTGAAAACACCAATTTGCAAAGATACATGCACCCCTGTGTTCATTGCAGCGTTATTCACAATAGCCAAGACTTGGAAGCAACCTAAGTGCCCATCAAGGGACGAATGGATAAAGAAGCTGTGGTATATATACACAATGGAATACTACTCAGCCATAAGAAACGATGAAATCCAGCCATTTGTGACAACATGGATGGACATTGAGGGTATAATGCAAAGTGAAATAAGTCAGAGGGAGAAGGTCAAATACCGTATGATTTCCTTCATTAAGTAGTAGATAATAACAACAATAAACAAACACATAGGGACAGAGATTGGATTGGTTGTTACCAGAGGGGAAGGGGGGAGGGAGGAGGGTGAAAGGGATAATTCGGTACATGTGTGTGGTGATGGGTTGTAATTAGTGTTTTGGTGGTGAACATGATGTAATCTATGCAGAAATAGAAGTACAATGATGTACACCTGAAATTTTTACAATGTTATAAACCAATGTTACTGCAATAAACAAAAAATTAAAAAAAAAAAAAAAAAACCCGACATCTATTGAGCATCTAACATGTGCCAGACACTGCAAAGAACATGACACACATCTGCTCATCAAGTCCTCATAATAAACTCAAGAAGGAAGTACTGTTATCAGGATTATTATTTGAATTTCACATAGATGGAGATGCTGAGGCTTAGGGGGTCAGTGACCTGTTCAAGGTCGCTGTATTAGTTTCCTCGGGCTGCCACACCATGGCACAAACTGAGTGTCATGGTACCACAAAGTACCACAAACTGGGTGACTGAAAACGAGAGAAATTTATTCTCTCACAGCTCTGGAGGCCATATCTGAAATCAAGGTGTCAGCAGGTCCAGGCTCACTGTGAGACTATTAGTAGACTATTTTCTTGCCCCTTTGTAGCTTCTGAGAGTGCCCATCAGTCCTCGCTGTTCCATGGCCCGCTGCTACATCACTCCAGTCTCTGCCTCTGTGGTTGCACGGCCTTTTTCTCTGTGTGTCCCTGAGTTCACATGGCGTTCTCCTCTCTGTGTGTGTGTCTGTGTCCAGATCTCCCTCTTCTTATTAGGACACCCATTATATCGAATTAGGGCCCACCCTAACAACCTCATCTTAACTTGATTACCTCTGCAAAGATCTCATCTCCAAAGAAGGACACATTCACTAGGTATGCGGGGTTAGGACTTCAACATACCTAAGATGGTAAATTTTATGCATCAACTTGAGCGGGCCACTGGGTGCCCAGATTAAATGTTGTTTCTGAGTCTGTCTGCGAGGTGTTTCCAGATGAGATTAGCATTTGAATCAGTGGACTCAGTGAAGTAGATGGCCCTCCCCACGTTTGTGGGAAACGTTTAATCTGTTGAGGGCTTGAATAGAACCAAAGTAGAGGAAGGAGGAATTTGCCCCCTTTTTTCCGGCCTTACTGCTTGAGCTGGGACATCTCATCTCATCTTTCTGTCCTTGAACTGGGATTTACACCATCAACTTCCCTGGTTCCCAGGCCTGTGGCCGCAAACTCAATTACACCACTGACTTTCCTGGGTCTCCAGCTTGCAGATGGCAGATTGTGGGACTTCCTAGCCTCCATAAGCATGTGAGCCAATTCCTTATAATAAATCTCCTTGTTTATATATCCTCTTGGGTCTGTCTTTCTGGAGAACCCTGACTAATAGAATATTTTTGGTGGGAAATAATTCAACTCATAACAGTAATAAGTGACTGAGCCAGGATGCACACTTCCATTTGGTTGGCTTGACAGACCAGCCTGTGTTCAACCACTTACTACATTTTCCTCACTGGTCTTAGATAGCATTTGCCATGGTTTGATTTACTGTTTTGATACATCCTCTTCAATAACAATGGTCTTAGCTGAAATTAGAGGAAACTCACTTGAAATAACTGCTAAATGATGAAAAGTAACTGAAAGTATTATTGAAGGATTTACAATTTTTTATAAGTTACTAACTGATTATCTTTTAGTTTATTTAGGACTAATGTCATAGGTGAGAACATAATACAGACTGCCCTCATCAGCTTAGGTCAAGCTGTGAGATCATTGAAGATTCTTTAGTATGATAAGAACCACTTATTTTTTTCCTAGAATAATCTACAAATTTGAATTTGTAATTAATTAACATTAATTATCAAGTTTGGGGGAGAACTATTTGATATTGCAGTTCTAAGGTTTATAATTGTGCAAATCTTTTTGTTTTTTGGAAATGTGACTATAAATAAAACTTCCTATTTCCTAAAGCTACCAGGAATAGCAGGGGAGAACCTGGAAGCAGAAGGCAAAGGAACAAAGAGATAGCTGAACTGTTTCTTTTCTGTATATGAATGGGAATTTAGGGATGTGAACGAGAATGGAGAAGAGAGAAGAACAGAATGAGGAAGAGGGAGAACATGGTGAAGAACATCCCCAAATACCTGGGACTTTTATGAACAAGAATCTAATATTTAATTTTAAATATTTAAAGTGTGATATAAAATACCCTTCAACTTCTCTCAAAATAATGTCTACAGTATATAAGGTGTTATAGAAAGGTTTTGTTTGTGTAGGCGTTTGAGGAGTGTGTGTGTGTGTGTGTGTATGAGAGAGAGGGAGTACTTATTAAAAAGAGGAATGTGGTAAGTGTGTGTGTCCATCTGTGTGTGTGTCTGTGCGTGAATGCATGCAAGAAAGAGACAATATGTCTGAGAGAGCCGTGTGTGTGTATGTGAGAGAGAGAGAGAGAGAGAGAGAGAGAGAGAGAAGGGGCTAGGGGCTAATAAAGGCCAAGTCCTCTGTCTGGGTCCAAAGAGCACGGAAGGAACAACACACATGGAGTGGCAGGGAGACACGTAACCCGTCACTATTTCAGCAGAAACAGGAGATTAGAAAGAGCCAGAGCAGCCCCTGTCCCTGCCTACCTGCTCCTGGGCCCACATCCCACATCCCCACCCTTCTCAAACCATAGGAGTTTGAAGAACTCTTGGGAATGGATCTATTCTCCCCTCCACAAGTCACAGAAAGAGCTACACTCTAGATCTTCCATAACTTGGTGACTCCAACTGTCACCAGAGTTGAACATAAAAATGAATCTAGACACTTAGTTTTCAGCAAAGCAAAATGATCATCTGTTCCTGGAGATGATCCTATATAACAAGAAAAGAGGGGTTTGAATGTGGGGATAGGCACCCTCACACGTTGGTATGGTTTGGGGCTATCAATAATGAAGGCGGGGCCGGCCTGGTAGCTTAGCGGTTAAGTGCGCACGCTCTGCTACTGGCAGCCCGGGTTCAGATCCCGGGCGCGCACTGAGGCACCGCTTCTCCAGCCATGCTGAGGCCGCGTCCCACATACAGCAACTAGAAGGATGTGCAACTATGACATGCAACTATCTACTGGGGGGCTTTGGGGAAGAAAAGAAAAAGGAGGAGGATTGGCAGTGGATGTTAGCTCAGAGCTGGTCTTCCTCAGCAAAAAGGGGAGGATTAGCACAGATGTTAGCTCGGGGCTGATCTCCTTCACACAGACAAAAAATAAATAAATAAAAAAATAATGAAGGCGAAGCAATCCTATACACTAGATCCCAAGGACTAGCTAAAGGAAATGGGTCAGCTAGTGACCGTGTCTAGCAACCTGCAGGCTAATCCTATGAGCTAGCAAAGTTCTTTAACTGCTTGAAACACCTGGTAAAATGGTGGAGACCCCAACAACTCAGGTTGTTCATGCTCAACCAGACAAGTAAAGCAATCAAGTACATGCGGTGTAGACATGGTGTGAGTACCTGGACCCTAATGGATGTGCATTCTCTACTGAAGTGTTTTTGTTGCTGTCCAGGGCTGGTTCTCCTTAAACAGCCTGGTGGAGGTGGGAGTTTCCCATTGTAGCAGAGTGGTTGCGAGTTTGAGCTTTGGTATAAAACAGACCCAGCTGCTGCCACTTCTTAGCTTTGGAACGTTGTGATGTTAATCTCATCAAGCTTCCAGATCTTCTTCTATAAAATGGAATTAACAGCATTACGTTGTTAAGGTTGTCATAGGAAACTCGTGAGATAATTTGTGTAATGTGCTTAAGACAATGTCTGGTATATAGAAGGTATTTTTCAAATATCGGTTATAATCATTAGCATCAACAACAAATAAAAGCATTCGGAGGGTATTGTCCTCTATAACTAAGCATTTCCTAGCAGATACCTATCCCCCAGGTAAGAAATACCACTCTCTAGCCAGGATTTAATGCCATTCATTTGTGATTGTTTGTTTTTCCTTGATAAAACTTGGTTGAGCTAGTGAAGAGGGCCATGGGGAGTTTTCAGATGTGTCACTCACAGGTAAGAAGCCCCAGCCCCATCCTTACTTCCTTCTTGTAATCACTCTCACCTCATCCAAGCCAGTCAGTGATAAAAACCATTTGGGTCTCGTTGGAGAAATGGAAACTTTGAGATTGCAGCTCACTCTTTATTGCAGCTGATTCACCACTGCTTACTAGCACTGATAAGGAGATATAAATATTATCAGACACTAGGTTGGGAAAGAGTGAAAGACAACGGAATCCAAGTTCGAAACAAAACTAGATGTCCTGTGCTGACACTGGGGCCCGGGGCCAGTGTCTGGCAACATGTCAGTAAAGGCTTAAAAAAAAAGCAAAACAGAGGCTGAGTGTTTACCACACAGTAATTGGACACAAGGAAACTTACACTGGCACCTGGCCTTTGAGGTAATTACCCTTCTTCTCCCAGGAGCATAATAACCCCATTGTTCAACTAGAGAGTAGCATAGGAGTGCAATCAGTAAGCGAGAGAAGTCAGCCGAAGAGCATGAAAGAAAGGCAAGGTGTGGCCTTTGATGTGCTTCCAGCCCCAGGTTGGGGACCTGGGCTGTGAGAAATAAGCATGTCAGCGATCTTTGTCTTCTCACCTGTGAAGACACTTCTAACGTTGCAAATCCTTGCCTTTATCTGCACAGAGCCCATTAAATCAACTGGGCACAGCTGTCGTCAGCTGGGGCTCCAAACCAAAGCACACACTTGGGTTTGACTTTACTGACATGCCTCACTAGCAAAAGCAAGATCGGATAACTTTAGGCTGAGATAATTCTTGTAGATCCAGCAGTAGTGGGATGTTTCTTAATGTGGCTTATTGGATGTTTTCCAGAAAAGTTCTTTTGGTGGCAGTGAAAGAATACTGAAGTTTAAGATCACTTTCTGACATTGAGGATGCCAAGGATGCTGTGCTCCAAGTCCTGAGTTCCAACAAGCATCGGCATTCATTCACTGCTTGGTCCCACAAACATTGTGGTGAGCCTCCAGGTACAGGAGTGCTGAAGATGCCCTAAAAGTGGACTTGAATGTCAAGTCCAGAAATGAAGTCATGTGCATACAACAATATGACCGTGGTAGAAATAGTGCATACCATAAGATAAATAAAAGTTCAGTGTGAAGAAACTGTAAAGGAGATTTGTTTTTTTTTCCTTGGATGGAGATGGGAAAAGATCAGACAAGTCATGACGAAGGAGATACATTAGAAAGAGACCTTGAAGAATGGGATGGGGTTTGAAATTCTGATTGAGAGATGAATGTCATAATGATAAAGGTATGCAACTTTTATTTGTTTTCTCTTACTTGTATTACAATTCAAGTTTATTATTTGCATTGTAATGGTACATTCTAAATTTTGAGTAGAATTCAGAAAATTTTCATAGCTTTCATGTTTTTTAGACAACAGGAAAATATTCCTATTAATTTATCCATTTGGGCACTAGTGTTCACAGATAAAAAACAACTGACGTTTAAAATTATTTTTAAATTTTAAAATGATTACTTATTTATTATGCCATTAAACTTTCAGGTACCAAGCACTGCATTAGGTCTTGAGAGACAGACAGAATAATATGTAAATATGGCAGAAAATATCAGGAAATTAGTAGGTATCTAAAAAGACTTAGGTGTTAATTTTGGTGCTCTTCAGAATTAGAAGGAAGAGAGGAAATTTTAATCTGCAATTGAAATTTTCTAAGCCACAGGTTTTCTACATTTCCAAGTTGCTTTTGAATTCTTTGTTGTATCGTTCATTCCCAGTTTTACACAATATTCTAAATTTATTTTCTCATTGAATAGAATCTACTTATCAGGCAAATTTACTTGTACGCCAATTAAATGTACAAATTAGAGTATCCTGTCCAGGCCATAGAAAGCCATATTACTTTTGTCTTAATTGTTTTGTATTCACATACAATTAAGTTCACCAGACATGAGTGCACCGATTAAAGGTCTCTTTAAAGTCATTATAATATAGCTTTACAATTGATTCTGTAGTTTGAATGCAGGCTTTTATGCTCAATCATTGTGTGTTAAATACACCACTCTGCTTTCTTCACTTTCATCCATTTCCCCTGAACAGGTGGCAGGGAGCAAAGCCCCAATGCTGCCATTTTGGTGACCAACTGGTTACACAAAGAAATAAAATGAGTAATGCCTGGTGCATATGATGGTACAATAAATCTGGAAGTTGAACGATTCCATTCCACAGGTCCTTTTTAAAAATTAACGTTTAAATTTGGCAAAATTTTGCAAAATAAGTTTTAGATAGCTTAGAGAGTTCTTGTATACCTTTCACCCAGTTTCCCCAATTGTTACCATCTTACATTACTATGATATGTTTGTCACAGTGAAGAAACCAACATGGTTTATACTATCAAGATATTACTATCAAGATCTTATTTGGATCACACCAGTATTTCCATTGATGTCTTTCTGTTCCAAGATTCCATCCAGGGCACCACCCTGCATTTAATTGTCACGTTTCTCTAGTCTCCTCTGGTCTGTGACAGTTTGTCAGTCTTTCCTTGTTTTTCATGACCTTGGAAGTCTTAAGGAGTGCTGTCCAGGCATCCTACAGAGTCACCCCAATCTGGGTTCGTATGTTGTTTTCTTCATGAGGTTATAGGATTTTGGAACATAGGACAGAAGCTAAGTGTTCTTCTCATCACATTCTGGTAAGAGGTACGTGATATTCACATGACATCATGGTTGATTTTGATTTTCATCACTTGGTTAAAGTAGTTCTTGTTAGGTTTCTCCATCATAAAGTTAATATTTCCCCTTTCCATCCTCTGTTCTTTGGAAGTGAGTTCCTAAGTCTAGTCTACCCTCAAGGTTGGAGGGAGGAGAGGGCAATTGAGCCCCACCTCCTGGAAAGGAACTATCTACATATATTACTGGAAATTCTCCTGTTAAGGAAGATTTGTTCTTTCTCCTTCATTTACCTATTTATTCATTTATTTGTATCAGTGTGGACTCGTAGATAACTTTGGGTTATTATTAAAAAATGTTATTCTGTTTCTCAAACTGTATTAGATGTAGTCATTGAGAGCTCTTTCTGGTTGGTTCCTTGTATCTTTGATATGCCCCTATCCTTTATGTATATATATATGCGTGTATGTAAATACTTCCTTACCTTTTGGTACCCCAAGATGCTCCAGGCACCCCTTGTACTTTCCCTGCCTCAGCCCTAAAATCAGCGATTTCCCCAAGGAGCTCTGACGAACAGATTCCTTTAACATATTAACGAAAACAAAGAAAAATTCTCCTTTCAATAAATATAGTACCATCAGTTGATAGGCATATTGTTTTAAAACTTTATTAGTTAAAGGACTTTCAAAAATTTGTAAAGATTAATTTGCATTTGCTGAGATACTATAAAATTTTTTTAATACCTACATTTGTTAGGTCATGATGATTCAAATTCTAAAACATTTCTTAACTTTTAAAGGGATTGTTTTAACAACAAATTCTTCTAAAGAATTTCTAAAAGAGTGCATGTAAAATATTTGATTTACCACATTTCAATTTCTATACAATTTCTCTTTGATACATTTACCACAAAAGGTTAATACATCAGTCAGGATGTGCCAAGTTATGCTGCAGAAACAGAAAATCTCAAATCTCAGTGACTTGAGACAGCAATGGTTTATCTACACTCCGGATCTGTACCCACCTTGGGTGAGCAAGACGCTCTGCTCCATGCTGTCCCCAGTCAGGGTTTCAGGCTGAAAAAGCCTCCACTGCCTGGATCGAGATATTTCGTCTAGACAGGAGGAAGAAAACATACTTGTGACCAGAAGTGAAACAAGTTACTTCTCATATATCATTAGCCAAAGTGAGTCACATGGCTATGACCAAGCTCAAGGATGGCAATCCTGCCATATGTCCCTAGAAATATGGATGGACGGCTGTAATGATTACCACTCTTGGACATGTGTCTACCACAAGGTGACACACCTCTCCCCAAGTTTTCAAACCTGCAGAGGTAACTCTTTCCTTTAACATACAAACAAGATTCACTAGAGCTCCCATATCACATAATAGGAAGGTGTTCTGTATCTTTCCTCAGTATTTCTAAAGCCCCCTAAGGGGCCTATGTTTTCTTGGTTGTCACTTGTGACCTCTCATTATAAGTTGCTTCTTCAACTTCAAAACCACTGTTTGCTTTTGAAATTATTCTGCCACTAATACGATGGTCTGTGAGAAGAGTGTAGCTCAGACAAGGCTGCACTGCCTCATTCATTTATCCCAGGTATAGACATTGGCCATACCCTAATTCTTCACAGTAAATTTACAACTACACTAAGGTGATTCTCAAGGTTCACTGAGGAAGTATGGTAAAAACTCAATAGACGGTAAAATTAGATAGCCATCTTTTTTTATTGAAATATAATTGACATAAAATTATATCAGTTTCAGGTGCTTTGATATATGTATATATTATGAAATGATCACCACAATAATTCTAGTTAACATCTATTGCCACACAGTTACAAATTCTTTTCTTTGATGAGAACTTTAAGATCTACTCTCTTAGCGACTTTCAAATATACAATAGAGCGTTATTAACTATAGTCACTATGCTGTACATTACATCCCCAGGGCTTATTTATTTTATAACTGGAAATTTGTACCTTTTGACCACTTTCAGCCATTTTGCCCACCCTCTGCCCCCTTCCTCTGGCAACCACCAATTTCTTTTCTCTGTATCTATGAGTTCATTTTTTTTTTTTAGATTCCACATGCAAGTGAGATCATGTGGTATTTGTCTTTCTCTGTCTGATTTATTTCACTTTGCATAATGCCCTCAGGGTCCATCCATGTTGTTGTGAATGACAGGATATCATTTTTTTTAAATGGCTGAATAATATTTCTTTGTGTATATATGTATATAAATACACCACATCTTCTTTATCCATTCATCCATCAGTGGACACTTAGGTCATTTCCATGTCTTGACTATTGTAAATAATGCTGCAACAAACATGGTGGTGCAGATATCTTTTTGAGTTAGTGCTTTAATTTCCTTTAGATAAATACTCAGAAGTGGGATTGCTGGATCTTATGGTAGTTCTATCTTGAACTTTTTGAGGAACATCTATACTGTTTTCCATAGTGGCTGCACCAATTTACATTCCCACCAATCAGCACACAAGAACTCTCTTTTCTCTACATCCTCACCAACACTTGTTATTTCTTGTCTTTTTGATAATAGCCATTCTAACAGGTGTGAGGTGGTATCTCATTGTGGTTTTGATTTGCATTTCTCTGATGATTAGTGATGTAAAGCATCTTTTAATGTATCAATTGGCCATCTGTATGTCTTCTTTGGAAAAATGTTTATTCAGATCCTCTGCCCATTTTTTAATTGGATTGTTTGTTGTTTTTTTTTTTTTGCTAGTGAGTTGTATGACTTCTCAATATATTTTGGATATTAACCCCTTATCAGATATATGATTTGCAAATATTTTCTCCCATGTTCTTTGCAATCAGAGGCAAACATGATTAAGATGGCACTGTATTTCCTTTCCATATTTCTTCCATAGATACCTATTTTAATTCTATAGTTTTGGATTCTACTTTTTCTTTAACATTAACATATTTTATGTTATTATATAATTTTTTAAAATGTTGCTTTAATAATTGTATAATATTCTATCATATAGAGATTTCACAATTCATTTAAGTATTTTCTATAATGGATATAGCCAGCCCCGGTTGTCTAGTGGTTAGGATTTGGTGCTCTCAAAGTCATGGCAGGGGTTCCTTTCTCAGTTATGGAACCACACCACCCGTCTGTTGGTTGTCATACTGTGCTGGCTGTGTGTTGCTGTGATGCTAAAAGCTCTGACATGAGTATTTTAAATACCAGCAGGGTCACCCATGATGGACAGGTTTCAGCGGAGCTTCTAGACTAAGACAGACTAGGATAAAGGACCTGGCCACCCACTTCCAAAGAACTGGCCATGAAAACCCTATGAATAGCAGTGGAGCATTGTCTGATGTAGCGCTGGAAGATGAGAGGATGATGCAAAAAGACCAGGAAGGGTTCCACTCTGCTGTACACAGAGTCGCTTAGGGCTCAGAATCCACTTGAGAGCACTAAAATTTGACATGTTCCCATGCTGTCAAGTTCTATTTTTATACTAAAATGAAGTACTCTGTGATGTATAATTTTGTACATACATCTTTATGTCTTTATGCATACCTCTGAGTAATCCCGTATAAATTCTTGGAAGAGGAACTACTGAGTCAAAGAGGATCAACTGTTTTATGTTCTTAATACTTATTGTTAAATTGTTTATCAAAGAGGTTAATTCCAGGTTATGCTTTACCAGCAGAGTAGGTGACTGATTCCTCATCAACATTAAATAATCTTGGGAAAATAATTTGTAGTTGTCTTTTGAATGACAAACTAATAAACCATATCAAAAGAAATAAAAATATAGAAATAGGCATGGATAGATTTTGAGTCACATGATATCATCTTATACTTTAGTTGGAGAACAGTAGAGCGTCTACTTGGCTGACAAAGAGCTATGATTAAAGATTAAACACTACTTTGGTAATAATAGACCCAACGTCAAAAAAGCAACCTTTGGCTGTAAAGTCCTCGTGATCTCGTTACCCCTCCACTGATTTGCCAGTCTTAACAACCTGCTTTCTGACATACAAAAATGCCCTATTTGTATGGTTATATTTGTTTTTTAGGGGAAATTGTACTTTTATTTAATTAAAAACTGTGAAATATATAACAAATGAACATAAAAACAACATAAATCAATAATTTACAATCTGATAAAAAGTTTTGAATTTGGAAAAATAACAAAGTTCAAGACAATGGAACTGTACTTAGTTTCCTAGAAAAATTTGTTCTTATGAATGAATGAACTAAATACATCAGAGTTAATGTAGAAGAGTTAAATTTTACATTTTCTGTAAAGGAGGAGATTTCCATTCTACAATTGCCATCAAGGAAATTATCTCTAAAAATTAATAATAAAGACTTACTCTCTGTTTATAAGACTTGGAAACAGTTTCAAGTTTCTACTAATGATTATGATTCATTATGATTCATACAGCAAGATTTAAACCAGAAGTGAGAGTGACTTGTAAGGGATTCCCACAGACAGGCTAGTTTTGTAGATTTCTGTGGCTTAGTTACAATGACCTGTAACTTGTGTGAAAATCACCTACAAATACACACACACATAACATACGCACATAGCTGTTAAAACAATACTAGACAATATAATTTAACCACAAAATCCACAGTTGCTTAAAACCAAAACAGTTCCAATTATTTAACCACAGAAATACAGAATAATTTAACCACAGTATACAATGCATATAACCAGAAATATTAATTTAATATTCACATCCAGAATAATTCATATCATAAAATGATGGTAATATTTCTTATCTCCCCAACCCAGCTTTCTGGAAGATTCCCTTTGACATTGACCCCAGACTTTATGGACAACATAATTTACCAGAGTGGTGTATGTGTAGTGCGTGCCGTTTGTCCCTATGCCTGTCCTTCTGTGATGTGACATTTTCAAACTTCTTTCAGAAACTTTGAGACTTCAATAATTTTGTTAAAATATGATAATTCGTTAAGTACAATAGCAGTACCAAATAAGTTTGTTTTGCTGTGAACATTTAATCTCGTCTAAAGGGAAAGAGTTTATGGGGAAAACATCAAATAAGTTAAATGGTACCAGTGCTCTGCTATCTCAGATTGTCTCTGAGTCGTTATTTTGTTGTCTCTAAAACAACTGAATATAGAATGGAAGATGGCTTTCAAGCTGGTCATATTTGAGTTGAATGATAGCTAATGTCTTATGTCCAGTGCCCAGTGTTCTATGTTTGGCAGTATGCTCTTAGTAGATGTTATTTAAATAAATGACAAAGTGGCTGACATATTCGCAATCTATGGCTGTGGAACAATATTACCACAAACTTAATGACTGAAAACAACACACATTTATCATCACAGTTTCTGTGAGTCAGGAGCCTGGGCACATTTTCACTGGGTCCTCAGGGTCTCACAAGGCTGCCATGAAGGTGGTGGCTGGGACTGTGGTCTCATCTGAGACTTGACAGGGGAAGGATCCACTTCCAACCTCACATTGTTGTTGGCAGAATTCAGTTCCTTGTGGTTGTAGAACTCAGGGGCTTATTTCATTTAGGGTGTCAGCTGGAGGTCCTTGCAGGCTGGAGATGGCCTTGGCTCCCAGAGTTCCTTGCTGTGTGGGGTTCCCCAACATGGTTATTTGCTTCTTCAAAGCCAGCAAGGGAGAGAGAGACTCTAGCAATATGGATGATACAATTTTATGTAATATAATCATGTAATCACATACTTGTAATCCCAAATCCATATATCCTGTGACCTTTAACATATTTTATTGGTTAGGAGCAAGTCATGGGTCCTACTCACACTCAACAGGAGGGACTCAAACCAGGGTGTTAATACCAGGAGGCAGGAATCATGGGGGCCACCCTAAGAGTCTGTCCATGACAGAAGGATATTCAGGTATAAAGTGATAACTTTCAATATGAGTGACTCTCCCCTTCCCTAAAAGAAATTAGAACGCATGTACTTTTTGGATGATGCGTTCTTGTTTACTGCATAAAGCAGTTCACAGTGTCCTTTTGTTAAGCATTTTGTATTTTATAATCCACATAACATTGGGCATGCAGAAATAAGAGACTGGTGTTCCCAAGCTGTGGTTGCCTCTTTAAGGAACATTTGATGGTGTAACAGGGTGAGTGTCAGTTATGAACTATGATATCAGTAGTAGGTGTAGTAATAATAAGGGTAATACATCATAGTAGTTTGTTTACTGAGCATCAGTTTTATGTCAGGACAAGGACATCCATGTGCTGGTCAGGACAAATGTTAGAATTCCTGCTATAGGCTCATTCCAGCAAGGTCCTGCACAGAGGTGGGCATGGGTTGACCATGTGACTCTAACTCTCAGCCATACTTGATTGGCTCAGGGTGGTCACAAGCCCAGGGACCAGTGTGCATCTTCTCTCAACTACCCAGGGCTGACTGGAAAGAGTGGGCTGCTTCCTCAGATTCTCCCTGTATCTTTCAATACCAGAAAGAGAATATGACACTTAATGAGAGCT